>NC_051131.1:14986815-15335812 GCF_014839805.1 Manduca sexta | reverse complement strand
GCCAAGTCGGACGTTGTTTGACACTTGGATTTCGTCCAAAGTATCCGAATCGAGACTATTTAACATAGAGTTTCGAGTTTTTCAAACTTTACCCACAGGATCTGTTATATCGATGAGCGATTTATAGATGTTTCCATTTTTTTTTATAACATAGCCGGTAAGCGAGCTAGTGGGTCATGTGTCACCACGCCCATAAATATATACAAAACTTAATAGTTTGTACGTAGACCAAAATATATAGGTCTTTTAACCTACAAAAATCTTACCGAAAGCACAACATCAATGCCACTTTACTTTAATTTTCTGCAAAATATTAACAAGGTACCATTAAGGTATTCATGTTATCTGATTTAGCCAATAAACTAGCTGAGGTATTGCTTTATAATATACGAATTATGTAAAGACGAGAACCGGAAGAGCAATTTAACTCACCACGATGACACAGAAGCTTAATTATATTAACACTATAAGCCTTCGAATAAACAGCCGTACGGAGTCCAGACTGCCTCAAAATATATTCTCAGTATTAAGATATTTAATGCACATGTGCCTAATTTACATAAGTACGATCACAAATCTGAAACTGTCAGATAGTCACGGCCGCCCAATCGCCTGAATACAACACAGCTTAAAAAGCTTTAACACAAAAAGCACAGGGAGATTTGATAGAAATTTAAAACTTTTCAATATTTTGAGAGCGACTTGCTAGAGCTTTTCGATGCAGCTTAACGATGGATGCCGTTTTAACAATATCCTGTACCCAAAGCCTAATGGCTCTCCAAGATAGGAGCTCAGACTTAACTCAAGATTTAAGCCTTATTCGCAATCACTACTACCTGGAACTTAAGCCTAGCTTAAAAGCACATAGGCTACATGTATTACTTGCTTATTAAATTAAATACAAGACCGCTATAATAAAATATTGCAATATTTGGTATTCAAATTTTCATACGGATTTTTAGATAAGCTCTTGTCTTATAGCATCAGTGGATAAAAGTACAGTGAACTGGTAATTTACTAATTATAATTAAAATGTTTTTTACTCTTCGCGAGATTACGTCCCTTTAATTACTAAAATACTTAACAAAAATCTCTTTATTCAACCTTGTCTTGCTGATATTAGTGCGAAAGTTTGTGATAATTATTGGATATTTGGATGTTTAGTAGAATAGACTCAGAATCAGCTGAAGAGATTTCGATATAATTTAGCAGACAGATAGACCATATCCTAACACAGAGCCTAATTTTTATCACGGTAGCTTCCTCTCATAGTAAATAATTAAATATTTTAATCTAATGACGTCATAAAGATAGCACTATCTAGTGTGGTTTAGGGGCTTTGACGAGAAAAACTTTTAAAGGGGCTGAAGCCGCGAGAAACACCTAATAATACATAATATGAGCCAATGTTATTCACGTCTAATATTATAGAAGACAAAAATGAAAATAAGACATAAATGAGTGGAATAAAGAAAAAAATTTCATATTATCTGTTCGGCGTAACCAAAGATGCTTGACCTCTGCAGCGTGCACGCCAGTATCTAAGGAGGTCAATTATATTCATACTTTTCTGTAGCCTGATTGAAATTCAACCGAGACTTTCACACGGACGAAAACACGAACCAGTTCAGCTCGGAGTATCAGGTCGGTGAATTGGAGTTGTGAAAACGATGAGGTCGTATATTCAATTATTTTGCAATGATATACTTATCGGAACTAACATTGTGAGAAAATAAAATTCAATGTCTGTTATGGTGAATACTACAAATTTCGAAAATTCTTTCACCAATAGGAAACTACATTACCCTTGACTGCTATAAACTACTTTTCACCCTGAGAATGAGCATTAAGTTTACTAATCATAATTAATTAAAATAAATTCGAAAAACATGACTTTCTGCGTGTATTTTAAATTATGCCTCTTGTGAGGTTATAGAGTGCCCATTTCGTTTAGCGGCACCTCTACCTACCTTGGAATGGAGCATAGTGTTATACATATCATATTAATCATAAAAATTGCAACAAAATCAAAATCTGGAATTTGTGCCCAATACCAATATGTGAAAGTGGGCGATGCGTGTCGCCCCCTAGCACATCGTGGGACGGAACACACTTCGCAAAAAGTGGATGCCCTGGTTGCGCCTCTGAATACCCCTTCGTGGATAAATGCATCATCTGTGTATGCGTGAAATTAAAAACCTCAAGGCAAATTTCACCCCAATGTAAATGATATTAAGACACGTTTCGTTCGGAAACGACATACTTACAACGAAATATTGATGTCATAAAGTGATTTAAATCAGGCGTCTCGCGAACGTAGGCTGCGTTTTAGCATGTAGCCCGGGTAAAAATTACCCCTGACGGGCGGCAACCGGCTAAATATATTGAATTACTGTTACCTTGCACGCTTTTTACCTTTGTGCGTGGATATTAAATTAAATACGTTTAAAAGCCTACAGTGTTGTGCATATCGCGTCAAGTTTTAGGGTTGCGGCATTGTCTTTGTGTTATATTCGTATGGGGTATTTATTACATTATGACGGTAAGAATGGTAAATGAATAACTGATCCTACATTTCACACTCATGTATATTTTGATTATCTGTCATTTTCAATAAAGGATCTTAATCGATTTTTCCAATCTATTTCAAAAATGGACCAATCAGAAGTTTTTTCAACATGCGTACAAATAAGTTATTTTGATTGGTTCATTCTCGGAATTGGATTTAACGTTGAGATCGTTTATTGAAAACGACTTTATTTAATTCCATTATATTTTTAAAATGATAATAATCGGCCTAAAAATTGTGATGAGAGTAGTTTATTGTTTTTTTAAGAGTTAGCGACGCATTCACAATGCAATTCACAAAGCAGAATGTACATAATATTAAGATGGTGTTAGCCATAATAATTTATAGGGTTAGATTTACATTGCTTTTATAATTGTTGTATATACTAAAAATATCATTATATTACAGTTATAACCATAGGGATATTAAAACAACGAGGTATCAAAAAACAAACAAAATAACTCTGACCTGTATTTTCAAATAGACATAATTATTCAGTGACATTGAAAAATCTATAAAATATACATTCGCAGTCAATAATCAAAAGCATTATCAATGGCGTGTTGTGGTGCACGCTACATTAATATTATATTTAATGTAACCTCTAGCTTTACTCGCAGCCCTATTAGTGTGATTGAATCGAAATGTTTTCTATAAAATATAACGCGAGGCAACAGTGGCGAAAGGTGAATTTTTAAAGGGAACCCGACCATCATATGAGTACTAATATGCATAAATGCGAGCTGCAGATCGTTCGAATAATAATTAGATTTGACATAAATTACAGAAGGGAAGTTGCCCAATTTTTTTTTATTCAATGACAAAACGAGCTTGCCGTTCCCCATCACCATCGAAAACCTTGAATTACAAAGTATTTTTGATGTTCCACTGAGCTCGCAATCCTGAGACATGAGATGTTCAGTCTAATTATGTTACACTGACTGCAATGTTCTTCAAACTGGAACACAACGATGTATGAACACTGCTGCTTAGCGGCAGAAATAGATATTGTTGTGGTACCTACCCAGGCGGACACTCCCACACGAGAGACCTACCACCTGTATTAGCGTAGAATAGAGTTTAATGTTCTTCATTCAAACGGATCAAAGTGTAACTCTATCTATTCTTTCCGTATCCACGTCATGATCTATGCACTGTTCCATTTATCTCATCAGTTGCCATCATTATTCCGCTCCAGTAAGCGGTCGCTGAACGGCCATATATTACATTGACACTTGGCAATAGACGGGTGGTAGGAAGCCAATCGGATGTTAATCTGATACTAAATTATGTTGGAACTGGCCGTATGTAAAGAGATTAAACTACCTCAGTGGATAGGTTTTAAAAATTCTATCCCATTAAACCTACGCTATAAAGAATCTGTATGTAATATTTTAGTATTGTAAATTTCTTTTTTAGCTGTATTTATGTTTAAATTTGACAGTGTTGCGAGTTCTATTAAGGAAATTGTTACCAATTGATGATGCACTTATGTAATTATTTAATCATGTAATAATTGTGCTGGCGTAGCGTAGCGTCGACAAGGTACATTAAATAAGCTCTAATCGTGACTCATTACAACGGGCGAATAAATCGAGTCTTCATATTATATCTACTCATTGATACTCAATAAATCTCTTAAATATTAACCATATTTCCAACATATTCATTTTATACACTTTAGAAACCTATTCTTAAATGAACACATTTTTCCTTAACTAAAACTTACATGTTGTAAACCACATCGTTATCTTCTAATTCGACTTTCAGTAGCAACAAGTCCTCGCGTTTAACTTTACATGCAAGACGCTAATTAACAATGTAACTGAACGTTCTACGTACGTACTACGCCGTAGCCCGTAGCGGCGTAGTGCCGTAGTGCCGTAGCGTCGTAGCACTAATGGCTACGGAGATTATTTCTCGTAAATGCAGAATTGTTTCTAATCTCATAGAAGAGGTATCAACGGTGCTTTAATAAAGTATCACTTTACTTGATTACTTAAACTGAATGTTTAACATAATGTTAATCAATAGTAGAGCAAATTATAGTGTACTTACTACTTATGTTAAATTGGGAATTAATAAATATATCAATATGTCGCGTTACTAGAAACAAATTATGTTGACGTAATTAATTGATTAATGAAAATAAATGATAATTGCTCTACCTGTGGCGATGCGGTTCCCAGGTATTATTAGATTCGCTAGAGGAAAAAATTTACGGATTATTTTCTCATTATAAATAGCACCCCAACTTGTCTTCAGAATGGTTCCGAGTTCGAAGGTATGATTTTCACACAAAGAAACATATACGTATTCGTAATGTTCATTTCTTGTGCATGATTACAACCCAAATCTTTCACATATATATATAACTAATACCGAAGCGACGATAGCCTAATTTGGAACGGACCGCTGAGACGAATATCCGCAGGTTCAAATCCCAAAAGCACACAATTATTACACCTTTGTATCAGATAGTTAACTTGCTCGAAAACCTTGTGCCAATTATAGGCTTTATTTTGATAGTACTTAGGTATCAGTTTTGAAAATAAGCATCCTATAACACTATATTCAGCTTAGAAAATTCAACGTTACGTAGCAAAAGTTTAATGCTCCAGTATTAAAAAGTTGGAAACACTGAAGACTATTTATCTATAAACTAGAGAACGCACCTGATGGCGAACAATTTACTACTTTGCGAAAGTTGCGAAAATAAAACGTTAACAGCGCTATCTGTTTAGTACTCTGTAATAACTGGAATTATACCAACAAGCATTATTTTATAAAGTTTATAAATCTTTAATGTGTTACACATATTTCGTTTTATTAAGTACTGTGTGTTGCTCGCGGCTTTGGCCACGTGATGTACCTTTGCCTATACAAAAGTCCCTAAATCATAGTAATTCTTATTTACGCGAATATAAGACATTGAAATAAATTCGGATGACCCACACCTCAGTGCACGCCATGACTACGAAGGCTGGAAAATCTTCGAAACGTTGGAACAAAATGATAATACAAAACCGCGGTCAAATCCGCAAATAGTTTTATTTCAGTCCCTAAATCTGTATAGCAAATAACATCAACTGTAGGACACCAGCGTTATCTATTTAAAAGTAATATTAAATGTCCTATTTTTTCTATGAGAGGAAATGATAAGAGTCTATGTGTTAAATCCAGGATATGGTCTACCCATTGGCCAAATTTCATTCAAATTTGTTCACTTGTTTCTGAGTTCTTTATTATCACGAACATACAAACGCCCAAATATTTTCATAAACTTATACATTTATAATATTTTTAATATTAGAAGTAAGATATTTTTATTGTGAATTTTAAAACTACTCCCTGAGAAACACTCTTTCTGTCATTACACTTGATAAATCAAGTCTAATGACATAAAGAGTGTTTTTCTCTCATTTGCTCTCACGTGAATAATGTCTATGATTACAACACAATCACGATCTAAAACCTTCGGTAACTGACATATCTCGGCAAATTTGGCTACATTCGTAGGTTACTAAAACAACTATTAAGCAAACAACGAAAAATATTCAACCTACGTTAATTTATTATTTTGTACTCTGGGTTAGTTTTCCACAAAATGTTTCTACACAAGCTGTGAAAATCTATTAATTTTCACAATATGAGCTTTAAAAACGCGCCAACAATTTTTCACTCTAACCGCGTGGTTCTAAACGCCCATAATTACGTAACGTGGCTACGACGCTACGGCGTAGCACTAATTGCTACGCAACTCGTAGAGGCCGCTACGATTATGGGGGTTGAGCGTAGGTTAATTGCTCAGGCCATTCTGGCCTGCCTCGTATGGCCCGGCGATAATACTCCGGTCCAACGGGTAAAGTCCCGCACCAGAATTTCCAGAAAAAAGCTTGGCTTTGTTAGAAAAAAGTAATTTTATCGTCTATATTGCGTAAAAGGATTTAAGTATAAAAAGTCTTGTAGGAAGGAAGTGAATTGTTCTTAAGATGTAGACATAGGAAGAGAAAAAAAAAGTTTACGTCGTACAGTAAAATAAAATTACAGACTATAAAATAGGTCGAGTCTAGTCTCTTGTAGCTTTCCACGGCTTTTCTTTTTGTATTAAATTTCCATACAATAGAAAGTAATACAATAAGTGCTACACAACTAGATTACTCCGAGAATATAAAGAGCGATGCGAAATGCCGAGAATATGCTTATAATTTATTTATGTTCCTTGTGAAGGAGCAAACTTGTTTTTTTTTTATGAAATTTAATTTACATAGATAACACCGCATAAAGCAAAAAAATAAATTTAAATAATTTATATCACACTAAACCCTTTTCAATTCGAGCAATGTAATATACTTTTTTTTTAATAACTTGATAACAATTATAATTCTAGAACAAGTTGAGTTCGCATAATATAAAAAAGTCAAATCCCGAATTATATCGTAAAATTATAATTAAATATATTATAATTCATTATCGCTTGTAATAAAGTCAACTATTTTTCCATTTAAATAATTTGATACAAAAAGATAAGTAAGCTATTATAAATAAATCAAAGTAAATTTTATTATAAAATCCTTAGAAAACGTTTTTAAGTAATAAATTAAAACCCATATTTTTTTTAAATAATTATCATAAATACTCACCGGCGGTCACTATAAAACGATATTTTCAACATTATAATGTATTAACATGTTCACAAAAACTTTAAACTAACAATACAAACTATATAATTAATGTTTTAATTTAACACACTTTCACTCGTTTCGTGAGGCATCCATCGCGTATAGAATTATTTTTGTTAAACAGAAGTGTCATTTCGCGCGCGACACAAAGAGTTCGAATGTCATAATAGCCGAGCCAGCATGACGCGTCGGTCGCGCGCCGCTGTCGGCCGCCGACTGCCGCGGAATGACTGTGTTGCTAGCCTAGTGGGAAAAAGTTACCGAAATTTCTACCACACCTCAAAATGGTAGATTTTGTAGAATGATATTTTAATTTTTTTATTGTAAAAATTATATCAATTTATGAAGTTGTTTAATAAATAATTTTCTTTTATGAAATTTTAAACAATTGCCATTTATGTTTATTCTAAGTATCACGAATTATTATGTTGTCAATTAATTACATTTAAAAAGTGGAAATAATTCAAAATCCATTACGAAACCACTTAATTTAATTACAAATCCGAAACAAAAACATTCGGCGTTCAATGTTAATTTCAATTTGTGTTTCCACGTTTTGATGTCTCGCATTAACAACAAGACACATTTTCTAAGCACATCCAAATTAAATTCCCAACAAGTAATCATTCTTGGAATTATGGGGAATCGTATTTCAGAGGTGTGTGGGGTACGCATGCGTGGGCCGGTAGCCCCGCCCTGCCCCGGGCGAGGGTCCCGCGATTCAAACTTCCAACTCGAACACGCATTCCATAATCGAACACGATCATATTTTTAACATAACATTTTTTACCATACGTAACAAGTTGAGCATTTATTTCGAAATAATGTCGACTCTTTCACGTTGTTTGCGTTAGAAAAGGATGAAATATGGAAGTGAAACACGTGGCTGTATGTAGATTATTTCAGTTACTTTTTCATCGTATTACGTGCTTGCTTATTGAATAATTTTGCACGATGGGGAGCTGAAACGGTAGCCTATTATACGTTATATAAATAGATTCCGTTGTGAAGCCGTCCCGTGGCTGTTATTTGATATATTGCTCCTTTGATTCTCGCATCGGAAGAAATATATTAATTATAGGGCACGTCTTTTGTTTCTTATAGTCGGGCACATCAAAATGGATGTTAAAGCTTTATAATCATAATTAATATCAAATTTAGGCCTCTATTATATTTAATAATGTAGGTGTATATTAATATATATATTTTTACATGATTGTGAATTTAATATATCCATCGGCCTCGCGCATTTTCAATAACGCAGTACACTATATGTATAATATCGTAGAATTAGAAACTCTGAAAGACTATGGATTTTGCTCATTACTGATTTCTCGACACGGGGTTGAACCAATAGCTTCTTGTATTATAGTCTGTTTCTCTATAGGGCCTATAAGGGTAATGCAGCGAGAGTTTAAAGCGAGTATAAAGCATCTCTACATTTTAAACTTATAACCAACCTTTAGCTATGATAAGCCAATGCAATCGGTAACTGACAAACGGATTTAAAACTATAACTTGTAAAGCCAAGCTGTTATAAACCTTAGCGGGTTACAAATATTTAAATATCACAGGCGTCTGCTTAAATCATGAAATATGAAAAAGTGTCTTTGCGCTCAATACACATCACGTCTTTATTCCCAAAAGAGTTAGTCAGAACTGCTACCAATATACCTACTTTTTGACAATTGCGTCTTCCGTCCCATAATGTGATAGAGGGCGAGCTTATCATAATATGAAAATTTTGTGTTAGATAAATCGGATAGCTCTACTCAGGTAGTACCATAATCTCAAAAGGGATGAAGTGTCATATTTTCTAATGCGTTTTGCACAGTCGTTATGTTGGCTAGGACCAAACAAATCCTTTCACTGTTGGCAATCGCTAAACACGAAAGTTGACACATCTATAATTTCTATGTCACTATATGATCATGGTGGATGCTCACCATTATTTCTGTGAGTAAACTCGTAGCTTCCCAAACTCATGATATTAAAATTCGCTTATAAAAGCTTGCTATTAGGAATATCTAGAACGACAAAGTATACAGCTCCTCTACGACTCTGAAAACCTTAATATCTTGGTTTATTTATGTCTTGGATTCGGACTAAAATGAAAAATTCTATAAATATAAATCTATCGAGGGTGTTAATATTCTAAGTGAACGCATTTTGGTACATCAAAAAAAAACCTTCAAAATATCGAAATTAACAAGAAAACCCTTTGGGGATACACGGGTGCCGGCGTCTCGTGTTTAATCCATTAAAGTGTACCAAATAAAAATGTAGAGATCTCCCAACTGGGGATAACTTGTTTTTTTTTTATGAAAATAAATACATCCGTTTTCGTAAGCCTCGCACATACATTCCGGCGTTCTGGAAATTTTGCCAAAAAAATAACGCCGATACATGCAACATTACTCGACGCTAAAATAAAAATAATCAGTGAATTTTTGTATGGAACTGTATGACATCCCTTTGTATTGCCTTTGACAGTGTCATGCAAATGGAACAATTTATATATTTTTAACTCTCTATATAACTATTTCAAATAATAGTATTTTAACATTTATTTTGGACAACTCTACTTGTGCTTTACAGTCCAAATTGCTGGTGGTAGAATATTTGGAAATTGGATAACGACCACCGTACACAAGGTGTAAAACCCACCATAGTGTTAATAATGTCGCGTTTCGCGATCAGCGTGTATACATACGATTTCAAATAGGCCGGCATAATTGTATCAACTGACGAGAGACAACTGTCTCACGTCAATCGACACTCTATTTACTATCAGATGCAGTGTGGTAATTTTGCCTAGACAGTAAAAAAAGGCGCTGGCCCTAGAACACTGCGTATCTAAGGCCGGTTTCTCATTAAGTGTGCAGTAGACTCTACCAAAACACATTTGATCAGCACAAACTTCATTTAATATTCTCTTTAACACATAATTAATTAAGATATCGTTGGACGCACGTTACTTTTTTAGATCTAGTATAAATTAGAGTCCTATTTTGTTGGTAACACGTCATGAATTCTAAAAAAGAGATAATTTCAGCAAATGTGGGCTATTTCAATGGCTTGTTAGAGACTAGACGAAATATAGGGATCGGTTTAATTTTGTCACCTAATGACGCAAAACAGTTGGCGTAAATCATTTCCAATAGAAAGTGTAGAATGTAGATATAACATTTTGTACTGGTAAGTTTCTTAAATGCCGGAGTTCCTAGCAAATGCTGCTGTTTATTTCTAAGTAGTAGTTTAATGACTAACGACCATTATTACATACTGCATGACACAGCAGGTAATGTTAATAGATAGCAAAATTATTGTCCGCTATGAGACCAAATATTTAATGTAAATAAAGAGTGTTCGTGTTCTTTGTGTGTTCCGTCCTATGATGTGATAATTTGCAAGCCTATCGCCATATAAGGCACAAATTCCAGACTCCGGGCTGATGTAGCAGAAAAACCTAATATCACATTGGCTGACTCGGGATTCGAACCTGGACCGGACATTCAGAGCGGTGGTACCACCTCGCACGCAATACAACTACGCCACCGAGGTAGTCTAAATACATCTAGCGATAATAAAAATAAATATGAAAGTATAAACATAACACTATCATATGAATTCATATATTCGTAAAATCGATACTGTGGGTTCCATTAAAGTTGCTCGTTAACTGTGCGTAGTGGGGACCGTGATCCCCTCATTTCGATTTCTGATGAAAGGGATAATTCAATTTAAATGTAACAAGGGTGTCGACCTATTAAAGTATCTCAAATTCGGTTCTCCTCACAAATTTTATGTTGTAAAATAATTTCAATCACTTTGAAAATTATAAACTTATCAGTTAATCATTTTGTTTAGATATTTGATTTAATTATTTTTTGTTTTCCTTTTCTATTTTTGGCTTCGACCATTTATTGACGATTTCGCTAATGTCGACTACAAAAATAAAACTTTCTGCAGATGCTTGTTAGAGACTATAGAACTTCCTCCATAACCTGGCAGAACTTTACAGAATAAAAAGAAAATAATATTTTACCTTTTTTATAGGGACACAGTTAGGTGACTCTACTGATGGTAAACAGAGTAGGTGCAATAGAATTTTGACTGATGAAAGATGATTACTCCTCAACAGCACATACAATTAGGCCGGATTTTTGGAATCGGATATACACATTCCACAGGCTGATCCCGGAACGCGACACATTTACATGGGCCACTATGGGTTTTACTGGGTTTAGACACTTACGTGGGCCACTATGCCGGATTCTACTGGGTCTACCTGACTAATAAACTATGCTATCAATTTATCAATAAATCTTCTCATTCAATGCTAAATAAAATGATATACCGAAATCATGTTTAAATATTTACAATATTAAAAGTATTGATAGCATAATTTCAAAGAGACACAATTCAAAACATCTATAGTACCTTAACTTCAAATGTAACATATTGTCTCAGAGGTTCTAAATTTAATTTAAGTTAAACGTGAAGCCGAAATGGGAGAAACGTTGAGCTATACGTCGGTAGAGCGATGAAACTTCTCTACCTGTAATCAAATAAAGCGGAGCACTATGTAGAGCAACTGCTAGATGTGATTTGAACAGAATTAAAATCGTAAATAACATCGATATTGGTTTAGTCATAGATATTTGCTTTTGGTAGAATATTTTATATTTGCTCGGATACCCGAGGTGTTAAAATGCGCCATTATGGCCCACGCAATTCTGTTGCGTTCTAGCATTAGCCTGTGTATATACGGTTCCAACAGGCCGGCATAATTGTGTCGACTGTCGACGGGCGATCATCTGTCGTCAGTCGACATTCTTTTGGACCTCACTCCACTTCCCGTCAGGTGCGGTTCAGCCATTTAGCCATACTCGTATAAAAAAAGATGATGTGATACTATTGGAGTTCTTCAGTTTCCAATTTGAGAATGAATAAATAAAAGATCGAACAATATTCATGTTAATTTTCAATTTAAAAAATTATGAGCTGTCTCGGTGGACTTTGGCCATTATTATAATATACATAAAAGAACTAATCGTAAAGTAGTACAGAGATCACCTCGATGAAGAATGTATACTTTAATTACGCTACTACTATGGGAGGTAAAAACGAGAATATTTATTGTAAACTGTTATTAAAATCTTAAAAATACTGCCACAATTTATTATTGTCATACATTTACTCCTTTTACCTTTTCTTCTTCAATCTCTCCACACAAATATATCTATATCAAATACGTTATACTATTATAAAACGAAAATCAACCAAAATGTCGAACTCTGTTCACGATTTAGCGTTGAATTCCACAGAAAATCACCTCGATTTCCATGGGCGCCACACTCGCCCGTACAAAAGTAGATAGGTGCCGAAATTGGTGCAGACTCGCAGGGCGGCGGCGGAAATCAAATCTGCTACCTGTCGCTCGGCCACCTCGATGGAACTATTCAATAGCAGGGCTACTACACAACCTGTCAATTTTTTTTTAAAATAAAAAGACCACTAAATAGGTCGTTAAAAATAGCTTTCCAAAGAGGAACATCGAATTTATATTTTTAAAAACATTCATTTTTAATAACAGAAAATTTACATATACCTAAAAGGTGATATAGGCGATGTGGCAAGTAACATCTAGGTATAAAACATATTATTTACAGTAATACAATTTCCTGCAATAAGTGTAATGGGATGGAGATCTGCTCAGTACACAAAGCGCTGTAATTAAAGTGTAGTTTGTTATATTTCATCCGCAGTTAGCTTGAATTTATTATAATGAAACTGTGATTATCAGAATTAGATTACATTTGGCTGGCTGTTTTGTTTACAGGTAATTTTGTATGGTTTCTTCTTACCTAATAACGGCTAAATATTTAGAGCGCAAATATAAGGAAATTTCGCCCGATTCCTGGTAATCTCTAAGTAGACTGTGAGTTTCACCGTACTCTTCATTTGGTTTTCATTTAAAGAACTACTAGTATTCTAAAAGCGAATGTAAATATTAAGAATATATATTTTTTTAACCTTACTCTGCAACAGGACTTGATAGCAAAAAAATTGTTTCTACGCCGAAATGATACAATGAAAAATGATACTAACTTTTATCTGTAAAGGTTTTTTTATGCCTTTTGTCTATAAAAATAATACATGCAAACCAAACTTAGTTAAAAATATTTTCCTTATTCTATTTGTAATCAGTCAAAAAGACCACTCTTTAACTTGGATATGAACAAAGCATTCCACCACAATTTTATGAAACAAATACTTGATATTTTACAGTACTTAATTATATTATGCAGTACGAAACTATTTTGTAACCCCATTCATAAAAATGTATAAAGTTATTTACTGGGAAACTATATAAACACGTTTCAGCTCTTCCAGTCAACATTTTAAAAGGAAAAATGAATTAATCCTTCTTTCTAACATTACTTTGCGAAAATTTATAGAAGATGTTTGAATATTTGTTACAAATTAACTCAATCCACTAGGTATTTGAATGATGGCACAAAGTTAAACCATGTTTTAGAGTAACGTAATATAGAGTAATTTCTATTCCATGAAGTACACAGATCTTATTCAAGGAATTATTTTATAACAGGCGAAACACGGTATTACAATAAACAATGGACTATTATAACAAACATAAGTGTGTCGCGTTCCGGGATCAGCCTTTATATGTGGTTCGAACAGTCCGACATAACTGTGTCGACTGGCGAGGGGTAATCATTTCTCGTCAGTCGTCATTCTATTGGACCCCACTCCAGTTAACATCAGGTGCAGTGGGGACACTGTGTCGCGCTTGTATAAAAAAAAACTGAGGCCTCGCCCCGACTTCACATGGGTATTAATCATCTGTAGCCAGATGACTTCTGCTAGTCCGATCACTACAAAGCTTCATAGGATAATCCGCTGAACTATTCCAAATACTACCAAAAAGATATTAAAATCGGTGCAATCGTTTTAAGATTCATAGAAAACATTCAAACACACATTTGTTTTCACGAGTAGTCGAAATTTGACCGTCGCATTTAGTTATTTATTTATCCTTTGTACACTTGGTATACAGGTAGACTTAATCCCATGTGCATTCTCTCCCAATTAACGTTGAGGTGGTGCAGAGACGACGCAGGCGGGCAAATTTAATATACCTATTTATAATACATATTTCACGTTAAATTTAGTTTCTGATCCATATGAAATTTTATTATGTCAAATCTCCCACTCCTACGTGCGCGCAATGTGCCAAAAAAGGGGTACAAAGTTATTTTTGCGAATTAATGTTTATATAATAAATATCAGCCTAATGATTTCTTATGTTTACGCGAATGTTAGACATTGAAATTAAACTAATTTTCCGGATTCTATCGCGGTTTTTTGTATTTTATTTTTCTCCCGACGTTTCGAAGACTTTGCAGCCTTCATGGTCACGGGGGGGACTCATCAAAAAAACCGCGATAGAATCCGGAAAATTAGTTTAATTTAAATATCAGCCTTATATTATATACTGTCCTACAGCTTGGCATAGGCCTCCTCTACTACTCAAAGGGTTTATGTCTTAGTCCACCACGCTGGACTAGTGCGGATTGGTAGACTTCATATACATTCGAAATTATATATTAATATTCAGATACATTTAAACCACCAAAACCCTGAGTTTAATGTTCTTCCTTAGTGAACAAAATATTTGAATCTATTCAAATTGTTATACTGAAGTGTTTCAACATAGTGCTTTTGTTTAAGTACTTGACTTTATTTATTGTTATGGTTTCACAGTATGCGCGAAAACTTCGTGCCAGCACTTGTTTGGATAAAAATATGTTTTATACTCATAATTTTCAAAATATAATAAATTAAAATATGTAATTTAGACCGATTGGTATAAAATGTATAATATTCATTTTAATATATGTCAATTGGATTTTTATATCATATTTATATTAGAAAGAGAAAAAATATAAAGATGGGCAAATGTGTTGCAACGCGACATGGTAGCATACAATGTTTCCGATGATGACGTCATGAATAGGGCGAAGTGGAAGTAAATATGAAGAATGCTGCTCTACCATAATGTGGGAAGATTAGTCAGGAAGAGAGAGAGAGTTATTCAGTTACCTACGGTTAAACTAATATGATATAATTTTCTATGAGTAATGCGTGCATCTTTTCATCACTGTATTTAAGTTTAAGGAAAGTGTATTTCAGACTTGAATATTCGTACCGTTCATATACTTATATAAATAAAACAAACATCAGATATATATAAAGGATAAAGTTATATCATTCATATACCTATTTAAATAAATAAATACATCAACTGTATAAAGGATATACATCACTAAAATAATTTAACAAAAAAAACTTTTACCATTCATGACCGGAAAACGCACGTAAATTCCGGTCGAGTGACAACCCTATACGAGCTAGTCGGGACAGCAGATTCAAAATCTGTAATTGAAAGGTTATGACGAATCGGGAAATTGTAAATATTGTATCTTCGACGGCTTTTATGCGTGGAATCGATGGGCCGACTGTACCGAACGCTTTTACGTGGCGTTAGTTTTGTAGTTAATACTAATAATAATGTGTCAACTTAAAGTTCTTATTGGACGCACTGTTCTACGAAAATACTATGATTTTTTTTAATAATGAGTATATATCAAGCCTTTACCCTCGAATGGGTAGGCCAAGATGCAACCAGAGAACACACTTCGCTGTTGTCCATGATGTGATAGGGGGTGTACTTATAGCTATATCGGACAGATATTCTAGACTCCGGGCTGATACTGAATAGAAAAACCCAAAATAATTTTATTAGTTCCGTAGGTGAATATAATAATTATAATTAGAAGTTACTTTTATAATACGGACATTTACAAACATTTAGTAGAGCTAAAATTAAAAAGCACAACGTAATGTAAGTAGAAAAGAGACGTAAGAGGATAAAGATATACCATTATTTAAATAATATAATTATTTCCCTAACATGGGAGTCTAAATATATGGCGAAGGCTTCACAAAACCTGATTCCTGCCGGCTTCCCTTTCGTAATTTATATAAAATCTAATTATCATTACAACGATCTGTATCATCATTCATTATGCATCTTTTATTTATATTACTTACATGTTGTGTCGGGTTCCCTTAGAGAAAATTATATCTTTCGCCACTGATTTATTATTCAGAATATTAATATTCCTGAATATTATAATTAGTAAAGTAGTAAAAAAAGCGGCGATAGTCTAGTTGGTTGTGGAACGGACTGCCAAGACGAATGTCCGCAGGTTCAAATCCCAAGGGCACACACCTCTGACTTTTCTAAAATAACGTGTTTATTCTTTGTGAATTATCGTTCGCATTAACGGTAAAGGATAACATCGTGGGGAAACCTGCACATCTGAGAAGTTCTCTATAGGAATTTCGAAGGTGTGTGAAGTCTACCAATCCGCAATAGGCCAGCGTGGTGGACTAAGGCCTAATCCCTCTCAGTAGTAGAGTAGGCCCGTGCCCAGCAGTGGGGCAGTATATAATACAGGGCTGATATTATTATGATATTATAATTAGTATAGGCTATTGCGTTTTAGTTGCTCTTAATTTTGACGCCAGATATTTAGGAAAAAGGAGCTGCAAGTCAATACTACATACAAACTACACGTTCCCACGAATTAAAATCTACAGAGTCATCGAGCCGTTGCCTACAGGAAACATTAGGATGATGCGACACTTAGTTACAAAATATCTCAATCCGTAGATATCTGTAACTACAATTAGGGACTTGTGCCACCCGATATTCCGAACAAAGCAAATATTTGCAAATTATACAAATATTTGTCTGTCGAAACCGTGGCTCCGATTTATTAACCAACTTGTCGCTCGGTACGCCAAAGGCTCTTAAATACAATGCATATAACATATATTACTTAATTAAAAACATTATCAAGAGAGGTGTAACAACTTCCTACAGTTTCCTTAATTAATATGCCGCCTAGCTTATTAATAGAGCTTAAAAGCTCCAATAATGTTAAAAGAAAACAGGTGACCCGATAAGCTGTTCAACAGCTTAATAATCCAGAGTTGAATACAGCATACAAATATAATAATATTTAAGAGCTTCGAGACCTAGATTCCAGCTTTATTTCAAGCATTATCTCAACTTTAAAAGCTCAAGTTTTATTGGTAATCCGATTTCTTTATAAAGTTTTAAACAAATAGTGCCTTTTTATAACCCTAGACCCCACTTATAAATATGATTTTGCGGTATGTTTTTAAGTGAAAAGAGTTGAAATGTACCGCTTGTCTTTAAATAAAATTAGTCACAAATATATCGCATCCTTAGAACTAAAGTGACCTAACTCAAAATTTATATATTTTCTGATTTTGTTAAAAAACTACCTTCCAAAGCATTTTCTATTACCCTATAACGAGAAAAATATAATTATAGAATAGAAACAGAGATTTTCACTTTCGATGACCGCCCAATACGTCGTCCTTTATACTGTTTTCAAAACTTTTTCATACGTTTCCCACAAATAGTTTTTTTTTTATTTTGTTCACCTTAGTTCTAAAGGTGCGATATAGATTAAGTCCTCCTTGTGACCTCTGTCACATGTGATAAATATTATAATTTCTTTAACATGCTTAAAATTGTTTTGCGTAGATCCCACATTGACTAAAACATGAGCAGGTATAAAATAGTCTAGCACCATATTAAGCACAAATTCCCAACTTATACCATTAAGTTATAACATGTAATTAATTCTTCAAGCGACGTCTCATAACTTTGTCCCGATCAGCAAATATGATTCAGTAAGAAACTTTTCCAAAAGTCATTGGATCAGTCAGAGCCTAGACTCGAGACGAAATTGCCGGCCGGTAAACTTACGATATCATTAGTATCTGTGGCTTCGATTTTCTGATGTTTTATTTGAATATAGCAACCTGCCCCGGATTTGCACGGGTTATAGAGATTTTCTATTGTAAAAAACATTAATAAATATTATAACTAAACCTTGTTATTGAATCACTCCGTCTATTCGTAAAAACCAAATAAAAATCCGTTTGATAATTTTTGAGTATATCGCGTTCAGACAGTCAGACGTAGCTGCAGAACTTTGTTTTATAATATGTAAGGATAAAGCTGACGAGTATAGTTTCTTCTTTGTTTATTTATACGCTGAAGAAGAATGTTTGTTTATTATATATCCTTGCATGTAAGATCCAAAGTAAACCCTTAAAGAAGTAAACCAAGTTTAAGTTTTTATTGTTAGATATTTGGTTCCGCCTTATGAAGTATACAAAGAATTAGGATGTGTATTTCAAAAGTAAATCCCTAAGGAAGCAGATGCAATTTTTTTTTGGACTTTAACGCGGAATGCGTCATGAACAAAAATAGTTTGATATAATCCCAACCTTTAATATGATTATGTAGTATAATTCCGCAACAACCATAATATTTACACTATACCATTATCTAAATTTTTCCAAAGACTGGCAGAAATCGCCGATAGTTATAAGACCGCCATTTATATTTCTTGTTTGTTCATAATCTCTTTTGTATATTTACTTTTCCATAAGATTAGAAAAAGAGTTTAAATAAAATAAATAATTACCATGAATTAAGAGGTTAAAATTATCCATAAAAATTGTGAAGTGGACAGATTGTTTACGTATCTGGTGAACACTAGCTTTAAGCTGAGCAGGACCCAGAGTCACTTCCAATCGACTTCACAGCAAATCGATCGACAAACGGGTCCACTGACATGCAACGTCATTACACAATGTCTGCTCAGCCATTTTTATGTGTAACACATTAACCCTTACTCGTTATAACTTTGTTCTGGTTTTTGAGATAAAAAAAACTATATGTTGTAAATAAATTTATTGCAGTTAACGACTATAGAAACAGCTACTGAAAATATGTAAATTTATTCTTGTTTCTGAGATTTAAAACATCAATCTTGATGTGTCTAAATAAGTTCATTGCAATTTGATCAACTTTAAAATGGTTAATAATTTGTTGCACTCTTTATGTATTTACAACGATTAATTTCCACTGTTTGTCCGATTTCAATGATTCTTTTCGTCTCAGGTTAAGTATAGCACCAAGGTAGTCCCATTTTAATTTCATTGAGATTGTACTTTAGACTTCGTAGCTATATACTGTTTTGATTTTTTTTTTTTGTTAAATAAAATATGTCTTTTATTCAATCTTTACTAATATTAAATGGTGTTTTTTATGTGGGTTGCAACAAATCTTGCAAGCTTCAAAATTTGCCAAAATCCGCTCGCCGTGTCGGTTTACCCGAAATAAGTTATTGCTGAAATATTCTTCTATAAGTCTTTTTTGCTACTCTTAACTAGTTTCTAGTTCCGATATCTAAAAACTATTAGTCGTATTTTCCAATTTATTATTAGAAAGCTAAACTAACATATACAGTAGGTATATATAATTGATTATATATATAATAATATGAATTAGAAAGGTATATTGTGACGCACACGCAGTTGCATTAATTAGTACTAATACAATATTATTACAAATACCTACTCGTTATTATTCCATGTGGAGCTACCTAATTGTTTCTCTCGGCCATTATTATTATAATTCCATTGTTTGTAGGTTAATACGCACTACTAACTATGTAATGATAAAACACATAACTAATACATACTCCATAATATTCTATATAAGTCTATATGTCCTACTGGAAGTACCATAGTTTTACATATAATAATATAATATCAGCCCTGTATTATATACTGTCCCACAGCTGGACACAGGCGTCCTCTACTACTCAGCGGGATTAGGCCTTAGTCCAACACGCTGGCCTGGTGCGGATAGGCAAGCTTCACACACCTTCAAAATTCCTATAGACAACTTCTTAGGTATGCAAGTTTCCTCACGATGTCATCCTTCACCGTTGAAGCAAGCGATAATTAGCAAAGAATACACATATATTTTTTAGAAAATCCAGAGTGCCCTTGGGTTTTAAAACTGCGGCCATTCGTCTCAGCAGTCCGTTCCACAACCAACTAAGATATCGCCGCTTTGGTTTTGTCTATTTCTAATTACAGTTTGATGAGCATTGTAGCCAATGACATGACTATGTACTGCAGAAACTCTCAATAGGGGACCGGACAGGTATTACCAAAAAATCTGAAATTCAGTTTAAAGTAAAGTTTGTAATATTAAAAATATTATCTCATATTTGTTTTTGTAAAAGAGTTGTGATTTGTATTTTTAAATCAATAAATAAAATACAATAATTATAATATTTTTAATCTATTCTTTACGGCAAATGAAACACCAATCACGGCGCATGACGTCACACGTGGGTAAAATGTAAACAAACAGACGTCATCTGGATGTCATACCGCGTTGTGTTATTTTAATGCTTTAAAGGTGTTTTTTGACACAGAACTGCTCTAATAATTAATATTAATTTATACGGGACGTTGTTACTATCTTCCAACTTAACGTTTACAGATTGTTTAATCGTTAATCATAATGGACCGCAAAAAATATCGTTGGTGCGTCGTACCTGAATGTAATAATACTTCTATATCTTTACCAAACAAATTATTTATTGATGTACCACGAAAAGCAGATATACGAATAAAGTGGTTGCAGTTAGCAAGACGAACCTACGACGGAATGTCTGCAGACTCACCGATTTAGTTTTGTGAGGATCACTTTGATGTAAGTAAATAAAAATAGTGTTTCAGTTTAAAATAAATCGATGAATATTTCAATTAATTAAATCATTTGTACACCCAGGAGGTTATGGTTATGAGAAGTATTTATTTATGTTTTAGCTGACACATGATATGGAATAGAATATTTATTTATATAGAATTCTGGTTGTTACACAGTAACCTGAGATTGCCCGAGATTAACACGGTCTATGCAGTGTTGCCAGATCATAATTTCTCTTTACCCCAGGATTATTTGGAATTTAAAATTTTACGCTTAAACCAATCATAAATGTTTCGGTACTTTTTTTTCTATATCCTTATCTATGCAGACGCCACTTCTTTCTTCACTTCCACTTCAATAATTATTAATTTAATTATCTCATTTTATTAGGAACAACTAGCTGTACACGAAAATTGTATTGAATAAAAATTATAATTGTTTCATGGCCGACAATTTTTGTAGGGAACATCTTTCTCTAAGCTCAATATTTATTACAATACCGTGAAACAATAGCTTTAATACCTTAACTCGTAGAATTACCCCAAAAATTACCATAAAAAATACCCTGCTGATTCAGTTTTACCCTAAATCTAGGGTAAATAACCCTAATCTGGCATTATTGAGTCACTGTTCAAATGACAAGACTTGTCAAGTTGCTTTATCCACGTATGACGTCACACGAGACGAAATGACATAATGTAGCGTTTGCGCGGGAATTATAGCTATTTAACATTTAGGCATGGTTTTATGTACTTTTTAAGCTTTATTTGTGCAAAATACTATTTTTCTTGGCTATTTATATCCACAATGATCATTTTAAAACACCTTCTGAAAATTTGTCCGGTCCCCTATTAGCCGTTAGGTTACAAGCCAGAATCAGAAGGCAGTATTGCTGGACACGACACGCATTGTGACAAGAATCTTCGCTTTGAATCCCTAACTACTGGTGGGTTGGGTGTTGATCCTTGTTATCGGAGGGTGATAATTTTTTTATAATTTTTGTAAATTATATATTGTATATAATACTTTTAAAATACAGGACTGATATTATTGTTATTTTATGTTGTGGATAACAAACCAAGAACTAAGTTAAGTTAGTTTAACTTGCTCGCATAGTTAATATTTTTTCAAACTACGTAAACTATAACAATTTTTTTTGGGTAATTTTCTCACCTATGCGAGCTAAGCCAAACTAAATTAGCTTAGCTTCGATCTGCAGCTGGCATTACGTTTACCATGTAACTAGCTCGTTATCCTCTCGTATCGAAAACATTGTTTCCAAAATAACACTACCACAAAATACCACGTTCACTGGTGGTAAATCTATCTCATTTGCGAGAGTCCGCCTGGGTAGATACCACCGCAATGTCTATTTCTGCCGCCAAGCAGTGTGTAGTCACTGTTGTGTTCCGGTTTGAAGGATATTGTAGACGCGTAACTACTGGACATAATAAGACTTAATATCTCATGTCTCAGGATGACGACCGCACTGGAATACCAAACAATACTTTGTAATTCAAGGTGTAGTGTTGTATCTACTGTTTATGGGCGGCGTTTCGCTTATCATCAGGCGAACGGTAAGCTCGTCTTATCATTCAAAGAAATAAAAAAAAAATACACTAATAAGTCAGAAAATTATAAGTGTTAGACTTAACAATTTAATTTTTAACCCGTGCAAGTCACGCGTGACTGCTTTCACTAGCCGACCTCGACCCTCGGCTCCGCGACGTGACCTTTCTCACCAGATGACTTCACGTTCCACGTCGATATCTTACCTTCTCCCGTGCCCCGCCAATACTTCGATGTACTTTTAGGATTATATTTTTTATGCGAGCGCGAGAGATATCCTTGCTGTTACTTGCTGTTAGCTTAGATCGAAGTCCATTAGAATTTACATCTATGCATCTGGAACTAAAGTTTGAATCCTTAGCAGTGTTATTGGGTTTTTCTGCTAAATACTAGCTCGGAGTCTGTAATATGTGCCGGTTTGGTATTAGGCTTGCTCCTATCACGTTATGGAACGGAAGATACATGGCGAGAATTGAGTGCACTTGTTCTGACTCTGCCTACGCCTTCGGGAATAAAAGCGTGAATGTGTGACTCATCTAATGCATGTTTCTATTCCAACTCGTCAAAAATACTGAATCTTGTGATAAAGCAAGCGTTCTACTACATAACTGAACTAAGTGGTAGTAAGCAATGGGTGACGTTCTTCAAATTTATGACCAGTTTAGTGGTAATCATTCGTCATTAAATTCAGAAAGTCACTCCGGATTTATCTAAACAAGAGGAAACAAACTAATCTAAAGAAGTTCAACCGCGAACACGCTATCCCATCATTAGGTTCAGGTTAATTACACGTTTTCACTACCCTGTTACCTATCTACCACCGGTCCTCGGAGGGCTTCCGTGCCTGTAAAATGTTTTACGATATCTTCTGACTCTTATAGTTTTTCTAGTTGGCACTAGGCATGTTAGTTATGTTAAGCGGCGATAGCCTAGTTGGGTGTGGAACGGTCTGCCAAGACGAATGTCCGCAGGTTCGAATCCCAAGGGCACACACCTCTGACTTTTCTAAAAAAATCATGTGTGTATTCTTTGTGAATTTATCGTTCGCTTTAACGGTGAAGGAAAACATCGTGAGGAAACCTGCACATCCGAGAAGTTCTCTATAGGAATTTCGAAGGTGTGTGAAGTCTACCAATCCGCACTAGGCCAGCGTGGTGGACTAAGGCCTAATCCCTCTCAATAGTAGAGGAGGCCCGTGCTCAGCAGTGGGCAAGTATATAATACAGGGCTGATATTATTATTATTATTATACTAGGCATGTTTAATTTTACGTATTTAAAAAAAAAGATTTTTTTAAACCGATAATGAAAGACACAAAGGAAGTGATCCAATAGATAATAAATCAAACACTAAAAATGTTTTAAAATTGGAATACATTCGATATTTCAGTCAGGAAGCGCACTTCGATAATAAAATTGCGCGTCAGTTTGAATATTTACTAGACTGGCTTTTTCCCGCAGACTCGCTCGCGTCATCATTTCCGTAATAAAAGCCCATAGGAACGCCGCGTTTTCTGTGATAGAAAAAGCCTACATATTACGCCACATAGGGCCTGTCATAATAAATCATTTTATTTATTTATAATTTTCATAACATAAGCTTCGTAACATACGCTTTCCGGAAAAAATCACGGTCTTATCAAACTTTTATTCCGGTTAAAGATTTTCACGTTTAAAAAAAAAACGTAACTCCTTCGCATGTCATATCAATGAAAACACAGGCATCCCGCCATATTCCATTATCATCAATGACATAAACCGCAACCATAAATGATGGGGTGTTAAAATTTTAAATTAAATCACTTTTATTATGATCGTAAAACAGGCTGTAAAATGTACGTCAACATCCCGCTGGGATGAATCCGAGCCCGCCCCTCAAGATGATTGAGCTAAAGACAAGGATTTTGGGTAATTATTCCGGTTAGGGGCGAATGCATGCAAATATTTTCTTTGTTTATATGTGATATGAGATTAAATGGATTTTTATAGGGTTTTATGGTTGTTTGTGTTATTTTTTGTTACGATTCTTTGTTTTGGATTCAAGATAGAAGATAAAAGTCTAAGGAAAACAGATTAAGTTTTCGTGTCAAAATTATTCCGGAGGGATTTACTAACCCTCTTATTAGAGATTAATCTCTATTTCTGTCCTCTAATATCGATAGCGTATCATCATAATTCTTCTTGCGTGAGTGCTGAATATTTAACAGCAAGTGACCCCACTTACTGATGACTTAATAAAGATTGCAGGAACGCGTTGGATGCAGGCCGCTTTCGGCAGGTCCGTCTGAAAATCTTTGGGAGAGGCCTATGTACAGTGGACTTTATGTGGCTGATGATGATGAAGATGATTATGATCTACTTGTTAACTGGCCTACACAATACGAAAAATTATGGCGAATATTTATTAGACATTTTTAATTCATAATTCTGTTTTTGCGCTGTTCCACCAAGAATTTAGACGTATTTAATTATAAAATAAAAGAGGGATATACAAATATATGTATATACCATGAAACATTTTCAGAGACTGCTCTGCAAATACGATATCTCATAAATTCTCAAAATATTCTACATACCATTCCACTTCAAATGTTTTACTTGCATTTTATTTCTCTCATTCTTCAAATTCCATCGCGTGATATCTTTTGAGTCGCTTTAATAAGTTACTTACATGGATTTTAAATATCTCTACTGGTAATGACTAGCAAAATTAGATAGAGATACGATAACGGCTATTATTATGTCGAGTTTTTAAAATGTGATGATTTTTAATCCATCAAATTATTTTAATTAATATGGACCATGATTTTACCAAAATCAGAACCGTACTTAGCCCTAATATTACCACGCTTATTTTCGCTGGTGGTAGGATATATTTTATATCCGCCCGGATAGCGACCACCGTACACAAGGTGTTAAAACCCGCCATAGTGGCCGACGTAAGTGTGTTGCGTTCCGGGATCAGCCTGTGTATCCAGTTCCAACAGGCCGGCATAATTGTGTCGACTGTCGAGGGGTAATCATCACTCGTCAGTAGAGTGAAATGAAATGATTTATTTGAATCTGTAAAATATTATACATTATTTAGATTCCGTCAATATTAACTCTACCACCAGTTCGGAAAGCAGTTTTCACCAGAGAAGAACGGGCAAGAAACTCTGGTGTTCCTCTTTTCAATCAGTTTAGGGTAAAGACTACAGCACATGATAAAGTGAGAAGAGACAAAAAAAAATTTAGAAGTGGTCTATTGGACCCCAAACTACTTACTATCAGGTGTAGTAGGGTCACTATACCATGCTGGAATAAAAAAAATAACCGCTCCGATGCAAGTCTAATATGACTATCATTCACTAAACGGAAATTATCTGTACCAGAAACCAGAAAATAATTCGAAATTTAAAAAAATCAACACACTCTTGACTACTTCCGATTTCACTATTGACTCATCGCGAAAACTATTGATTACAAATTAATATGATACATACAGCTTCCTTACAAAGTCATATCTCTCAAACTTCCATAAAACTATCAAGCGTCCGTCCATCTGTGGCAAAAACTCCTCTGTGGCTCATTCAAAAATGACCTAAGTAAAGTTAATTTTATAATGCACGTAACACAGTAATAATACAGAACCGGGATAATCCCGGGAGATGACTGCTTTAGGGCTGTCACGAGGAGTTATGAATTTAAACTTTGTTTGAAATAACTCAATGCTCTAACATATTGCAGTATGGAAATTAATTAAACTTTATTCGGTCATGAATATGAGTGACGTGTGTATAGAAAAGTAAATATTCAAATAGCTTAATGGTTATAAAAATAGAATAAAGGCTTTTTATAAATCCTACTTATGCGTCGTTGGTGACCGATTTACTAATTTAATCTAGGTATTTCATACAAATCCGTATAACACAGCTTAGAAAAATATTTATATCAAATACAAAATGATATTACGTTCGTTTGCTTTCATTGTACAGAGTAAATACAACATTCTATTTCGCAAACACGAGCACGAACGACTAATAAAAACATAAAAAAAATGTTTCACTTACACAAAATTAAACCGTGATATCCATATTTTATTCAACACGCGACGTGACATTAAAATACGCATTTAAATAACACGATGGGATTTTAAAACTCAATCCGTGAAATTGCCGACCGGAAAACGTAAACCGTGAATTACCGGTGCGCGTGTCAACCCTGTACGCGCGCACTATACCGGCCGTGTGTGCCGACGTGGAATAATTTAATAAACAATTTCATATGGTTGTAATTTTAAACAAACGTACAATACAAATTGGTGTATTATTAGATTATAGCTATGCAATACTTTATTGTTCTGTGAATGTTGATTGTATTTTGGTAATCAATTGTATTTTTAATATAGCTACAGTTTACATTTATATTCAAATACAATTAATATTTATGTCCGGAGAAAGAATAACATTTATCGGTCTACACTTGTTATGATTTATAAACAAAATTTATTTAGAAATGGAAAATATCAGTTCTTTATTGGACGTCCATTACGCCTTTGATCCACCACACCAACCTCATTCAGTATGTTCCTTTTTTTCCTTTAAATAGTGAAAATATGTACATTTTTAAATGTCTACGTGACCGTTCGTCGAAACTTAGACCTTTGTCTTAGCAGTCAGTTCTTCTTCTTCTAAACCAAAATAATGGACTAGATTCTAATGTTAGGACTTTTAGAGCTCCCGTGGGCATTTTGGGACGTGTTAATGATAGTGGCTGTTGCCAAAATGTATGTTTAAATTGTATCTGATGCATACAACAACCACATGAACCATCTATTATTTCTCACGGCAAAGAGATAAATAATCATTCTCCACTTTTTGTATTGTATGTACTATGTTCTTATAATATTTTTTTTATTGAAGTTTTCCGTTGCAGTTACGCCTTTACACTAACTCCCGCCCAAGACCATAGGGAGATAGGGGAAAACCAGTGCAGATCTAAACTCTGGTTTAGGTGAGCACATGCTGAGTCATTTCCTTTTGTCTTTCCCTAATGTGAAATTTGCTTGTAAGGCAATAAATCACTTTTATTTTTATTTATAACTTTTTATTAAGAACAAGCAGTTATCTGAAACGTAAGATTTTCCATCCTAAACTTCGTTGACACTACTGAATGAGTTCGAAATCTAAATATATGCCATAACTGCCATAAAACGTTTATAAATCTTCAAAATCCATTTTCACCGTCACCAAACTGCCTTTGACCAGTAACGTCGCCGCAAATTACAGCGGCAAACATTCGCAAGAATTCGAAAATCGCGCCCGTAATCAGGCGAAAATACGAAATTTCGCGAAGAAGCGGCAGACGCTCGCTCGCTCGCCTGAGCGCGCAAACACTCCCGGCATCATTAGGTGTTTGCTGAGTACAAAAATTTCCTTATGTACGTTTCCAATGGCGAATCTTTTAATCCGGGAATGGGAAAATCCCGTACGAAATCCCGGGATTATGCGTCGGAAAAATTACCGGGAAAATCTAATGTCGGTTGTAATTTTTCCGATCCGGTTTCCATTACAATATTAGAGGGTTTAAAGGTAACAAATGTTTATTTTTATACGAACACAGCAGTGACTCCACTGCTCCTGATAGTAAGCGAAGTGACTGACGAGAAGTAATCATCTCTCGTTAGTCGACACAATTATGCCGGCCTGTTTGAACCAGATATACAAGCTGATCCCGGAACCCGGCACACTCACGTGGGTCACTATGAAAGGTTTTACACTTCGTATCCACCAACATAGAAATGACTACCCCAGTTCCCAACTACCTAATTGATTGTATATTTCTGGTACAGAGACTTTCCCGCCCTCACACCCACCACTATAACTCCTGTAAGCCAGGATCAGCAGTGGCACGCATTTTATGACACCGAGCGGTGAAGCTCGGCGAGTCTCAGGGAAAACTAATTTGATAGTTCTGGTATGCGAAATGCAACATACTCTCATATTTAAAGGATAAGTAGCACAAAGCATTACGTTCCGATTTAAAGAACATTAAAGTCAGTGCAACTAGGATCCAGACATATTTTGAGCTAACTAGACAATGATCAACTTACATGGCGTAAAAATCGCTATAGTGACCTATTTCCGACGGCAATCCGTGATTCAATGTAGTGTATTCATGTTCAGTAACATGCCGACACAATTCTAGTAGCAGACGCAACACCACGACGACACCAACTCCAATTACCATCAAAACAGCAAACCAGAAAACTTACCCAGAGGCTCAGACCAGACTTAACAATTTAAAATAATACCCAGGTATCAAATTTGGCGCGTGAGCCAAACCCGCCCCATTACTCGGCATGCACCCAATTTGTACTCACTTTGGGGTGCTTTTAGATTTTTTGGCACCAGAAGTAAAAACGTTACGTCGCTTTTAATGTGCGGAATATCCGTATATAAAGTAGTTTTTATATCGGCGAGGTTATTCTGAAACCCAACTTTGAATGTTAAATAAAACTACTAGTTGACCTTAATTCGGTGCAAAATAAGACGCTAGATTTAATTACAGTTAACTAAGTAAATCTAAAAAAGCTGCGATAGCCTAGTTGGTTGTGGAACGGACTGCCGAAACGAATGTCTGCAGGTTCAAATCCCAAGGGCACACACCTCTGACTTTTCAAAAAAAAATATGGGTGTATTTTTTGTGAATTATCGCTTGCTTCAACGGTGAAGGAAAACATCATGAGGAAACCTGCATACCTGAGAAATTCTCTATAGGAATTTTCGAGAGTGTGTGAAGTCTACGAATCCGCACAAGGCCAGCGTGGTGGACTAAGGCCTAATCCCCCTCAGTAGTGGAGGAGGCCCGTGCCCAACAGTGGGACAGTATATAATACAGGGCTGATAATATTAAGTAAGTCTAGTACTATCGTCTTATAGGTTTAATGTTTTTTTTGTGGTATGGACCCAGCAATCACACAACAGGGGAGTCCTGCGAATGGAATATTGGAATACCTCGGCTTAGCAACTGCAGGATCCTGGACGAAAGTTGGGCGGGGATAGCTGCGAAGGAGGTGTGGGAATAGGATAGGGAAACATCTCAGGGCGAAAGGGAGAAGGTTAGGAAACGTTCGCGAGGTCTTATAGGCGTCAATGTGAATTAGCAACCATGAGGTATACACACTTAACGGTGTGTCTAGGGCCGCAACAAATGTCCCACATGCATGAGCGTTCATTCGGTGCGGAGACCGAGCACACAAGAATTGCCTCGGAGAGGATGGGTTTAGTAGTGGTGGTATAGCTGGGAAGTCTTGAGTTCAATTTCCAAGTCACAAAAATCGTGTAGGTTTTTAAAACATAATTCATCTAAGTAAGGACTTGTCAATTAAATTTACAATACCGAAACATAACTAGTACTGCAAGATACATGGAATACTGTATTGGTCTTGTTATATATTAGAGGAGGAGGAAATGTATAAGAAAGCTAATATTTGTAGGTTGTACGTAACAACGTATGAGACCTACAAATATAACTGTCGTTCGTCTATTTCTACTAAACTACAGTATGCAATTTATTTTATCAAGACATTGACCGGCCATAACTTGAGATGGTCAGTGTGATACCCTGTGGTTTATATAATCTGTAAATTTCCCATCAGATTACACCCAAAATTATAAAAAAATATGTCATTAATTTAAATATTGGTATACATTATAACGGCATCAACATTTTAAAATCGCATCAAAAACCCAAACGTATTGTAACACGCTTAGGAAGCAGGTAAGCAGCGTTTGACATTTTTAACACAACAACTTCGCCCAAAACATTCCACATGACATTTCCATTATACACGATGATGTCCCAAGTTCCGAGCACTATGCATTTTGTACAAGACAATCCAAGTAATGCCATTAGACGTTGTAATCGAGTGAGCACGCGGCAAGTTTGAGGTCCGCACAAGTTTCGCTTGAGTTTAAATCTTCCTTAGATGGACCTTATGTATTTCCGGATATTAGGTCAAATATCGCTTGCTTCGACCCTTAAAAGAAATGAACGATGTGAAGAACAGGTGGTCTGCAAACTGAGCGTATGTGTGTGCGCTTGGACGGGCGTTTGTATGCGTGTAAGCAAAATTGAGTTTTTTATTTACATTTTTTATAACGAGACGAGCTTGCAGTTCGCCAATAGTAAGCAAACGACCGCCCATAAACAGTAGAAACACAATCCAACACCTTGAATTACCAAGTATGGTTTGGTATTCCACTGCGCTCGCCATCCTGAGACATGAGATGTTAAGTCTTATTATACCAGTAGTTACACTGAAACATTTATTTATAAATAATATCCAATCACGCTCGACTAGTACAACAATGCTACCAAGGTAAGAAATTAACCGAAAACCGTTAAACCGTCACAAAGAGATGTTCCTGCGCCATTGTCTCTGTTATATGTTCGCGTTTCAATTGACAGTGATTCACTTAAGCCTCATTAGGTAACTAGATTCAGTGCGGAAGCTTGGCTCTCTTCCAAGGATGTTTCGAAACCACTTACATAGCCGCCGAGACCATCGTATTAAGTCTGATCATGATTTAAACATTCGATCCTGGTTCTGCGTTAGGGTTTGAACTTCATGTTTAGTACAGTCAGATGAAAAAATTCTGAACGAATTCGAAACTACAAATCATTTAAGTTTAATCGTATATCTGGTTTCAACAGGCCAGTATGAATGTGTGGACTGCTGAGAGGTAATCATCTCTCGTCAGTCCACGTTGGACCTCAGTGCACTTACCTACCTTAATTTGTTTTTGTCTGATATAAAATAAACACTTAAAACTCAAACTTTTTTCAATGGAAAAAAGGACCTAAAAGTATATAGGAGATTAAAGCTTTGAATTCATAATTATTTTTGCTGACTATACCTACTAAATTCGTGTCTTATAGATTGTCCTGGTACAGTCATAGACCTGATCCTGTTTTCAATTCAGAGTTCAGTCAAAAATTGTATGGGTTTTCTTGAACTTTTGCCCGACTTACATGTCCCTTGGTTATTGGTAAGAAAAAACAGCTGGTAGTAAAGTAATCCCCAAACCTCATCAGTAAAATCTGGCCAAGTTAACATCTCTTTAACGTCAGATATGAACAAAGCGGTAGGGTACACCTTCTTCGGTGTACCGAGTATAAATTACCTTTTTTTTTTTTTTTTTTTTTGTTTTCGCGGAGAAAGTGTCTTATGACTACCGCTCAGCCTTCGTGGGGGGCGACTGAGCGGTTATGTTGGGGTCACCGTGCCTTACGACCCGGCATTGCGCCGCCTGGATTTGATGTCGACCTTCAGGCGACCGCCGGGCCGAGTCCCTAACCTATGTACAACGCACGGCATACCAACTAAAACTCCGCGGTGGCCCTCTTCGGCGCATTAGGGACGACTGCGAGCTTCCTCTGACGGAAATGTCTAAGTCTGCTTCCACAGCCGCCCCTGCGCGGTGCCACCTAGTGCGGCCCGTCTCCTGTGGGGGGACTGCACACTGCCGTCCATCCCGGGGTCAACCGAAAGATGTGCAAAAATGCACAAAAATGTACTAGGGCGGACAGCCCCCTGCTGCCCGCCGACGACCCCCATCGTGGCCCCTATTAGTCGCCTTTTACGACAGGCAGGGGATACCGTGGTGAAATTCTCCAAACGCCCCCAATCCACAGGGCGAGGAGTATAAATTACCTACCAGCCTATCCCTAGAAACAAGCACTTTATCACTCGAATGTTTTTAATTATGGTAAAAGTATAACCCCTAAAATCCATCGTAAAAAACGGGTCAACGACCGTCGAAAAAGGATTTACCGCCGGCCTACGATGTAACTGGATATCCTTGTTGAAGCCAGTAAACAATACAGAATGCTCGCCAAAAAATACATTTTATCCAAACACGAACTAAAATGTGTTTGTGGACGAAATGTCCCGATTGTTACTTCGGTGTTACATTTTATAAATACAGCTTCGAGTTTTACACAATTTATTTTAATATATACTTTAAAAGCCGTAAAGGCACTTTAAACAAATATTTTTTTTATACGAGCAAGACAAATTTACTTCACTGCACCTGATGGTAAGTGGAGTGGGTCTAATAGAATGTCGACTGTCGAGAGATTATTATCCCTTGGCAGTGGACATAATTACGCCGGCCTGTTGGTACCAGATATGCACAGATTGATCCCGGAACGCGGCACATACGTGGGCCACTATGACTGGTTTTAACACCTTGTGTACGGTGGTCGCTATCTTGGCGGATATAAAATATTTCTTATCACCAGCAAATATCAAATATCTATTTATAAGATATATGTTGATAGTAGTATATTTGTATCCGCCTATAGTAGCGTCTTAAAAGACGCGGGGCCTCGAGCGAAACCAAAAAAAACCGACAAGGGAAAAGCTTCCTTAGTTTCGTTGGTAAGATGTTTAAAAAGGTCCTCCAACGCACCGTACGAGGCTCCTGTAATTGCGAAGCTTCACCTCGCCCCCTAAGGTCACCACTTTCCTCATCTGTCTGTCCTGACTAGACCTAGACTATATGACCTCCCAACCCTTGACATGAAAGTTGTATCTACGACTGGCGTGCTGAGGTCTCGGGTTTGAACCCAAAAGACATAAGACAATGTAGAATCTGGGTGTAATATCACCTCTGCCTGAACATAAAAAACGCGTGATGTTAGGCTATTTGAACCCTTATTCCTTAGCGTAAATGTTGGCAGCTTAAATTTTGGGAGTTTAGGCACAGAAATTACTTATCATTATACGACCTACTTCCTTTTATTTTATGCTGCTGTAAAAACAGTTCTTTTTATGATTTTTTTACATACCAGTATAAGCAAGAAGATTATATAAAAATGCCCGCGACTCCGCTTGTGTGAAAAAGATTTCCCGGGATAGAAGTCCCGCTTTATATTTTCCCGGGATAAAATGGCACCTATAGCACTCAGGAGTAGCTTCCTATTAAGGAAAAGTCCAAAATCGATTTATTAGTTACTGAAATTAGCGTGTTCAAACAAAAAAGAAACAAACTGTTCATCTCTATATATTAATAGATTTATACAATTCTGTGTTGCAAATTTATCAAAAATAGGCTACTTTAATAAAAGTCCGGATATTTCGATCTTTCGTACATCTGCTGCCATCTAGTGCAGAGTAAATTAAATAACAAATCTACAATAATATTTTGAACCAATTTTAAAATACAATTCTAGAATTTAAATTTCAAAATGGCCCGTATTTTTTATAAATAAAAACATTGTAATCCAGCCATTGCTAGTAACAACTAGGGCGTTTATTGTATAATAGAATTTTAAGTAGGTATAACCGACTCTTAAACATAAATTGTATGTATTTATATAGAATGTATGTTTGGTATAATATATGTATTGTCTTATTAATGTTTTATATTAACACCCTCATTGTCTTATCCGTGAATCACCCAAAGATCGACTGTTAGAAAATGCCTCAAGCATTACCTCCACCTCTATATTACTGTATATATAATATATATAAGTAAATAAAATAAAATTTACATTGGAATAGAAGCTCTTTTTTGGTAATCTCTGATACCCTACAAAAATTAAAACTGCCACGCCACCCAGCTCTTATACAAGACCGGTACCACTTCAAACAAGCTCATTCTAAACTAAAGTGTCTCCATCCCGGCTTTGTCAAACAACACCACAAATGTCTATAAAAAGTATTCGTTAACTAGCCTAATGGAGTGTTACAAGCGTCCATTTTGTTAAGATGCCTCTTAACAATACATTAGAATTACCATTTGGAACCGATTTTCCTCCATTACCCAATCTTGTAACTAAATTACAGAACCCAGCTAAATTAGCACAGAGTTTGTTGGTGAGAAGATTGTCGCGTCTACTTTCTCTTATTCCGTAATGTGTGGTGATTGATATGTTCTTCATGCATGGTGCAAGAGTTGGTAATATTGAATCAAGCCTGCTTGACGTCAACCCCCTCAAGAAGCTGACATGGCAAATCAAAAGCTCCGGATAAAGTTTATACAGACATGACAAACTGATATACACAGAATGATCCCAAAAAGTGACACACTTACGTGAGCCGCTATGGCGGCTTAACACCTTGTGTATGGTAGTACCTATCCGAGCGGATATAAAATATATCCTAACAGCAAAAGTGTTACCCAAGTTAAAAACCAAACCTAAGAAAGCGATACTTTTACACTTAGCTTTAATAATTTAAATCAGTGCCAAGATTTTTATTAAAAAGACATATATCCTTTTAATACCCCCGATCATGAAACATAAAAAGTTTCCAAATTACAAAGTTGAATTACATTAGTTAGGGAAGTTTAAGATTGAAACCCTCACGATAGACCTGCCCCCAAATTAAATTTGCATAGAGAGGTCTGACACACTGGTCAATTTAATCTGGCTGGTAAGCGGCCCATTTAATCGCTTTGCAAAGTATATCCAGCCAGGGGACAAATAACTGGGCCACACAGATGATGGATAAGTCTGAATAAATTATGCGCCGGTTAACGTTGCGGGCAACTTTACTTATTGCGTATTTGGCAATGTTGCCGCTACATTGCGTTGTAATCGGGAGCTCTGAGTTTATCCTATTTTTAGGGCAGCGCAATGTAATATGTCGATTTTAGGATGTAGTGGGGTTAGTTGGTATAGATCGAAGCTGATATTTTTCTGGCAAACGTCAATGCCTTGGTTCTCGATGATCGTCATTTTTTTATTATTGCTGCATGTATCATGTGCCCAAAACTATTTGAACCAAAAATATCGCCCGCGTGGATATTCTTTCATTACTTCTTGATTTTACGAAGGTATATTTACATATTTTTTTAACATAATGTTGAAACACACATTAAAATCTGTTAAGCCAGTTTCAAATGACCCTACAGTAAATAAAAATATTTTATACATTACAAAAATAATACATTGATATAATATAAAGTGTGTACTCACGTATGTCTGATAGCATAGCTTTTGAAATCAGCGCATGACATGAATCTGAAAAGAAAGAAAAACTATTAGCGCTTTGAAACCAAATGAGACAAACTCACCACCTGGTGGAAAGCGTTACCATTACTCATGGACATTGAACACAGCTATTTCATACAAACACTCAGTAATACAAGCCTTTGTGTAACACCGCACTGCATTCAAATTTCGCGCGTATCATTCTGTGATATTAAGGTTCTTATTACGTAATGCAACTGAGTTCTGCTCTCAAGTGCGATATCAGATACATTGTTAAACGAAGATCGGCATCTTAAGATAGTCGGTATTACATAAACCGATATTAACATCAAACAAAGACTTCTATGTTTATATAGACCGGACATTGAGAAGATTGTGATACAAAAATTTTGCGCTTTTATGATGGTTACTTAATCTACCGTGCCATAGCAGAACATCAATGTAAAATATTTCACATTTTTTTTCATATCGTGATTTGCACGTTTTTAATGCGAATATTAGCTTATTTACTGTAAATATATTTTTTGTATCAATATATAAGGACGCTGTGACATTTTGCCAAACGGACATTTCAAATAAGACAGCGGCTTATTACCAATTGATAATAACTTTTGGAGCAAAAATTTTGCGCTGATGTCCAGTCTAACTATATAGTTTAATGTCTTTGACATGAAATTACATTATTAGTCAAAATTTGTGACAGATGTTGATAGCTGACTTTTGATTATGTAGCAGCGCTGATTCAGCTGAGAACAAGCACTTAAATGACAGCTTAAGCTTGGTTTGTTAAATACATTAAATATCTACTTAAAATTTTACTCATAGTTAAGGTGGTAGCTCAAGGTCCATTTTCATACATTTTGTTTCGGCTTTAATCTGGGTAACTAAACAAGTATTGGCAAGTAAAGAATTTAAATTCACGTCTAGTTAGTGATTAGTTCTCGCAGTTGAAGAAAAACGTAAAATAATTAATAATCATGGATATTTCGGCCTTTAAAATTTAATATGACGAAATTTTAAAGGCAGAAATATCCATGATTATTAATTATTTTTACTTGCCAATACTTGTTTAGTTACCCAGATTAAAGCCGAAACAAAATGTATGAAAATGGACCTTGAGCTACCACCTTAAGATTGATTTATTAATATGACCCTTAATATTAAGCCTCAAAAAGTCCATTATTTATGACAATAAAATGTAAATCTGAAACACAACAGTATTTGATGGACCTACAGAGTCGTTTACTGCTATTTTTTGCATAAAATAGCCAATTTTATAATATGAAACCATATTTGCTGTGAGTTTTACGTAAACAAACCAATAAGCATAGTAAAATCACATGTACAGCGGAATAATCCATCATGGTGAGGAGTCCCTCAACGGCACTCGGTAGAGCGCTGTGGACGCACACACGCGCGAAGGGATGGGGCGCACTGAGACCTCCCGGGGAAAAGAAAACCAAAAAGTAAGCGAACCACAAATAATTTTAATAAAATTTTATTTTTGTTTAATGTGACCACGACATAGTTTTGTATAACTATAAAATGTTTGGACTTAAAACTCTTTAATTTATTGTAGAGTACACTGGCTCAGTGCATCGAACCAAGTCTTCTCGTTTCACTATCGATTTATTTCTCATGGAGTTTGAATTTGTTAACAAAATATTACACAATAGTCGTCATAATACAGTTATAGAAATAATATTGATGTTGTTTATGATATAATATTATGAATTACACATAAACTCAGTATATATGTGCCCTCTACTCTACTCCTTTAAAGAAAAAGCTGCGAGCTTACCCAACAAGGTTAAAAACCTCTTTCGCAGAAATACAACCCATAACCAACCTTTTATTCACGGTCTAAAAATCAGTATTCAAAACTAGTACATGGCACAATCCGCGGCATTCCCGGTGCGTCCCGAGCCGCGGCACACGAACAAACAACGCCAACAACAAGCATCGACACGCGTGTGTGTGTCGCGAGCGCGCTGCACACGGAGCGTGCGCGGTTTTAAAAACGTTCAATTTGAATTTAGTGGAGTTTGCAAACGGTTATTAATTTTTGTGGTTAGAAAGAAAGATTTTATTATTGGGACATCAGTATAACATGTACAATGAAGAAAATAAAAAAATTGTAAAAAAAAAATATAACACAATTATACCACCCGTTCTAATTGAAGAGAATATATAATATTAAGAAATATATATTCATTGTTGAAATAAAACTATTTTATGGATTTTTTCGCGGTTTTTTATATTATAATTATCTTCCGACATTTTGAAGACTTAGAAGCCTTTCTGGGGAGGAGAGGTTTTTTCTATGTCTAAAATTAGTGTAAAGATAAGAAATAGTTAATATTTATTATTTTTAACTTTTATTAACATTATTAAAACGTCTGACATAATTATTTCATGTCAAACAGTTTCATAATTACCAGAGTAAAAATCTGGAGATCATCTACGACTTCAGCTTAGCAGCTCAGCGAAAAATAGCTTTTTATATTTCAATATAATAATAAATATATTCATAGTAAATACCACAAAGAGATGGCAAAAGAATTTCTCGAAAAAAAGTGTCAAATTCTGCCAACCCAGCCATGGCATGCGGGATGAACGTAACTATAAATATACCCTATGTAGTTCATAACAAAAGGGGTATATTATTACATAATAAATTACTTTAATATCTCCACTTAAGATCCTCTCAAGTACACTCTAGAAATAGCTACTTAACCTAAAATATCGCTCTAACCAAGATTTGATTAAAACCTAATACAGCAAGTCTAATCTAAACAGTAAATAATAAACAATTAAATATATTTCAACTAAAAATGGGCTTGGGCACGTCTTAAATTGTTTCTACGGGGCTTTTACAACTCAAATATGAGACCGTAACAAGTTATTTATTATTTCTCATAATATTTTGTTATGAAACAAAAGGATTATTGTTTATTCGTGAAACTAAGCTCGTTTTCACGGCTTACGTACGTGTTAATGTGTTTTGTTATGTGTGAAATATATTATAGGTCAAAATTATATGTTAACTAGCTTTTGCTCACGGCTCCGCCCGCGTTGTAAAGTTTTTCAGGCTAAAGTTTTCCATTATAAAAGTAGTGGTTTCCCGAGAGCCTATGTTCTTCCCGGGGTTTCAAACTGTCTCCATACCAAATTTCATCTTAATACGTTGGGTAGTTTTTGAGTTTAAGACGTTCAGGCAGACGGATGCAGCGGGGGACTTTGTTTTATAATATATTTTTTAGAACTTTTTAAGAGGAACAATCCCGTCATACATCATTGTTGCATAACTTTAAACCGTTTACGCAGCGCACGCAACGGAAGCTCTCAAAATTAATAAATTGTCCCCGTATTTGCAACATGTTTCATTACTGCTCTGATCCTATTGGTCATAGCGTGATGATATACGGCCTATAGCACCCCACAAATAAAGGGCTATCCAACACAAAACGAATTTTTCAGTTCAAACTGGTAGTTCTTGAGATTAGCCATTACTGCTCCGCTCCTATTGGTCATATGATAGTATATAACTTAGAGCACTCCACAAACAAAGGGCTATTCAACACAAAAATAATTTTTCAGTTCGAATCGGTAGTTCCTGAGATTAGCCATTACTGCTCCGCTCCTATTGGGTATAGCGTGATGATATATAGCCTATAGCACTCCACGAACAAAGGGCTATCCAACGCAAAAATAATTTTTCAGTTTGGACTGGTAGTTCCTGAGATTAGCGCTTTCAAACAAACAAACAAACTCTTCAGCTTTATATAATAGTATAGATTAGTATGACCTTGGTATTCGATAGTATATCGCAGTCAGTCTTTTTCTACTACCAAGCTGCAATGCGTAAAAATTATTGTGTTCTCGATTGAAGGATATTTTAACTAGTGTTATACGTTAAAAGGATCAATATCGTGTCTTAAAACTATAGGTACTTTGCGATACTACGCCATGCTTTGTAATTCAAAGTACAGAATATCAAAGCTCTGGATGGCATTACAAAATGTTGGCACAGGAATCGAACTCCATAATTCTGCATCGTCTAACTGGGTCGCGTATCAAACGTGGAATCTAAAGGTTGACGGCCCGTGTGCAGCGCGCCTAACCGCCCACTTCCGAGTTTTCTCTTGACCCACATACAGTTACAGGAGAAAACTTGCAGATTATCGAATGTGGTGAAAGTTGGGCAACGTGCCCGTTTAATACACCACGAAAATTTTAATTTATCATTGTTATGCGTATTATCTTACTAATGTTATGAATGCGAAACTTTGAGGATTGAAGAACATATTGTTATTACCGTATAAGTATTAATTATATTGATTTCTTATATTTAGGCGAATGTTAGATATTATAAAACTATATTGCGGAATTTAAAGCGTTTTTTTTTATAATTTTCTTATGATATTATGAAGATTTTTCACCTTTCATGGTCAAGGGGACCTCGTAAGCTCCGCAAAATAGTTTTATTCGAATTCATTATGAAATTTTAATAATCATACTACCTAATTTGAATTGATTAAAATTCTGGCTAATCGTTACGTTACGAGTAAAATATCTGTACTAGATAGTAACCCAACTTTTTTTTTCATTTATACGAATTATCTTTTGTTTTTTAAGCTGTCTTCTAGTAACCTATTTAAACAAGAGGAACCGCGAGCAAAAACTAGTAGACATAATTCAAGCGTAAACTTATTCGACGGTTCAATATCGAATGGTCAAATCAAGTACCTCACGACATTAAACTTGTCAAACGAAACGGCGGCGACCCGAGCGGAAAATTAAAATGGAGTTTATTCCTGCTGTCCTTGTATCGCAATTTTTGTTTAGATATTACGAGAAGGGGACTAGAATCTGCTTGACCTAGTGGCTAGAGCTGTGAGTTCGAAGGTTCAAGGTTTGCTTCCCAGGCCGGGTAACGTTGCGCGTTTTTATTTTTGACATAGTGAGTTTTTATAGTGAGTTTTTTCTAGTGAGTTTTTATTTTAGACCTAGACCTTGACCTAGTGGCTAGAGCTGTGAGTTCGAAGGTTCAAGGTTTGCTTCCCAGGCCGGGTAACGTTGCGCGTTTTTATTTTTGACCTAGTGAGTTTTTATAGTGAGTTTTTTCTAGTGAGTTTTTAGTGAGTTAAAGTTCGAAGGTTCAAGGTTTGCTTCCCAGGCCGGGTAACGTTGCGCGTTTTTATTTTTAAAGTAATTGAATTCAAGACAGTTAGCTCATTCTGCGTAGATCAGACCACTAACATCATTTCTTTTTATTATTTTAAAATGTTAGTGGATATAACTTTGACTTTTCCCAGTTACCATGAAGGCTGCAAAATCTCGAAGCGTCGATATAACAAACGCGATAAACTTCAAAAACTAGTTTTATTTCGGCGAGATTGATTCCCTTAGAAAACATTGTTGTTAAAAAAATGATATGACGACTAAGTTATTACTCATTTCCCGCTAAAATAATAATATGAATGCGTCTGAAACACATTCATATTACAGGTTTCTGTGCTTATAATTTGTACGGTCATATTATGTAACGAATATGCATTCAACACATTTCCCGGTATATTTGTATTATATTGAAATTAATTTCAACATCCTTATGCAGTAGCCCTATACAATTTTATAATTAATTCTGTGAATTTACAATAAAGTTTACATTTATTTGGAAAAGTTATATCACATTACTTATTATATTTTACAGCGGTATTCATCCATACTCACATTATTATAAATGAAAAAGTGTGTGTGTTTATTACGCTCTCACGGCTGAACCATCGATAAATCGATTTCGATTAAATTTCTAATGGGGATATTTTAAGACCCTAAAAAGGGCATACACTACTTTTTATCCCGGGAAAATATATAGCGGGAGTTTTTCCCGGAAAAACTTATTCACACCGGCGGAGCCAGGTGCTTAAGACATTTCACTGTATAAATAGTTATTCTTAGGAAAACAACCAGGATGTGTGCAAATGTTCATCGCGCTCCATACAACTGTCAAATGGCACGTTAATCGATCCTAAATCGCGGAAGCAAGATTTGCAAGATGATTCTCATATAGGATGTTGTAGGTTAATAGTATCAACAATAACCCTAGTTATAGTCTGACCAGGATAAGAAAAAACCTGCTTTAGAGGCGCCTCTTTAGCTTTTCGGATTTAAAGTCAAGGTCAGTACAACTGTTGACTCCCTCGGCGGCGTAATTGTACTGCATATGCGGCACGGGCAGCGCTCTGAGGTCCTGGATTCGAATCCCGAATCGGGCATGTGGTATTTGGGTTTTTCTGCTTAGTGTCAGCCGATAGTGCGATAGGCTTGCCCCCTATCACCTCAGGAGTCGGAACACACTTGGCGAAAAGTGGGGTACCCTGGTTGCGCCTCTGTATACCCCTTTGGGGATAAATTCGTGATGTGTGTGTGTGTGTGTGTGTGTGTGTGTGTGTGAGTGTGTGTGTGTGTGTTGTTATTACAAGAAATTAGTTCCATGTTTTACCACAGCATGGCGAGGTTTTTAATTTTTCATCACAAATAATAATAGATAAATAGTACTTTATTGGTTACTCTGCGGTTGTTGAATCATGAGTATTTGATACGCAGTCTTAACAATATTCGCTAAACCGAATATACCTTTTATTATCGCGCGTATAACGCGTTGTTGCTCCCACAACTGGGGTAAGTGGTAACTGGTAAGGTTATATTGGTTTTACCGATCATACATTCCAACATCGATACTCAGAAGTATAGCAACATCCGAGTAAGCATATTTCTTACAGCTAGGATGCTTTTGTATTATAGACGTAAAACATGTTATATTTTAAGCGGAAAATCGAATGGCACGTAGATTTACGATCTGGTGAATTTGTTTATCATGTCCGAGCATGTCAAACGTGACGACCCATGATAAGGGCGACCATAGTGCTAGCCGCGGGAAAGGTATAGTGCCTTACAAAGACATTTCGCACATCGGTAAAATAGTTGTAATACAAAAAAATCTAAACCTATGTATATAATTTAACAGGCCGGCATAATTATGTCAACTAGTGCGGAATAATCATGTCTCGTCAGTCAACACACTATCTGGATCCCACTCTATTTACTTTTACATTTTGTCGAAGCCCTATAAAAATCGCGTTTCCAGATATACGCTGTCAATTCAAACGAAAAACTGAATGTAATTAATATATTATTATTATATAATTATTTTATCTTGACGACTGTTTTCAGGCAGTATGCAACTTGTTTTCATGCGTAATTAATAATATTTACTGCAAATCTATTCCTTGTAATCTTCGTTTTAAATCATAACTAAAAATATCTACTTTAATGATCTTTTCTAAACATTATAATACATTATATATATTTTTTTTTATAATATGTCGTCACCATCAAGATATTGGTAAATTTACATATTAAAAAGGAGGAACATCGAAAATAAAACTATTTTTACAAAGCAGACTCCCTTAGACCCTTCCGTGACCATGAAGATTACAAAATCTTCGAAAGGTAAAGAGAAAATCATAATATTAAAAACCGCGATAGAATCCGAGAAATTATTATATAATTAAAAATTTAATAAATTAAAACAGAAGCCATATAAAATATTGCTTATAGCATTACTAACATGTAAACTCTGGGAAGCATTGCTACGATCTGCCTCTACCCACAAATACAGTGATTAAGGCGTCAAGATATTCAAAATCTTAAATTATGATTACACGAAGTCAAATCTTATAAAACTAAGATATATTTGAGCGGGGTCACCCTACAAGGCTGACCCTTCTAAGCAGGATATTTGTTATAAAGTCTGATTTATATTGCAGGCACCCTGCGCCCTGCCCGGTGAACCGCACGCGGGACCGCGCGACCTTTGTACTACATTCAGATGTTAAATTACCTTATTTTCCTAATAAACATGAAAGACATATAAATAACTATATATTATTACATACTATAACGGTTAAATATTTAAGGAAACCGAGCGATTGACGTATTAAAAGGTGTTTAACTGATCACTGGTTTTAATGTTTTCCGTATGTAAAATGTTTATTTATTTGTTTACTAAGTGTAATGTCCGCAGGCTCAAATCACAAGGGCACACACCTCTGACTTTTCTAAAACATCATGTGTGTATTCTTTGTGAATTTATCGTTCGCTTTAACGGTGAAGGAAAACATCGTGAAGAAACCTGCACATCTGAGAAGTTCTCTATAGGAATTTCGAAGGTGTGTGAAGTCTACCAATCCGCACTAGGCCAGCGTGGTGGACTAAGGCCTAATCCCTCTCAGTAGTAGAGGAGGCCCGTGCTCAGCAGTGGGCAAGTATATAATACAGGGCTGATATTATTATATTACTAAGTGTATAATAATTGCTGTTGTTGCGTTTTATGTTCTTATGACTTAGTAGTCCTTTTCAGACATTGCAAATTTAAGGGCGCTATATCAATAACAATTGACTATAGATACAATATTTAAGTAATAAATTAAAATTATTAACTATATAAAAACAATACTTAATATCTATTATATCCAACATACAATTTCGCAACACATAATTTGATAGTAAAACGCTAAAGTTAAAGAATCAAAAACAAAGAACAGTTTTATCCTCAAACGCTTCGGCGGAGGCGCAACTGCTGCAACCACTTTCTGCCATGTGTGATAGGGAACCTATCACCATATCTGGAAAAAATTCCGGGCGAGATATTAAGTAGCAAACGAATATCCCTTTCCCTGAACATCGAATCCAAGACCTCAGCATTGTCGTACCGTAATACAACTACGCCATTGAGACTATCTAGACAAATATTCTCATTTACCTAAAAAACTACATAGAGAATTTCACTCCAATAGTTGCATTTTTTTAATGACCTTCAACAGGTGTAGAAATCGCTCTCGATAGGTCCGTCTGGAAATCTTTCGGGGCCTGTGTTGATGAACAAAACATTCCATTACTATTTGACAGTCTACAGATACTGAGTAGACCTAAGATGTTTTTATTACATACATACGTTGTCCGAGCTCAATACTGGCAAGACGAAAGCAAGGTAATTGCCCGAGTCGGCTCACTAACTTTTTGTATTTTTATAAATAAAATGCCTTCCTGTGTACGATGTAAAAATTATACTCCAACTGTGAGTGAAAAAACCTTTCATTTCATACGTTAGTAATAAGAATACACTATTAAAGTTATTTTTTAAATAATAAATGCATTTTATTCGACTGTCATGGCGACGGGGCGGTCGACGCTCGGGTCCACTCGGGCTTACTCGGGCCGTATCAATGCGAGCTGCTGGGGCTGCGACTATAGTAAATACTGCGCTGTTTTTATGTGCAATTTTGGTAGTCTATGACGCGTCTGTTTGTAAAATGTCATTGGAGTAGACAGTCTGCCTAACGCTGTCACTCTAACACTGATCAAGTTAGCTTCCCTGTCTAGCTCATATACAATTTGGACACAGGGGATCTTAGACAAGACTGCAGACTGTCACGTGCCTAATTGCAGAGAGCTGCTGATTGATTTTAGCCATAATTAGTAAAAGATATAGATATAGTAGGACTGCTTCGGTGGCGTAGTTGTACTGCATGCGCGGTACGGCAGCGCTCTGAGGTCCTAAGTTCGAATCCCGGGCCGGACAAAGTGATATTTTAGTTTTTCTGCTCAGTATCAGCCTGGAGTCTGGAATTTGTGCCCGATATGGCGATAGGCTCGCCCCCTATCACATCATGGGACGGAACACACTTGGCGAAAAGTGGGTGCCCTGGTTGCACCTCTGCATACCCCTTCGGAGGTAAAATGCGTGATGTTGTGTGTGTAGTAAAAGATATACCGGAGATATTCAAGAGAAAGGTACTATATGTGTGATTAATTTTTTGTATGACAGAAATAAAATAAAGGCAAATATACTCTAAGCGCCGATAGCCTAGTAGGGTTAGGTTAGGTTTGTCGAGACTAATGTCCGCAGGTTCAAACCCCAAGGGCACACATTTCTGGCTTTTCTAAAAATTATGTGTGTGTTCTTTGTGAGTTATGGCTTGCTTTAACGGTGAAGGAAAATATCATGAAGAAACCTGCATACCTGAGAAGTTCTCTATAGGAATTTTGAGGGTGTGTAAAGTCTACCAATCCGCACTAGGCCAGCGTGGTGGACTAAGGCCTAATCACTTCAGTTGTAGAGGAGGCTCGTGCCCAGCAGTGGGACAGTATATAATATAGGACTGATATTATATATTATATAAATAATACTATATAAATATAAAAATAATACACCCTCTAAATTCTTGGTAATCCTGATGTTCGGAATTTAAACCTCTAAACCAAAGTGGGTTACTTTTAATGTCGCGGATATGTAGAGTTCATAAAGGATCCGTTTAAACTCGTAAAGGGCTCCAAGGGTCCGTTTGGAATAAAACGGCGGGGAACTAAGCGGGCCACTCGTCGAACTGGAGTTGTAATCAAGTTCTGTAGAGTCAGCAACGAAAAAAGAAATGATATAGAAAATAAGTTCTTTTTTTATTTCTTTTGAAGGACGAGACTAGCTTGCCCTTCGCCTGATGGTAAGCAATAAGACTGCCCATAAACAATAGAAACACCATTCAATACCTTAAATTACAAAGTATTGTTTCGTATTCCACTACGCTCGCCATCCTGAGACATGAGATGTTAAGTCTTATTATGTCCAGTAGTTACACTGGCTACAATCTACATCAAACCAGAACACAACCGTGGCTTCACACCGCTGCTGGGCGGCAGAAATAGACATTGCGGTGGTACCTAGCTAGGCGGTCTCTCAGACCTACCACCAGTAAGTTACTCATAATATTATGATGATGAGTGATCGTTGATGGCCATAAATTATGATTTGCCACTACCACCTGTCCAAGCTTCACACGGATAGCAAAGCATTTATGCCTTAGTTTTTTCTATCATACTAAACATTAATGAATCATATAAATAAACTTTCCTCTTGATTCACTCCGTCCATTGCTAAAAACCGTATGAAAATTCGTTCAGTAGTTTTTTTTCGAGTTCAGACAAAGAGGCGGCAGACTTTGTTTTATAATACGTAAAGATATCCATTCCAACTTTGGAATCATCGATGTGTTGCCAACCTTTAAAACAGTAATAGGCTGTGTTCTTAAAAGTAATGGCCTGAGAAAACTATAACTGCAAACTGGGTCCAATAAGAAAATAGATATGGAGTGGAATTGGCTCAGTCTTCTAGCGGTAGCGTGCTTGGACTATGGTATTATTGTAGCTTTGCTTGTTTGCCGGCCAATGCATATTTATCATATAATATAGGTTTTCTATGACAAATTGAGCAACCACCTTCTTTATTAAAACGTGTCAATAAAATGCATACTTCATAATGCCAGTAAACACAATATCTATAGGTATATTCGTAAGGATAAATTAATCTATCCGATTTCTTTGCGAACGGTACGCGCGGAGTAGCCGACCGCCGTCCGGCAGCGCACCTGAATTTTTATCAAACAAAGGGAAAGTTTGGCGGAATAATCTGAAATTATGTGGCGGATGGCGCGATTATTCCATAGAATGAAAATCAGCTCGGTAAGTGCCAATTTCTGGAATGGGCCCATACTTTATGCAAAGCGCGGGGATGTTTGTACCTTTATATAGTTTTAGGTTATGTTTTAGAGCTCTTTTTTACGATGTACGGATAAGATAAAACTGGAAAGAATAATAATATAAAAATGTACATACATATCATTACGCTTTTCATGGGTAGGCAGAGTTGTAACACAACCACATTTCGTGAGTCATATTAGGTAATAGAGGCGAGCCTGTAGCCAATTACATGGCACAATTCCAAACTCCGGTCTATTGCCGAAAATTAAAACACAAAAAACTGTTGTATTTTATGAGACCTCAAAATACCATCTCATAAAAAGTAGTGAAAGCCTTGTCGACCGAAAGATACGTTCGATTCCAGAATACCTTTTCATCATACATTAACAGGGTAGTTCACTATTTTTAATTTAGTACATTATTTTATATGTAACAGATAATATAACGTAAGAGAAATTTTTCTGTGAAATCAGCATCAAAATTGGTTGAAAAATAAACCAGTTATTCATATTTGAAATATTGTTGTGAGCAAAGGTGGAAAAGGGTTGGGTTGTCGCGCTATCTCTTTCACACGTACGCAGCGTTATGACCGGTGACAGTCGATGACAACACAGTTTGCTATTACTGGTATTCGACATCTACCTATATTTATTATTCCTAACTTATATATTCGAAAAATCTTTTTCGTTACATTTGGATAACATATATTTTTGATAAATATATTTAAAAAAATATCATTGAAGAGAAAGTAATCTAGTTTAATACACAACCTCGCGCCATCCATTCATCCGATCTACAAGTCATATAAAACTTATTGAAGAAAATCTGAATTAAAGGTATAAGTTTGTCAGGCTTCAATACTGGTGCATTTATTCGGGCTTCGTGCTATGGATTTCATTAACTTGATACCGGTGAGTGGTTTCTCGTTTATTACTAGTTTTTTCTCGCGGCTCCACTCGCCTGAACCTTATCATGGATGTTGCTATCTTAGCTGCTACAGGAAAGCTTTTTAAATTGAAAAGGTCGGTCTAGCAGTTTTAGAGGGTATCTTTAGAAACTTACAATCTTTGCTTACAATTTATCATCTATCTATACTTATAATAAATCTGTAGAGAGGTCAATTCTGTACATGAAATATATTTCAAAAATAACTATCAGGGGGTGATTAGGGATCGATACTGATGCCAAAAATGCAATTAGTAAAATTTTTGTCTGTCTGTCTGTCTGTCTGTCTGTATAACCGTTATAGAAACAAAAACTACTCGACGGATTTTAACGAAACTTGGTACAATTATTTTTCATACTCCTGTGCTGGTTATAGTATACTTTTCATCACGCTACAATTAATAGGAGCAGAGCAGTGAAGGGAAATGTTGGGAACACGGGAGAAGTTACTCCATTTTTTAAGCTTCCGTCGCGTGTGCAACCTTAATGGTTAAAGCTACATAGAAATCATGTATGACGGAAATGTTCTCCTTAAAATTATGTAAAAATATCCCACGACAGCATATGTCTATCTTTTATGGTTGACTCACAATGACACGTGTAACTCCCGATAGCTTAGCAGTTCGAAGCTTTCTCATTATATTTGTTTACTAATCTTAGGAACTATCGGTCCAAACTGAAAAATTCTTTTTGCGTTGGATAGCCCTTTATTTGTGGATTGCTATAGGCTATATATCATCACGCTATACCCAATAGGAGCGGAGCAGCAATGGCTAATCTCTGGAACTACCGGTCCAAACTGAAAAATTATTTTTGCGTTGGATAGCCCTTTGTTCGTGGAGTGCTCTAAGTTATATATCATCACGCTATGACCAATAGGAGCGGAGCAGTAATGGCTAATCTTAGGAACTACCAGTTTGAACTGAAAAATTCGTTTTGTGTTGGATAGCCCTTTATTTGTGGGGTGCTATAGGCTGTATATCATCACGCTATGACCAATAGGAGCGGAGCAGTAATGAAACATGTTACAAATACGGGGACAATTTATTAGTTTTGAGAGCTTCCGTTGCGTGCGCTGCGTAAACGGTTAAAGTTATGCAACAATGATGTATGTCGGGATTATTCCTCTTAAAAAGTTCTAAAAAAATATATTATAAAACAAAAGTCCCCCGCTGCATCCGTTTGCCTGAACGTCTTAAACTCAAAAACTACCCAACGTATTAAGATAAAATTTGGTATGGAGACAGTTTGAAACCCTGGGAAGAACATAGGCTCCCGGGAAACTACTACTTTTATAATGGAAAACTTTAGCCTGAAAAACTTTATAACGCGGGCGGAGCCGCGAGCAAAAGCTAGTTAATATTAAAATTATGATAAAGCAATGAAAATGAGAAAATTAAATAACCTTTTATTTCCTGCGAGTAGCTTTAAAGCCATTTTAATAGATGCAACTTAGTTTGACTCTGAAGTGAGCTCAGCTGAGACGATGTGAGATTAAAGTCAGCACCTTAAGGTCGTCGCTAACAGGCCGGCATATTTATGTCGACTGTCAAGGGGTAATCATGTCCCGTCAGTCAACATTCTATTAGACCTCACTCCAATTATCTGGTGTAGTGGAATCACTTCTCCCGTACAAAAAATTGCACTATTTAATGGATCTTACATAACTGTCGGTACATGGACCTCAGCATACTCCTCAAAAATGAAGGCGTGGTACCCAACATGCTCATTTAGCAGCCTATAAAATTGAAACAGAGACTTTCCCGCTCTCACACCCACCACTACAACTCCTGTAAGCCAGGATCAGCAGTGGCACGGATTTTATTACACCGAGCAGTGAAGCTCGGCGAGTCTCAGGGAAAACTAATATGTCATTATCCCGCAACGAAATTAAATAGAAAGATAGGGAGGAGTTGGAAATATTAATTGTCCACTTTCCTCCATAGCAATGCGGATGACAAAATCATGATCTAAGGAGGCGTTTAATAATATTGAAACAGTCGAACGTCAGTCCGTTGACCCTAAACACGTAGCTAAGTACGGAGCTTGTAATGTTCGATTTAAATGCATGCCGGGACACCTAGCCGCTGCAGCAGGCCAGAGCTGTTAGCGGACATGCTCGGCTGAACGTAATACAAAGCACTCGCTCGGGACTGTTGCAAATTATAATGTTACATGTCTTAATGCTGAACTTAGAGACCTTACTTAATTATAATAAATATATTTTATTTATTTATTTAATTTTACAAACAGTGAATTTATATGGCAAGCCATAGTTTTGTTATTTTTTAGTAAAAATATGATATGTATTTCACTCTAGATGCGAAAGTAAAGAGTAAATAAAAACTGTCTAATGATCATTATTTATTACAGTGACGTCTTTGAATGCTGCGATATTTTTTTTAAAACACTTAATGGTTCGTTATAGCCAAGTAGTACCTATGCATCGCTTTAATGGCTACTTTTCAACTGGCAAATATTTAATATTATACTATGCTTTTCTCACCGCTTCATTCGCAATACAGACGCTCCCCTCAATAGTCTTACTGTAAACTTTGTTGGTACAAAATATATACTAATCTGAAACATATTCTGTTCGTGTGTTAAATCTTCTCCAAACCCGTTTAGCAACTTCGTTTAGGACTCTAACAACCGTGCAAACATATTTATCTCGTCATTATTACGTTATTGGTAAGATTATTTTTTTAAACGTGACCTAAACCGTATTTTGAGCAAAACTATAAAATTTAATAAACTAATTATTTTTTAATGCGACGACCATAGCCATATTTTGAGGTAATCTAAATAATTAACTGATATATTCACGTCTTTTATCCCCGAAGGAGTAAGCAGAGGCGCAACTGGTAGACTCGCTTTTCACCGTACGTATATAGTACCTTCCCATGATGTGATGCGAGCCTATCGCCATACCAGGCACAAATTCCAGGCTCCGGAAAGACCTAATATCACCGCCCAACCTAGGAATCACACTCGAAACTTCAACACTGCAGTCGTATCGTAATACAACTACACTACCCAGGCTTTAAATAATTCATACCCAGAGATGTAGCTGTCGAATTCTAGAATATGCGATGCCTCGGTCAGAATAAATATTGGAAACACAAGGACACCGCAGTAGATTCAGATCTATAAATAACACTGTCCTTTTTACTAGCTTATTAATATAATGTGTAAAATAAAGATATTTCGGAAGTTTGTTAAAAAAACACTTTTTTAGAATATATATTTGCCTTTATGTTTGTAAAGCATCACGAAAAAATATTACATGACATTAAATGTACTTTTCACGTCTAACATAAAATATAGATTCCATTAATTTAATCCGAGAAAGTGTTAAGCTGAATTTTTATCCCAGAAAAACTTTTTCACGCGGACGGAGCCGCAACCAAAAGCTAGTTCATTACATACTAGGAAAGATTTGCAAAGAGCAATAAATATTACTAAAGACCCACTCGTATTTCTTTCATTTCATTTGACTGGCGAGTAGAGCATGCAACTCCTCCGATAGTAAGCGATACGACCGCCCATAAACAGTAGCAATACCACACACTTTGAATTACAAAATACTGCGTGGCACTCCACTGCGCTCGCCAACCTGACACATAAGATGTTAAGTCTCATATTGCCCAGTAACTACTCCGGCTACAATATCTTCCAAACCGTAATACAACAGTGTATACACTGCTGCTTGACTGCAGAAATAAACATGCTACCTACCTAGTTAAACCAAATAAATTGTTTATTTATCGGACTATACAATAACAATCACTCAGATGTAATATGCGGTAATACACCAAAACCACTAACGAAACCCCCATCATTCAAAATAAGACTTAAACATAACGACATAAAACATATTTTACAGCTTATTACAAAAGTGATGTAGTTAGTTTAACGTGACGACTCCCGCGGGCGCACAATAACGCGTCAACATTTGAGGGGCGTTCGTAAGTGGCGCCATTTGGCACAAACTGCCCGGACGTGTATCAACGTCTCGGGACGCCGGGACGGCATCTTACGTCCGTATAATATGACCGTAAACAAACTTGAACTTTGTGGAATTGAATTTAAAATCATAGTTGTTTAAATAGTGTCAAAATTAGATATTTTAATAATACTTTTCTAATAAAAGAATTAATTTTACTTAAAATAATATTTAACTTAAATATAATTAATTTCTTTTAAATTCCAAGACGTATTAATGAATTTGATGTTATGAAGAATAATGAAACTTAAGAACTGTCTGGACGTAATAATGGTAGAAATTAGTTTGTTTTTCATAAAGTTCAAGTTGCAAAACGATCGTTCTATGCCTATTGCTTTATCAGTGGGAATTATAAACATGGTTACTTTTTCATATGAAATGACAACACTAACCTCTCTACTAACTTCAGTGACATACGAAAATAAATAACTAGACTAACATAGGCTTTTATCCCCTAAAAGTCTGAAAGATTTTATGGAAGATTTTCACGAGAAACAAACTACTAACAGAATATTCCAAAGATCTCCTACCCGAAGAGTACTGTCATTGCAGGCCCAGTTGGTTGATATTAAACAATCAAAACAAATTGCTTATAATTTTATTCCTTTTTTTTTATTGAAAGCCAGCCTAGAGAGTTTTTTATTTTATGTCTTTATTAAGGAATTAATATTATCGTGTAGCTTTCAAAATGGCGGTATTTTAAAGCAGCCAAGTTAACCTAAAAATATATTTCTAATAATTCAATAATAATAGCAATTTTGTTTTAATATTAATAATCAAATTATGCACCTACTAAATATTTCTTTAGATTTTTGTGACAATATGAAATTTATTTTTAATATTTTTTTTTTGACTTCAAATGCAATTTTTATACATTTTATTGTTTTAGTATTTAAATAAACAAAAACAAAGTATATTTTATTCGTTTCCTTAATATTGAACACAAGCAACGTGTCCGGTCACACTAAGCCGCAATTAACTATCGATTAAAGTAAACAGTCTCCGGGGTTGGTTCCCATTACATAGTTCATCGGAGTTACACACAACGTTAATTCCAACCGGTCCGCAGTCACCTGCGAGCTTCACCATCGTTATAGTAACATGCATGCTATGCACGCTGTATTTTGATGCATAGCAATTATCGGTCTTCGATCGTTGTTCCCTGGTGTTTTAGCTGGAACAAATTCCCTGTGCTGTGCAATATGTCCTGAAAACGAGCTTTAGAATCTGTAAGATCTTTTTTATCGAAGTGCATCTGAACCTTGTTAAGTACAGTGGAGGTCAAAGTTAATGTGGATTAAAGGGAGACGTTACGTGGATCAGTAATCCTCAAAATTATGCCTGCCTGTGATATTGACTAATCTAATCTAGATACTTTACTGTGTCAGGTCTCTCATATGTGAGAGTTTGCTTGGGTAGGTACCACTGCAATGCCTGTTTCTGCCGCCAGGCAGCAGTGTGTAGTCTCTGTTGTGTTCCGATTTGAAGGACATTGTAGCCAGTGTAACTACTGGACATAAGACTTAACATCTCATGTCTCAGGATGGCGAGCGCATTGAAATACCAAACAATACTTTGTAATTCAAGGTGTTGAACGGTGTTTCTATTATTTATGGGCGGTCGTATTGCTTACCATCAGGCGAACGGCAAGCTCGTCTCGTCAATCTAACAACTAAAAAACATACTATAGAAAACTTTCTGTTCATAAAAAAAACAATACAAAGTAGCACCAAGACAAAAACAACTCTCAAACCTAAATATTCAAAAAGCAAATTCCAATAACCTTTAAAATGTAAGGCATTAATAAGTAATAAGCTCCCTATTAGAGTAGATGAGAGAATTTATCAGAACAACAGAACTCCGCATACATAATTCATTCAGGCAAGTTGGGAAGTGCGAGCTATGGAGATTATCTTTCGGTTTGTTTGAGGCACCGGTGCTACAATTTTGAATCGTACTTGCTTTTGATGAACCATTTTAAATTGACCTCTGACGGAAAAATTAATTAGTGCTATTTTTTATAATTAAGAAGTCATTTGTCTTGAAGTGCTGCCAATACTCAAGTAATAGTAATATCTACATAAAAACTGCAATAAAGTCCGTAAAATCATCATACATATGTACTACATACTAAATTTGGCGTTCCGAACATTCCTTGTTTCCAACTGAACTGAACTGCAATCCATTAGAACTGACTTTAGTATGGTCAATATTGACAGCTTGTGGTTGTGTATGGAGTGGCGCTCATGATATAATAACTCAAGTCTAAGTGTAAACCTGGGTTTGAATAACAAATATTAGTCAAATAAGTAAAATTATTTGTTATTCAAGTGAATAAATACATTATAACAGTGACGTTTTGCTTGCCATGTTAGTTCAGATTCTGATAGTTTATATGGACGTACGTGTCTATAGAATATACGTCAATGCGTAAAATTAATGTCTATCGCGTAAACATAAGACATCAATAAGTACCTACCGTACAAAATTACAAAATACAAGTTATATCTTGAATTTGAATGTGCGCTCATCATCCAAGATATCAAACGAGGAGTATGAGGACTAATAATTCTATTAATTATAATGTCTTAACTATAAGTGAATGATGCTTGATGGGACAAATTATACAAATCCATGTATACCAAGTGAAGGTTCCTGGGGCCGTAGTGTATAAGTAAATATATGCAATGTGTCAGCTATGTGGTTATTCCGAAATTAAACCTTAATTCCACACAATTGACAGCGAATTAGAATTAAATTGCAATAACCGGACCTTACTCTAACTGATGTTATATCCCTTGTTGAACTTATACGAAAAACCTACCATCTTGTAATTTCAAACCAGAATTTACTTCAGTGCTAGCTAGCACTTACAAGAATGACTTAATAATTATGAAGTATCAATTATCGGGCAATAAAGTATCTATACAAAATGACATCAGCCAAAGGGGAAATGTAACAAACCATCAGTCTGACATCGAAAACAAATATCAGAAGCACATTATTTACATAAATCAATAAGTACACGAGCGACGAACATCGCGCGACGAAGCGTCGATGTAACATGTATGCTCTTTAAAACCTGTACATCGATTACTATTGATACTCGAACTCGATCGGAACACGATACGGATATATGAAAAGTTTATTGTCGGGATTCAATGTTGCTTGATAGCGGCGATAGTCTAGTTGGGTGTGGAACGGATTGCCAAGACGAATGTCTGCAGGTTCAAATCCCAAGGACACACACGTCTGACTTTTCTAAAAAAATCATGTGTATATTCTTTGTGAATTTATCGTTCGCTTTAACGGCGAAGGAAAACATAGTGAGAAAACCTGCACATCTGAGAAGTTCTCTATAGGAATTTCGAAGGTGTGTGAAGTCTACCAATCCGCACTAGGCTAGCGTGGTGGACTAAGGCCTAATCCCTCTCAGTGGTAGAGGAGGCTCATGCTCAGCAGTGGGCAAGTATATAATACAGGGCTAATATTATTCATGTTGTTTGATAATAACAATATGAATTATTAATATTTTTTTAAGTTCTAGAAACTTCAAAACAGAAATAGCTCCTAGTATTTCGTTAAAAATATAACTGGAAACTCCACTTAAAATTTTATAAGTTAAGTATTACAGAATTTTCGCAACCAAAAGCAAAACTTAAAAAGAAAGTTAATAATAAAATAGCTTGGCTGTTTTGTTTCGTACTATCACATTTTTAATTTATATCTATTTTATGTTTAATAATTCTGGCACTAGAAAAATCATAGATAATGCTCTATTATCATCCAACACTACTCCTAGCGACATCTGGTGAGCTTAAAATTAATTTTCAAGTAGTTGTCACGACTCGTTTATAAATCAACGTACAACAATATTTCAGGAACCTATTATCTCATGGCAACAAATATTGCAAATCATTATACTACATTAGTAGAAAAATAATGAAAAACAGATAGTGTTGTACCAATCGTTGTTATCTAAAATATTTGTTTAGCGCCACATCGATACCAGTTATCGATTTATCTTTGTGTTACACTATCTTAATACAAGAACTTCCCGCAACTCGGCTTATGTGGAAATCAAAGCGATCAGATAGGAAACATTTATAATTGACCTCAAAATGCGAATTACAACTTTAAACTATAACTACAAAGGTATCCATAACAGTAAGGAAGTACTTTTGTATTTAGGTTTAAAAATTAGATACAATTACCATCAAATAGCGCCAGTTCACTGCAATATAATGTTTTGTAAAATCTATGGTAACCTTGCTCCCTGTGAACAGCATGTAGAGATTGTATATGCGACATACTCTGATTCTTTGATGTAAATAATGTTCCTTGCCTTTTATAACCGGTCTATTATTAGGCTGTTGGTATGAAGCTGTATTTTAAAACCTACATGAAAATAAACTATCAAACGCACAACTCATCAAAAATTCAAAACAGTCTCAAAAGCCAATGGTAGAGGTCGCTGCACGGAGCGGCTCTAAAATAATTTCGTTCACATTTCGATGACGCGTCCCGTTTTTTATCCTTTTCAATATTTTCGCTCGATCCCCTTTTTCAAATTTGTCTCATCTACCCCTCATACCTTTATGGACCGATTCCGATCAACGTTTAGATGTTAAATTTTATTGCGATTTTACTGGCGCAGACTTAAATATGGGCTCATTCGGGTATCTTTGAATTATCGTTTATGTTTCACTTTTATTTGTATCTAAACTTCATGACTTAAGCAAGGTCAAATTTAACCAATAAATATTATTTGTTTATTTATGAAAAAGGCCAGAAAATGCCTTCATTATCATCATGGTGAACAGGATGTCTACTACTGTACTTGAGCCTCCCGAAAGATTTCCAAATGGATCTATTGGCAGAAAAATGCCTTACTTGTTTTTAATCCCAATAATTGTTTAGTGATCTGCAATATATCTATATCTCTGTGTAAATTAGATGGTAGTTATCTTATGCTTATATTACGCCATAAAAAGAACAAAGTAAAAAAATACATTCTGTTAATTTAACCACATACATGATTCGTCATCGATATAGCAAATCATACCCAAACAAAATAAACAAAGATACCACAGCAATAACATTAAAAAATATAACAAATCCAAATCAAATTTTATAATCGACAATGTAAGTAACATCGGTGCAAAGGACTGCCTCGTCTCAATCCACGATAAATATTTATTGCTTATGAAATCCTCGGCGATACTTCGATATTTACTTATCCAGGAGTCGATAACCTGTACCGACTGATTCGTCTGCACGTTTTAATAAAGATGGGTGATATTTTAGGGTTAAATGTATAGAGGATCGTTGCAACTTTTGCCGTATGGGGGTTAATGTGGAAATAAACGGTCGGTGTAGCCATAGTCTACCCACATAGAAATTAATATTGTGACAGTTCTGTCATACTAAGTTATTGAATACTCTAAAGGAGTCGGAAGCCTGAGATCTACGACGCAGCGCTCTTAGGGCAGTCGTCGGAGAACACCTCTCGCTGCCGCCGTAGTGTTCACCATAGTCGGCGGCTGCAGGTCATGGCGAGCGATGGCCTTCTTCTGCGAAGACGTTATCCTCCAAAAGGGGAGTTGTGAGCAGAAGGAACCGCACTGCATCTGGATAAGACGTAGGAGACACCAGATGGACGTCCAATCCATTGTGTTCTGTGTTTCGAAGGTATCTAGCGACTTTCGCCACGGTATTCCCTATCTGTTAAGAGGCGACTAAAATTAGGCTAAGATAGAGTCGTAGAGCGACCAGTGGGAAGTTGCTTGCTTGACTACTCATATTAAGCGACTCCGAGATGGATGATTATACAGGTGGACGGTCTCCCACAGTTGTAGACGCCAAAGAGGTTTTTAGAGTTCAGGGATTCTTAGTTTGTACAGAAAGGAGCCGTAATGCGGCAGCGGGCAGGATCCGTGCAACTATCTTAAAAAAAGGTGCGCCGATGTACATTCAAAAAAACATATAGATAGGTATGTATACGAGATAATTCAATGACACAGCCCAACATAATTCCAGCAAACATGAATATCTTGTTCAGAATTGAAAAACATTTTTAATCAACATCAATACATTTTCTATGTCACTATGATAGCCAAAAATTTATGAACAAAATATAAACAGGTAATTCATAGTGAATGCTCTAATCAATGATATTATGTTACATTTATCCAAATCACGAAATTAATATTATTTGATAAGCATTTTGCGTACTAGATACGATTGTTTCTACTATAATCGGATAGCTCGTAAATAAATACGGCAGGAATGTTAAGATATAACAATCACCGACATATATTATTATCAGGAAATTGTTTTGGAACCGCGTACAATGTTTGAAGTTAATATGTTTCTGGTGATTAAAATTGGTGATTAATTTATAATGAATACTGTTAACATTATATAATAATCTATATATAAATAAGTTTTTTGGATTAGACTGCCTCCTACAAGGTGGAAAGATGACTTCATAAAGGTTGCAGGAATCTATTGGATGCAGGCAACTTCTAACAGGTTGATCTGAAAATCTTTGTTCAGCAGTGGAGGTCCAAAAGATTAAGAAAAAGAAAAAAGATTGTTTGTTCGAAAGCTCTTGTCTCTTGAATTAATATTCGGTATGTGGTAAAGTAGAGTACGACATTATTTTCAAGTACTATATAATGTTTTTATCCTATTAACAAACTATTATGCGACTGAGGTCGTGAACAAATATTTGTAAAAATACGTACATTCTCATTTATGATACTTAATCTAAACCTAACAACTTAATTTTTTTCTCAACAAATAAATTTCAACGCTTTTACATGACTATAAATATAAATGAACATGAAACACGAAACAGCATCGTTGATCTCATCCGAACCGCACTTCTTATCTCCAAACATTATCTCAGTACATGACGATGGCGCTCTGTGAGATAACGTCAAAATTGATGGGGTGATAACACGATAACGGCACATCAGTTCGCGCGCGCGATGTGTAAGGTAGCATTGGTGGTGGGTGCAGCCAGCAACCTCGGCTACCAAGTGCTGAGGAAGCTCACAGACACGTACCAAGGGAAAATATACTTCACCACCGAAGATGAATCTGCTGGGTACAACATCCTGCAGAATCTACAGCGAGAGAACCTCGAATTAAATTATTTGCATATGGACATCACATACACAAAGACCATCGTTAAACTCCGGCATTACATCCAAGACAATGACGAACGAATAGATCTGATCATCAATCTAACAGATTACGTCATGGAGAAGAATCTGTCTCACTTCGAAAAGGTCAGAAGGACGCTGAGCGTGAACTTCTACGGCTTCATAAACTTCGGGAAACTCATCTATCCGCTTCTAAATGAGAATGCTAGAGTGATCAACGTGTCAGGTCCTGCTGGTCTGCTTGCTACGATTGAGAATGAAGAGAAGAGGCGAAGACTGAGCGATCCGACGTTAACAGAAGACCAGCTAGTTGCCATTCTACAAGAATATGAAGATGCAGCAAGACGAGGAGTTGAGAAGACTGAAGGTTGGGGAATGAACGTGCACGCTGTCAGTAAAGTGGCTTTGAATGCTGTCACATTCTTACAGCATAGGGAATGGGCAGACAAGGGAGTTGTGATCAATTGTGTGAACCCAGGGAACCTCTCGCAGCGGGAAGGAAGGAAGACTACGAAAGTGTTTGAGAAAGGAGCCAACGCAATTTTATATCTGGCAATGGAAGCACCTTTGACGTTAAAGGGCAATTTTGTGTGGAGCAACTATTCAGTGATCGAATGAAACTCCGATCCTTTTGTTGAGGTCACTACTGTTTAAGTTTGTGATGTGTTTGTCATTTCGTAATTTAGAAGTGTTACATGTTATCGATTAAGTGAACTTGAATATTTTATTAAGACCTCTCATTATGGTATGTGTCAAATTGAGATTTATGTTGTAATATGTTTTATTTATGTATCTGATTGACGAAATGAACAAGCTCAACTGATCCTCGCTTCAATGTCCCATAAAAATTATCATCACCCAAAAATCTAATTCAAAATATCGCTCTTCATGGTGCTTAAAATTCTGTGAAAGCATCTATAAAAATATGTAATACTAGATTGCTATAGTTAGTATATTTATTGCCATAAAACGTCCGATTGAGTGTAAAATTATTATTGTTTAAAAGTAGCATATTACAAAGTCGAATATAAAATTCTAGAACCTATATAATACGTCCTAATTTAGTTAATTTATTTTGTTACTAGTTAATAATCTATTAAATGAACATTTGACGATACCGGAGTATTATTTTTAGAACGTAGGACTCGCGCACATCCAAGCGGGCTACACTGCATCGCTTCGCAAACAAAAACAATCCATCTAAATGTAAGTTAGACTTGCGAGCGGATAGATTCTGCCCTTTACGCGTTTGTCTGTTTGTGAGAATTTGTTAAGACTTATGACGTAATACCACGATTTTCAGAACAAAAATATAACATGGTTTTACCATGATACTAATTACATTTTAAAAGATAGAACCCTTTAATGATGCGAAAGACGACGTAAGGTCAATAAAATAGTCCCTTTATCATTTTCACTTAATGAGCTTACAAAATAGTTATCATAATACCTTCGATAATTGATCGGACTATAGTTAATAATACACACACACATACACATCACGTATTTATCCCCGAGGGGGTTGCAGATGCCCATCACCCAGGGGAACGAAGAAGAAGGGTACCCACTTTTCGCCAAGTGTGTTCCGTCCCAGGATATGACAAGGGACCAGTCCAGTGGCAATCCATATCGGGTACAAATTTCAAACTACGAACTGGTACTGGGCAGGGAAAACCGAAATATCACTTTACCCGACCCGGCATTCGAACCCAGGACCTCAGAGCGCTGCGGTACCGCGCATGCAATACAACTACGCCACCGGACAATGTAGTTAATGATGCATTATATTTAGCATTTTAATTTAGGATGGCGCAAATTTATATTTTACGCGATGTCGCCAATCCAAGTGTGGGCGAACCTTAAAAGCGTATTCTTATCTCAGGCCTTGTCCTCGATACAGACAGATTCACACTATCAAATTAAACATACACATTTTAGTTAAACAATTTTAGCAGCTAACTATCGCTTCAAACCGTTTATTGTCCTTGTTTTTGGTGACGTAATATTTAAATATGTTTAAGTAAGAAACTCCAGAAACACGATCCCTAAAGTCCTAGATTCCATTTCCAGGAGGACAATAGAGTTACACTTGACTTACCTGAGATTGGAATTTGTGTCGAATTTAACGACAGGCCTAGCATCACATGAGATAGTAATCAAAATATAAGTGCACCGCACAAGTAACTCTCTTGAATCTTTGATGCAAGGCGTGTTTTCGAAAGACCTATTTCGCATCAAGACTATTCCAATACTTCAAAAGCATTCGATTTATTTATTTTGACATGTCTCTGCACCCAACATCAAATCTCCGCTGAGTCAAAGAGTTCGTATCCTCAATAGGTACTACTCACATCAATAGCATACGATAGGCAAATATTACAATTTGGAAGCTATCTGGTATGTCAATACTTATAATAGCGCCATCTGTTGATGATGAGATGTGTTTCTGGTTTTTAATTCAAAATGTTAATAAGAATAATGGTTTTTTTTTGTTTCGTTTCTATTCATCCGTATTAGGCTACCTTAAAATACTATGCGTAGACACGAAGCAATTCTGGGGTGAGTACGACCAACCGCTTCCCTCTATACAGGGTAATTTTGGCCTCGTGTTACTAAATGAATCCACATACTTATTTTCTCGTTAATAACATTTTACAAAAAGTTGCTAGAACCGTAGATGTATAATAAAAAATGTAAGTTTCGAACAAAATAAATTTCAATAAAATGTAATGTTAATTTTAGACGTCCATATGCCACTATTACTACTGTAAGAGAATCGTCGCAGCAGCAACATCACACTTTCAGTCAGAAATACACTCATGCACACACCATATTCGTACTAAACTATAAAATGACATAAAAAATCAGAAAGTAAAACCGGGATTTTTGGTGAAAATATTCGTTATTCGTGAATAGTTTTTGGCACATCGTTAGCAAAAGTAAAGACGGGTATATGGTTTCATTCATTAATGCAATATCGAAATTAAATTACACATATCAAAGCAAACAACCCACATTTGCATTTTCTATATAGTGATAGAACCAAAAGCCTCAAAGTTAACACCACAACCAATAACTCGAAACGTAAACCCAAATAAAGAAATTAAACCGACTCAATGAACATCAAACCCAAGTTAAAATAATCAATGAACATTCTCGGGCAATCATGGACATATTCCACGTGCCAAAACAGAGGGCGTCGTAAAATCACGTTTACAGTCAACAGAAGTCGTTCCACTGGTCGTTTCGCTGAACTGAATGTACCGAACAGCGTCTATAGATTTTAAATGTCGGCACCATTCGCATGCTCTCTGTTTGATTAACATGTTTTTTTGTGTAAACGCAAGTGACTCTTGATAAATGGTCTCCTGGATTCATTGATGGATTGAGGATGTTTTTCTAAGAACTAAGTTATTAGCAATAAATTGCAGTCATAGGACTAGTAAGCGATAATATTCTAACTTTATTTTTAGGTAAGTTAACAACGAAGAATACTGTTCTAGGCATTTTCTTTGAGTGTGATAACATTAAAACAATATGTTCGTGTGTTATATTTACTTACTTAACCGCCTCGGTGGCGTAGTTGTAATACGTATGCGATAAGAATACGACTATTCGCATTCGATTTATTTAAATGTAGAACAGAATCCCAAACTTAGCGACTAATTAATTAGTGACTTACGTTGCTTACTTACGTAGGTACATAAAGTACAAGTACAGAAGAATGAGAGTAGTTCAAAACACAGAAGAGAAGAACAAAGTGTACAAGAAGCACAGAATTATAGCGTAGCACAGCACAAGTTCAAGAAGTAGATAGTCAATAGTAGCACTAAGATACAGTCTATTATAGAGAGTACAGACTAGAAGTAGCGAAACAATAAGCAGTAAACGCAACATTAATAGCGATCGTCGTCATTTTATCGCACGGCAGAGTTCTCTGTTCGAGACTGTTCGGGAGCCGAGGGCCCCGTAGTGTCGACCGTGCGCGGGCGCACTGACCGCCTACGTCATTTATCGTCCGAGCGACCGAGCTTGTTTTTGTTTTCGGTTCCATTTGTACATGTATGTACAGTTGTCTTCATTTTTATCTGTCATTAATTTGTATGGAATGATGTGTGAATATAATTATTTTGGATGTAATAGGTGCGTGCGCACTCGTATATGTATTATGCGTGATTGTGTGTGTGTGGGGATGTATATATAAATTTATTAGTTGAATTTAATTAGTTTTTAACGATTTGTAAATTGTATTATGATGATTTGTTGTGTAAATATTAATACGTAAGTCGCCCATAAGTTCGTCAATACACACATACATTAAAGTAATCGTCGAAAATTAACTCAGTTCCACTTACTTAATAGATGTGATTCAAATCCATCGTATTATGACATCGATAGCCAGATACTATGATAATCAACTAAATAAAAAACTCTTAGCTACGATAACCTAGTTGGTTGTGGAACGGACTGCCGAGACGAATGTCCACAGGTTGAAATCCTGAGGGCACATCTCTGACTTTTCTAAAATTATATGTGTATGTATTCTTTGTGAATTATCGCTTGATTTAACATTAAAGGAAAACATCGTGAGGAAAGCTGCACATCTGAGAAGTTCTCTATAGGAATTTTGAAGATATGTAAAGTCTATCAATCCGCTCCAGGCCAGCGTAGTGAACTAAGGACTAATGCCTCTCAATAGTAGAAGAGGCCCGTGCCCAGCAGTCGGACAGTATAGGGTTGAATTTATAATATAACTCTGAAGTAGATTTGATTTCTTTCGGAAACACATAACCTTGCCAGTACGGAGCGCCATTGTAAAACTCATTATTGAAAACGATCTACCACTGCCCGATGTTCGTCTAATAATTATTTTATAGCTCATAATAAACATTTTCTTTAGCCCGCAGCCTCGTCTAGATATTAATTAGGAATATTCAACCTTATTTCAAGTTTAATATTGTCTAAAGTGGTCCCTTGATTGTCGTTGTTACCTTTATTTAGACTATAATAAGATGGTGGATCTATTGCTCGGCATTCGGAAACAATAGGGTGTTAAAAGATTAACAAGATAAGTATGTGAGAGACGTCTAGGTTTAGTAACTAATGTAAGCTATACCAAAATCTATGTTCTATCTCTGCACCACCTCAGGTTGGCTGGTAGAGAATGCCTCTGGCATTAAGTCCGTCTTTACATGCTTTGTATGAAGTGCAAAAGTCTTATAAACTTCATTGAGTATGCCACCATACTTTAAATTGGAACAGAATACGTTTGCTTGGGAGCAGAAATAAACCAATCCACTTAAGCAGACTTTGACTTACCTTTACTGTAATAATAAGGAAATGTTATTAAAAAAAAAAACGTTTTGAATTAAACCTTTTACAGAGATTCATAATTTATACGAAACATATAGAAATATGCACCTAATTGGAAATGAGAAGGATATTGTTTACCGATGTTATACTTTTTGGACCCCTAAAACGAATTTATCTAAGTACCAAATCCATTTGGTGAATGTGATTGCAATATAAATGTTATTTTTATTAATTAAATCCCCAGTATGTTCTGCAAACCAGTTGTTAATCCGTCGAGGGTGAACAAAGGCGCGGTATTACGCGTCAAGAACACGCGCGGGCGGCGACTGCGGCAGCGTCGAGCGGCCGCGGTAACAACTTCCTTAAATTTAATTTACTAAGTTTTTCTTAGGAAACACAGTAACAGCTTAGCTTTATGTATTGCTTTGGCCGGTTAAATCTCATGAAACTTATGAAATGCAGTTATAGAGTTAAGGGAACTATTGTTGATACTAGATATTATTAAGGATACAATGTTATTATAATATTGTTAGCATAGAACATTTTAGTGAGGGTGTTTGTAACACTTTTTGCTATAAACACACTGAGCGTTTGACAGACCGAGTTAGTTGATTGTTGACAGCCGTACGAGTCGGTTGGTTGGTGAGATATTTGCGAAAGTATTTCTGCAGTCAGTGATATTTCTTTTAATTAAAATCGAATCAGTTTTCTAACAATCTTTTTTATACCTAAATCCTACTGCGTCGGTTGCGTAGTTGTTATAAACGGTATGTGCTTAAATTAAAGTTAAATAAAACATGAATATTTGACGACACAAACATTTTATTTGCTTTATTATAAAAAGATTTAATGGCTCCACTTTCATTTTTATAGTGATACAAGTGTTACTCGTATAACCAAGAAAAAATCAACGAATCATACTTCGTTTAGACTCCTAATAAGGCCTCTTGGAACAACAGGCCGGCATTATTCGTTAACCGGCGAGGCGTGCTTATCTCTCGTAGATCGAATTTGGACCCCATTCCGCTTACCATAAGGTCCAGTAGGGTAGTGACCCTACTGGACCTTATGGTAGTGACCATGCCTGGATAAAAAAAACATACACTCCAAAAACATGTTTCCCTTGTTATATAACCAGCAACGCGCAGTTGATTCAAAGACAACAGTACGAAATCAGCATAATGGTAAATACTCGAGCGCCATTAATTCGCGAACTACCCGCGAAATGGCACGGAATCACGACCAATTTTATAAGAATCCGGCCTATACGAGATGATACCTATTTAAGCATAATGTGGTTGTTTATCCTTAGTAATTCTTCTAGTAAAATGATTCAAATATAGACCACGTAAACCTCATATTAGCGACGATAGCCTAGTTGGGTGTGGAACGGACTGCCGAGGCGAATGTCCGCAGGTTCAAATCCCAACGGCACACACCTCTGACTTTTCTAAAAAAAAATCATGTGTGTATTCTTTGTGAATTTATCGTTCGCTTTAACGGTGAAGGAAAACATCGTGAGGAAACCTGCACATCTGAGAAGTTCTCTATAGGAATTTCGAAGGTGTGTGAAGTCTACCAATCCGCACTAGGCCAGCGTGGTGGACTAAGGCCTAATCCCTCTCAGTAGTAGAGGAGGCCCGTGCTCAGCAGTGGGCAAGTATATAATACAGGGCTGATATTATTATAAACCTCATATTAAATGAGAAACCCATTTGTAATTTTTTTACTGGTGGTAGAATGTGCTCACACAACAAGGATCCAGTGAATATTTTACAAACACCATTGAAATGTCTAATCGATTGCACCGTGTAGGAATTTTGTCTAAAATTAGAAGATGCACTCGGAGCACATAACAGGGGATTGTACCTAAAACTCTTCGTAGACACATTACTTTGACGTGTGTATAAAGGAAACAATATATTTCGTTACACAATATCTTTAGTTAGCTACCTTTCGACTTTCATAATGATCAACATTTCAACAGCATCGCATTAGCGTAGAATGCACATTTTGCACGCTGCTTAATGTAATGCTGCACCTCTAAACGTAAATAGTAAAGTCATTCTACTGGAGCCATCCCCTACTTTTCAATTGTCCGTTGAAACTAAGTTTTTCCCAGTTAAGAAGTTAATTAATTGGAGTTTCACTGGCGGAAGCTTTTTGCCAAGTCAGTCGCTTTCTGTAATAAAGCTGAAGCGTGAGTGTTGTAAAGGGTTATTGATTTTTTAAATGACAATAACTAAGTTATGGCGAAAAGGAAAAATAAGTTATAAATGGGTTTTGATTTAAGTGCTATTTTTGAATAACTCAATTAGACGGGCTATTTACTTATCTAATATAAGGATGTATATAGACTGTAGGGTTAGGGCCGGTAGGACGAGCCTGTAGCGGTCGACCGCAACGAACCTTCGAATGTCAGATATCTGATATTCTTAGTAAAGGCCAGGTCAAAAGTACCCGGAACCGGCATGAAGAGATTGATAAATGTGGAGCAAGCGCGAAAAGTATGCTAGAATCGAGCAAAGTGATAATCCAAAGTCTCTGCCTAGCTCTATGGGATACAGGCGTGATACTACGTATGTATGTATATAGACTGTAGTAACATGACCATTTGTAATTACACACCCTACCTTGCTCTGCGTTTGATGACCTGAAACTTCAAATTTCATACATTCAACAGTAGCTACGATATCTTGTAAACCTGATAATGCTCGGAGACTGTTGCTAAAAATAGTCAAAGCCGGGCTACCAATAGAATCTCGCAATCAAAAACCTGTCAAATCTTTGAGCGTAAACAAACTTAGTTCTTACTTCTCTAAATACACATTTCTATTTTAGCCGATCTCCGATAAGCCGTTCTGGTGACCTCTAGACCTCTGTCACTGCTTGTGACACTGTAATACTCTCTCAGCTTCTGTCGATCAACAATATGACGGCTCTGATTTTAACACTGCGCTGTGCTATTTAACAGTGCCCTCTGCGATTCACTTTTTCAATTTTTACAATTAAATTTAAACCTTAAAGTTATAGGTGTAAATTACCATATAGCTGCTGCATGTTCTACGCGAAATAACACTTAACTTGCGCAAAAAGTAAAAAGAACTCGATTCGTCCGATGAATCCTTTTTATCAACTAATAAATTATATCTAATAAGGCAGGCATAATTCTAGCGACTGACAAGGAACATATTCGATCCAATATTGTTTTGTTCTGGCATGACGTATTTATTAAGTTAGATAGTAGATGTAAGACCAGTATAGTTCTTGAACCATCAAAACACATTCAGATATCAGTTTTGGACTACTAACTTACCCGATCCACTAAAAAAAGGTCGAAACTAATCTTTTTGAAACGAATCAAACATGACGCGAGTTACTCTAATGAACAATTTCAAATTTTAAAACCGTTCGGAATTCACGGTCGATCGCAATGCACTAGGCTGGGTCTCCACCCAGCCTAGTGCATTGCGCGTGCATTTTGATTAGACAAGACGTTGTACACGGCCATTGCTTTACAAATCTTTGTGGGTTCGGATCTTAGTTAGAATGGCACAATATTTTGTATTCTCATTCATATTATATTATGCAAACATCCTACTAGTAATATTATAAATGCGAAAGTTTGTGAGGTTGGATGTATGGACGTATTGTTATATGTTTGTTCCTCTTTCACGAAAAAACTACTGAACGGATTTGGATGAAACTTAATAGTAATATTGGTTATACATCAGAATAATATATAGGCTACAATTTAAAATGATTTTGTATAATTTGGTCATAATATAACGATAGATATCAAGTAAGTTAAAAATAAAAAATAACCCGGAAAACTCCTTCATGCGGGCGAAGCCGCGAGCAAAAGCTAGTATTTCATATTCAATAGGCATCCAATAAGTCGATCTGGAAATCTTTGTGGGAGGCTCATGTTCAGCAGTAGAGAGCCTGGGGCTGATGATGATATTTCATAGATTTATTTACAGATAGTAATTAAGTGAAAATGTCATGCATGATTTATTTGTTGATATAGCTCATTCATCAATTTTAGAATATTCTGGAAATTAATTTTTAAAGCTGCCTCGGTGGCGCAGTTGTACTGCATGCGCGGTACGACAGCGCTCTGAGAACCTGGGTTTGAATCTTAGGTCGGGCAAAGTGATATTTGGGTTTTTCTGCTCAGTATCAGCCCGGAGTCTGGAATTTGTGCCCGATATGGCGATAGGCTCGCCCCCTATCACATCATGGGACGAAATGCACTTGGCGAAAAGTGGGTGCCTTGATTGCGCCTCTGCATACTCCTTCAGGGATAAATGCTTGATGTTGTGTGTTGTGTGTGTAATTTTTTAGCATACTTTTAAATTTCTGTATTCTCAATGCTTTATACGTTCTTCAATAAAACAATGCTAACAACCTTATTATTGAACTTTCCTTATTTTACACATTTCTAAATGGAGCATTAATCTTATTTTGTTAAAAGGCATATTCCTCGTCAATTTCCAACGTTGGTCTGGGAAAATTATCGTCGTCGTGGCCGCGAATGTCGGGGTTAGACAACAAAAGTCTAGGATTTATGCATAGCTATAAATTTCTTTTTATTACCTATAAAAAACTATGTCCTTTCTGTCATTATTCACATGTATTTTGCATCACATATTTTCGCTCGTGATAAATTGGGTGCGTTTTATTACGAGTAATTTTACATGTGGACACGCCTTTATCTTTTACTAGCTTTTGCTCGCGGCTTCGCCCGTGTGTACAAGTTTTTCGAGATAAAAAATACTGCTATATATTTTCCCGGGGTAGCCTATAACCTTCCCAGGTTCTTAAACTATCTCCATACAGAATTTCATAAAAATCAATTCTGTAGGTTTTGAGAAACGATAACATACAGATATACAGAAAAGGACTTTGTTTTATAATATCTATAGATATTTTAGGTACAGAAACTATTTCTCTCACGCTCTACTGAGCTTACTCAGGCTGATCTCGGAACGCGACACACTTACGTGAAGTACGTACTGAAGTTATCATAAAGTTCAATAGGGTCATTTTCCCTAGCCAAAATACAACTCTTAAATTTTTATTTAACTTCACCTTTCTAAGAAATATTCGGAACGAAGAGAATCCTTAAAATCATAACTTGCTAATGGATATTCGTAATTAACATTAAAGTTTCATCATAATAAATTTATAATGGATTTTTATCGACAGCCGAGCCTTGTACAATGTTTCAAATATCACGGCTGTACCGTTTAAGGGGTGAGTAGAAATGTAAACAATACACCCATAGTTAATCAGCGTTGAAGCGTGAAGCGGCGATAGCCTAGTTGGGTGTGGAACGGACTGCCGAGACGAATGTCCGCAGGTTCAAATCCCAAGGGCACACACCTCTGACTTTTCTAAAAAATGATGTGTGTATTCTTTGTGAATTTATCGTTCGCTTTAACGGTGAAGGAAAACATCGTGAGGAAACCTGCACATCTGAGAAGTTCTCTATAGAAATTTCGAAGGTGTGTGAAGTCTACCAATCCGCACTAGGCCAGCGTGGTGGACTAAGGCCTAATCCCTCTCAGTAGTAGAGGAGGCCCGTGCTCAGCAGTGGGCAAGTATATAATACAGGGCTGATATTATTATTATTATTAATCAGCGTTATTTTATCTCATAATGTAATAAGTAGTCATTACCCATAAATAAGGCATTTATAGTTCTGACTCTATATGCTAATGGGGTCTTAGTGACTAAACCAAGCTACCCACATTTTGACACCCATCATTAATCAGTGGAATTGTCCCTTGATGTAATAAACAGTGATTACTTATAAGCACGGCATTTATAGTTCTAGATAGAACCCTCGACAGTCGACACAATTTTGCCGACCTGTAGGAACCAGATGTACACCGGATGATCCCAGAATGCGACACATGTCAGCTACTATGGCAGGTGTGTACGGTGCTCGCTATGCGGGCGGTTATAAAATATATCCCACCAGCACCGAAAAATCTAGTAGGTTTCTGATTTAATATGAGGGTTACGTGGTGTATATTTGAGTAATTTTAGTAGAATAGAAAAAATACTAAGGATAAGACGGATGCGGTGGGGGCTTTGTTTTTTAGTATAATTTTAGAACATTTTAAGAGAAACAATTCCGTCATATAATTTTTGCGTACCTTTAACCGTTTACCTTTTAGGGCAAAAGGCGTGATGTTGTGTGCTTAGCATTGTAGAAATATTGCTAAGCTGCCGTTAAGTTTCGTGTGCATGCATCCTTGCATCGCAGGTGACGCCACACGTGCACTCAATAATGTACGGTTTGGATATTAGGTAGAGTGCACTTATTTTACCCCGACCGGGTTGACAATTGCTATAAAAAGCCGAGTAGACTATGGGTAGTAGTAAATGAGAATAGTTTTCTTATTCCTATTGGGCAAAATTTTTATTTGGTAACAATTAAATAATGAAGTTTATTCATCTTAAAAAATAAACAAAACATCTAACTTCCACTAACATGACGAAATAAAGTCTAAATTCAAAGAAAATACAAAGTAGCAAACGTATATTTCCTCTAATTTATTCATTTTACTCCACGTTAATAAATTCCCGTTTTACACGGGCGGTAGTAAAGTAATATGGAGGCAAGAGGTCGTGTCCATGCTGTATAAAATTTGCTCTCAGCATCGCAGGTGACGTTGTACGTGCAACACTCTATAATGTAACACATGACAAAGTTTAGGAGCGGTGTAGATAGCGGGATATATTTTTACCCCGACTGGGTATGGAGGTTAGAATATAATCAGCTTAATTTAAGCCCTATAAATTCTAGCCTCAATCAATATACGTTTTTTTAATAAACTGAAAATATACTGTTGAAATGGAATTATACAAAATATAATATATAAAGACTGCCTCAGTGGCGTAGTTGTATTTCGATACGACTGCAATGCTCGGGTCTTGGGTTCAATCCCCAAGTCAGACAAAGTGTTGTTGGGTTTTTCTACTCAGTATCAGCCCGGGGTCTGGAATTTGTGTCCGATGTAGCGATAGGCTCTCCCCAATTACATTATGGAACTGAATACACAAGACGAAAATGGATACAGAAATTGGGCATCTGCCTACCCCTTCGAGGAAAAGAGGCGTGAGTATGTGTATAATATATAACACAGATAAAGGTTTAAATATATTTTTCAATTGCAAGACTTATAAATAGACTTCACACTACCACAACCGTTTTCATTTCTTCCTCCATCCTCTATTAAATCCAATAGCTCGAGAAGAATTCTTCTAAACTTGAAATTTTTTAAATAAATTGTAAGTATTTTATAATAAGGTGACTCAATTATTAGTTTGCTGGCTTATGCTATTATTAATATCGACGGTTGAAAGGCTAAGCGACATTTATTGCGATACTAAGTTTCATACATATTTAAAATCAGCACTATTTCTATGTGTTTTCAAACTAGTTAAAATTTTTCGAGCAAAAAATGTATGTGTAAAGTACCTATAATTACATAGGTATATAGGTACATACCATGGTCAGAAATCTCGCCAAACTATTCTCGTTTTTTCTCTAACTATGTTAGTCTTTGTACGGTAAATTTGTTAAGATCCAATAGATTCTTACCCAGTTTAGAAACGTTTGAAATCTTCAAGACTGAATAGAATAATCAGTAAAAAGTATTTTAATTGAATTTGATTTACTTTATCTTGACGGATCTTTGGGTAAGTTTTCTGATGTCTGAATACCGAAATAGTTTGTAATTAAATCCATTGTCTGTGACCAATACTTAATTTGAATCGTTCTAATTTAAAAGCATATTGCATTTCTTTGAATCAGTCCAATCCAATTTTTATATAAGTTGGTAAAATAATCTACATTTTATAATAAAATAGTAATTATAATCAAGTTTTCGCGTTAGCGCCAAATGACAACGTCCAATATAAAGCAAGAGATTAATGATATGAGGAACGTAATACGGTTTAATATCATCGCTTCCCTAGTCTTCTTGTAGCATATAAGGGCGACTGATGGGGAGGTTCCTCGTCCGAAACCCAGCTCAAAAAACACATAAAGTTTTTGGCCTGTTTTACGGTTTATCGTTGAACACTATTTGCAACTGAAACTAAGTCCATTCTACAACTAACTTGTAAAGATATTTGCGCTCTCCCTTCATTAGGATCCGTTAAAAGCAAATCAAACAAGAAAAAAATTTACGCTCAAACAGACAATAGACAACATAAAATGCTAGTTATTGCAAAAATTTCTCCTAAATCCACAAATCTAGCATAAAACGGATAGCAATGGACTAATCCAAAAAGCCTATATAATTTAACAATTGCAAAAACGTCCGTGCTAATACTGACACCGGGCTTACCCGTTGATCCGGGCTATCGGGAACGTGTGTAGCTAGCTCTAGCCAGACCGGAGCGAGTGCGCCTGACACTTGAAACCTTTAACCTTTTGAATAGCGCCTGATGCCAAATATTATTGATTTCTATCTGTATTTTAGAAAGAAATAGGTATTAAAGTGTTTTATTGCCAAATTCGGATTGAATATTGGAGGTTCTTTAATATGCTTATGTCTTTTATTCTCTAAGGCGTAGGCTGTGAATAACTAGTTTCTGTTCTAATCTTTAACATATATAATGCTAAGCACCTCACGAACCTTAGGCTAATGAAGTCTAAATGAAACACACGGAATGCTTTCTCTATAAAAATAGGCCACAAAAGGCGTTTAACAACAACCGACTTTAAAAATATATATTAAAGACTCATATTGCTTAAACAAAAATACGTTACAAAACATGCTGCTTGATTTTATAAGACTTTTCGAAGAATGTTTTAGTAATATTTATATTTTGCGGCGATAGCCTAGTTGGTTGTGGAACGGTCTGCCGAGACGAATGTCCGCAGGTTCAAATCCCATGGGCACACACCTCTGATTTTTCTAAAAAAATTATGTGTGTATTCTTTGTGAATTATCGCTTGCATTTACGGTGAAGGAAAACATCGTGAGGAAACCTGCATACCTGAGAAGTTCTCTATAGGAATTTCGAGAGTATGTGAAGTCTACCAATCCGCACTAGGCCAGCGTGGTGGACTAAGGCCTAATCCCTCTCAGTAGTAGAGGAGGCCCGTGCTCAGCAGTGGGCAAGTATATAATACGGGGCTGATATATTATATTATATATTGCGTAGTGCAACATCGTGCATTAAATAATATCAGCCCTGTGCGGGTTGGTAGACTTCACACACCTTCGAAATTCCTATAGAGAACTTCTCGGATGTGCAGGTTTCCTCACGATGTTTTCCTTCACCGTTAAAGCGAACGATAAATTCACAAAGAATGCACATATGATTTTTTAGAAAAGTCATAGGTGTGTGCCCTTGGGATTTGAACCTGCGGACATTCGTCTCGGCAGTCCGTTCCACACCCAACTAGGCTATCGCCGCTATTACTAGGCTATCGCCGCTATTACATCGTGCATTACATAAGGATTAATAACTAAACATTTTCTTGTTTTTATAACAAAGTGGTTAAAAGACCATCAGTGACTAAACTCTATAATCTCTGCATAAAATGACTCGGTAAGCGTAAACTTGCTTTCGTCGTTGGTCCGGCGACTATCCTCTCTCCGGTTATGTCGGGTTGCCATCTCACCGGACTATGAGAGTGAAGGAACAGAGAGTACACCTGTGTTTTGCGCATAGACTTGTGCACTATAATATCCCGCATACTGGGCTGATCTCCGTGGAGACTGGCCGCCGTGGCCGATATTCGGTCAGGAGAGATTCATTCACTTGCTTACACTCAGCTCTTTTATGATTACAATAGGGGACCGTCCTGTGTTTGATTTTGTACATTATTCTATATGTAATGGTTAATAATACGAAAAAGAAACCCTCCTGCGAAAACTGCATTAAAATTGGTTAAAGAATGAGCCAGTAATTAATATTCTAAATATTACTATGTGCCGAAGTGGGCGCGAAGTGGGAATATCGCTTCAGCTCTTTCTTTCGCACGCGTCGTAATGCCCGATGACGTCACACGTGGGTATTGCGCCTCTTTTCTGTTTCTTGTTACTTACCCCTTCTACCAAAATTGAAAGACTTATAACTTGTTGATTTTTTACCGGATTTAAATAATTCTTTCTGTGTTATAATTTATATAACGTAAATATTTGATAATAATAAAGAACAGAATTGTGTCCGGCCCCCTATTGCAGCCGCGACCGTATTGTCATTCAGTGCAAAGTAAAATTATATTCTATAATAATTCTATTCTATTTCTTCAAATTCTTATTAGTACTTACGCCACGTAGGGGTTTCAAGCTACCATACCTACTAGGTAGTTTCATTACATACTTTCCGCACATCCGAGTTTCGATGATTAAAACAAATTCCATACGTCCATTAAAACTTGCGGCTATTATTTAGCTCGCCAGCGAAGTAAAATAAGGCACAAAGCGTGGCCAAGTTAGCCGCCGCGCAAACTTACCGCGTTTTTTTGCCAGTTTTTTCGGACCGTGTAAATAGGCCTTGCATATAAGTAGCCTTTGAGTAACGTAATTACGGGGTAGCTTCGTTTGGGCTTGTATTTTTATTAAGAAGAGATAGGTTTAGTAAAATCTAATTGAAGGGTAGTTGGATCTATAATAATAATATCAACCTTGTATTATATAAGTACTGTCTCACTGCCAGGCACGGGCCTCCTCTTTTACTGAGGTATTAGACCTTAATCCACCACGCTGGCCTAGTGCGGTTTAGTAGACTTCACACAACCTCAAAATTCCTATAGAAAACTTATCAGGTATACAGGTTTCCTCACGATGTTTCCTTCACCGTTAAAGCAAGCGATAATTCACTATTTTGGGATCTATAAACATAAATAATAGTTTTCTCGTCTGAATATACATAGCACATGTCTTAAGTTCCAGATCACAAAGTTCATGGCGCTGTTTCGACACTAATAACGAAGATATACTCTATCAAACACACTGTAAAATATTTATTTACCCTCAAAAATATCGAGGCACGAGCAAACAGAGCTCAAAGCCGAAATTTCAATAACTCCAAAGCCAACTAAAATGTACTGTGAGCATACAATTTTTTGCACACCCGAAGGGCATACAGAAATAACTTGTGTATGAGGTTCGGAGTGTCCGCTGACCGCGCTTTCAATGCGCCGTGTCATATGAATAAAACAATAATTCTCTTTTGAGTTTCCACGTACACAAATTTAAGGGGATTCACAACCAACATATAGTTTACTCGCCACGCGTCCGTGGTTTACATTGTTAATTTTTTTTTATAGGATATTGGAGATGATTGTAAAAGAATTTAAAATACAGTAGCTTACCTCTTTAAATCCAATTTCGTGCTTATTACCTGTTTATAATACACAATTTTACTTTTTTTTATTATTGCTTGGAATGATGAGTCGAGCTTGCCGTTCGCCTATTGTTAAGCGATACGAAGCCCATAATCAGTAGTAATAATACCTTAAATTACAAAGTATTGTTTGGTATTCCACTGCGCTCGCCATCCTGAGACATGAGATGTTGTTATAAGTCTTATTATGCCCAATAGTTAAATGTGGATGGAAGAGCCGGTAGGGGTCGACCGCACCGAACCTTCGAATGTCAGATATCCGACATTCTTAGTAAAGGTCACGTCAAAAGTAACCGAAACCAGCGGGAATGCATGAAAAGATGGATAAAGGTGGAGAAAGTATGTCAGAATCGTGCAAAGTGGCAATCCATAGTCTTTGCCTACCCGCGTGGGATGGAGGCGTGCTACTATGTATGTATGTAAGCACGTAAAGCCGTTGGTCCTGCGCTTGATCTCTCTCCGGTCATGTCGGATTCCCGTCTCACCGAACTATGAGAGTGAAGCAACAGAGAGTACACCTGTGTATTGCGCTCACACTTGTGTTCTATAATATCTCCTGCGTACCTGGCTGATCTCCGTTGAGATTGGCTGCCGTGGCCGAAATTCGGCTAGGAGGGATTCATGTATGTAACCTCCAGTGGCGAAAGGTCCATATAACCCGATTCCTGTCGCCTTCCTTTAATATAGAATTTATATAATCTTATTATCATTAGAACGATTTGCAGACCGTATTTATGAATATTAGTACCTATATGTTATGTCGGGTTCCGTTCTGCAAATGTCACCTTTCGCCACTGGTAAGTACAAACCTAATCCCAGCAGGCTCTCTAATTCGCTGACAAAATCCAACTTATATTAAAAACGTTTACATTTCCCTTTATAAGCTACAAGTTGGTATTGCTGAGCACGGCGTAGGGCTTAATTAATATCCGCGGCCAGTGTGGGAAAACTGGATCGACCACTGAATGTATTAATACATTTAAAATGGTGATTTCAAATTCCTGATAATCTTTTATATTTGCTGACTTCATGAGGTTTTGCTTTTATCTAGACTAATCCTTTAATAGCTTTCACATAAATGTAAAAAATAATCTAAACTTAACAGAAAATAAATATTATAATCCAGTTAATAATTATTTTTTAATATAATCCTTTGAAATCTGGAAAAGGACTGGCAAATACATATAATAAAATCCCATATTTTCTATCTGTATTAAATATTTTAAAAATGTTTTAAATATTTAATATATAAACTGTAATCCATAATTACAGGATACAGGCATATAAGTTAAATATACTGCGTGCCTGATAAGAAATAATAATAATAAAATACAATGAATACTAGGAAGGCGCATGAAATAAGAACAAAATGTGAAAATACTTTTTTTAGTTTGTTTAAATTCTGACAACAATTCGATTGTTCGTATCACGTCATACCCAATCATTAGATTCAATATCTAATAACTAAACAATAAGATTTCTTCTGTGTAACATATAGGTAAGTCGGGGACAGATAACGCGGGGGAGACGGGGTACACACGTCACGCGTGTTCTGTATTATAGAGAGATAAAACGGGATATACCAGGCTGAGATATATCTCTATCTACACAAGCGTAGTTGACGCAGAAACAAATGCAATCAATTACCATGTGGATCACGTGATTTTTTATCAACTTCGCCCGAACCACACTGGCAGAATTGCAAGTCCTTTAACTTTTAATGAGAAGCGATGGAAGATATTCATATTATAGGGCACGGTCACACCCCGGTCAAGCAAATATGCAGCGTTACTCTACCATTTATAATACGGCTTTAAGCGATCCCTAAGCTACCATTCAACAGCTGTATTATAACCTATTGTCTACTTTAATAGACAATAGACATCCTCTGATGCAAATAAAAAACAACACACCAAAACCCAAACACAACAAAGTAATTAAACGGCAAGTTTTATCGTAGGGCTGCATTCACGGCTAATCCGGGCCATTGTCTTCGGAATGGTCGGCAAATTAGTGCACGCTGGACAGAACCGGCTTAGTTAGCCGGTCGGTACATTAGTTTGGGATGACGTTTATCATTTACGACAGGCAGTTGTTAATATACAGTCTTACTTATAAAAAATTCGCAAAGCTATTCTTAGTTAAAACACAAATTTAATCGATCAGCTGTAAGTCAAAAGCCGCCACCTTGCTCCTTAATAAGGTTTAAACTAGGAACCGATGATGTTTTTGACAGCTATTTAAGCAATTTTTAAGCACCTCTTAACGCTAAAACAAGTTTATAAGTAAGACTTAATGTTTAGTTGACGTGGTCTAACCGTTGATGGAGAAGTGTTACTCGCCTCTCTCCCCGGAAAAAACGTTTCTCGTTGTACAGGTAGGCATAGATGTGGGGATTGGTGACAAATGATCGTCTCTTGTCAATTGAAACTCTACCTAGACCCCTAATACAGTGGGGTTATTTTCCCGTGCCTTTAAAAAAGTAGCCATTGACTGGTGGTACATCTCTCATATGTGAGAATCCGCCTGGGTAGGTACCACAGCAATGTCTATTTCTGCCGCCAAGTCGTAGTGTGTAGTCACTGTTGTGTTCCGGTTTGAAGAAAATTGAAGCCAGTGTAACTACTGGACATAATAAGACTTACCATCTCATGTCTCAGGATGGCGAGTGTAGTGGAATACCAAACAATACTTTGTAATTCAAGGTGTAGAATGGTGTTTCTACTGCTTGTGGGCGGTCGTATTACCATCAGGCGAACGGCAAGCTCGTCTCATCATTCAAAGCAATAAAAAACTATAAAATTCAATAAAGTACCTTCCTATTACAGAAAGTTTTTAGAAACATAGTGCTGCAGATTAGCGTATTCAAACAAAAAACAATAGATACAAGAGTTTTGTAAAACTACCCTCGATTTTAAAGCTACGTTCGCAACTTAACGTTACATTTAAATGTTGAAGTTTGCCGCCGTTGTAAACATGTTTTGTTCAGTATAGAGCGGCCATGGTGACTGTGGACTTGGCACACTATTGTTAGTCGTAAAATTTAGGTGATTTCCAAAGTTGAGTGTTACAGTTGTAAAATTAATTGATACCTATAGTTAAGGCTTGAACTGGCGACAACCGTTAAGTTGAAGAGTCGTGACTTATTTTGATACTTTACCTTCCAAGTACACAAAGTATCTCCATACCAAATGCCATTGAAATTAACTCGCTAGCTTATGAGTTAATCACGAGGCTATTGAAATAAAACATCCAAATTACAATAGAGAACATAGCTGGAAGCTGGCACAAGCCTTGGATACGTTTCTACATTTAATTAAATTGGAACCCAAAGGACTCTCTGCTAGACTTCAAGACACTGTGTATTCTGCGTAGATCAGACCGTCAACAACAACAAAAAATATTATTGTAAAATGTATGTAGATATTGTAACTTTGACTTTTTGGATGACCAATATCTTTAGTACGCCCCGTGACTATGAAGGTGCAAAGTCTTCGAAGCGTCGGTAGAAGATAATAATATAACCACGATAGAATCCGCAAATAGTTTTATTTCAATTATTGTTGCTAAAAATCACAATACTTGCAACAATCGAGTTGTAATTGCAATGCCGGTGCGAGCGACAAGTCCGCAGTGTACGCGACAGAACGGGGGAAGGATCTTGAAACATTAATCAAGGAGACAAAGAGCCACAAACCGCCCGATCATCTCCAGAAGCACCTTGAGACATTTTGAACTCAAAGTAAATGCTGGTTAAGGTATAGACTTGGTTGTAGGATATTTTATTTTTTAATATCATAGAACAATGATTTTACTGATTGTAATTAAAAATTATCGGTAATAGCCGCGTTGGGTGTGAAACGGACTGCCGAGACGAATGTCCGCAGATTCGAATCCCAAAGGCACACATGTCTGACTTCTCTAAAATGATGTTTGTACTCTTTGTGAATTATCGCCTACTTGAACAGTGAAGAAAAACATCGTGAGGAAACCTACATACCTAAGAAGTTCTCATGGGGAAAGCCGTGTCGACATGCATATGTTCTGCATGCCCCATCAGAGACCAAGGCGTTTGTTTATCCAACAACTTTAAATAGAATACTATCATATCTAAACGTGGAGCTAAATACGTTGCCGACAGTTTACGGTGGTTGCGCTGTCCGCACTCGTCTCGTACGTCCCGAGCTGGCCGGCGGCGGTGTTTAACACCTCATTCCCGGAGTTGACCCCGCTCTGTTACATCACTTTCAACACCTTTTATGTGATGTATTAAGGGATTGTGTTAGAGTGTTTGATACTGATCTATTAGTTGTCACCTGTTAATGTGTTTTGTTTTATCCAAGAATAAAAATTAAGCCTTGTTTTATATACTGTATACTGCTGAACATACTATAAAGAAGAATAAGGCCTCAATCCACCTCGCATCCAGCGTGCGGATTGGCAGACTTCCCATACTCTCAAAATTCTTGTAGATAACTTCTTAGGTATGACGCCACCTTAACCTAGTCCGGATTGGCAGACTGTATATACCCTCAAAATTCTAGTAGATAACTTCTTAGGTATGTAGGTTTTCTCACGATGTTTTCCTTCACCATTAAAGCAAGCAATAATCCAAGAATAATTATCATATAACTACAATAAAGTCACAGATGCGTGTGCTTGGGTTTGAACCTGCTAACATTTATCTCTGCAGCCCGTTTTACTTCCAATTAGGCAGTCGCCGTTATTAGCTACAACCACAAAAGTTTAAGTGTTGATCATTATCGTGGACCTAATTTTCCTTGAAATATTATAAGAAATGTGATAGAATAAAACTACTTTCAGACTTGTTAGCGCTTCACACAAAACACACACCGCGCTAAATAGATTTGGTTGTTTGGCACAGTTAAGCAAGGTCCTGAATTAACATACAGACTTTAAATGGAAGAAATGCGCAGTGTTTTTATTTTAAACTATTTACACGGCTGGAGCTGCAAGCAATTAATCTAAATACAAACTATATAGCACAGCCATCAATAATATATTAATTCCAAATTATAATAGAGTAAACACTAGTAACGAACAGTAAAGCAAATAATTGCACAATCTGTATTGCTCGTAATGTTTCCCAAACTTAGATTACAATGGCTTTGTCTGAACTATGATCAATGGAGGTCCAATACTAATTATAATTTGTGTTGATTAACTGTATCGTCAAAGGAGGGTATGCGAGTGGTACACGGTTGATATTTTTTCCTGCCATTTTGCCTTTTTGAAAATAGAAAACATTTTTTCAGCCAGTTCTGACAACTTAAATAATAGGTTATGTGCAACTAGTGGTTTTGTTTTAACAATATTTTATTTGAGACTAAATTCCGCACACGGCTCCACGCGTCTGAAAGTCTTTCCCGTTAATTATCTCTTAAAACACTGTTATATCATACAATCTGTTTGCTAGTGACATGATATATTTTATATCCACCCGAATAGCGACCACCGTACACAAGGTGTTAAAACCCACCATACCGGACCACGTAGGTGAGTCGCTTTCCAGGAACAGCCTGTGTATATGGTATGGTTCCAACAGGCCGGTATAATTGTGTCAACTGCCGAGGGGTAATCATCTCTCACCAGTCGACATTCTATTGGACCCCACTCCACTTACCATCAGATGTAGTGGCGTTACGTGCATGTATAAAAATAGCGGATATCCAAATCCAGAACGTTGTCTGTGTGTATGGCAATTTTTATCAAAATACGTTCAGCAGTTCTGCGTCATTCTAATAAACATCCAGGCACATTTTCATAAACTTTTACATTTATAAAATTAGTAAGAAAACACGATTCATTCTAACAAACATACAAATTCATATTTTTACAAACTTTTCATTTATAACATTAGTAAAAAATCAATTCTTCAAACCAGAGTAAAGCATTATGAAATGAACTAAGCACTGATACAATAATATATCGAGAGGCAATACAACCAATTCACAACCATCTCATAAACTAATAAAGCGTAGATTGTAATATCCCGTACATCATCACTCAAAATTGCCGAATGGATTTGAATCTACTCCAAGTGTATGATCAATGGAGTCTCTCCGTTTCAGGGCTGCCACAACCGGAAAATACCACTATCCTAGTAAATGCGAAATTGTGGAACATGTTTGATTTATTAGTATAACTGCTAAATTAATTAGGAATTAATCATAGTATAGAAGTTAACGCGGAAACTGCTGAACGTATTTCGATGAAGTTTGACATACACATACCCCTTTTGTCCTCGTAATTGGTCAAGTGGAGAGTATTTGAATTAAAAATCTGTAGATGGCGCTAGCGTCATATAGACGCTACGGATTTATCCAAGCATTAAGTGACTATTGAACTGAGTAAGTCTTGACTTGGGCAAAGCCAATGTCAAAACTTAGTATGACATAAAAAATATGTAACAATTTTAAAGTACGAAGTTTTGGATGAACTGAATGAAAATCGGAATCGAATATTGGATTTTATTCTGGGAAAATACTTTCACGTGAGTAAAGACACGAAAAAACACGTTCAATATAAAATCGTTTTCCAGTGAAATTTAACGAAAACACATACAACCCGAGGCGATGTATTTCATATGAAAAACCTTTTAATGCTTATTTAAATGAGTGAAATCTACGTTCTACATATTATTATGTACAAAATACATATGTTTTTCGATGTAAATATGATAAAAAATATTTTGTTTAATATTGGATTTTAAAACGAGTCCATAGAGTATAAATTGCACTTTGTACTTGACATTTAGGGAATTTGGGAATCACGCGAGTCCAACATACAGGTAGTTGGGGTCACAACCTTATTTGTCAGTGAGTAAGGATTGTCATTTTACCTCATACTTCGACAGAGCTCGCGTTTTCAATAGTCACGAAGATATAAAATACTTCGGCAGTCAGGTAAAAGACCTCGCAAAGACCTGCTGACCAAAGCTTCGTATTAGTCAAGGATGCCAATAGCACCATCCTGGGTCAAGGGCCTCAAATAAGCCAGTTCGCCAATTTGGTCTGATTTGGCACTCTAAAGAAGCAACTACTTCTTGTGTAAACCATCCACAAAAGAGGTTACCTTGGAACACTACTTACTCAAACGTAATTAAATTTTATCCAGCAATTTTTTTACAGGTTTAATTTTTCCCTGCCAACCCTAGAGACCAAGGCATAAAACTTGGAAAATCGTCGGCCGGCATCGGATCTGTATACTGTCAATAATTGATAATGGATGACGTCATTATGTCAGTGGGTGATTGATTGGCTGTTCCGGTGTCCCCCCGCCGCCCCTGCCGCCCCTCGCGAATCCAACGAGGCCGGATTTGGGATGATTTTTGGGGAACAATGGATCTAAGATTCTTTGTTATTAATAGTCGTAATTGAATGAGGTTTTATTGACTATGTTTTGCTTGCAACTCCGCATGCGTGAGTCTTATTTTACTCCTGATTTCGGTTACATTTTAGGTTTTCCCTAAATAAAAACCCATTGTGCACTCTTCTGGATACAATGCAGCCTGTATACGTTAATTTAAAATGTTATCTACTTGTATGTCAAATAGTTTCATTGAAATCCTTTTAATTGATTGCGTTAACTTCTTTTAACAGCCTCCTCATAAAAATCGAAAGATCTTTACGATCTTTTACATTAAAATATTATAAGGATTTTTATGTTATTTTTTGAATATGTTCATTTATCATATAAAATCTACACAAAAATTAATAAAGTTTATATTTATAATTAAAAAAATTTGCGCATTTTAACTTCAGTAAAATTCCTTGCCATCCAAAAGAAATAATTTTCATAAACATCAGTGGGGAATCTGACCCTCACAAACCTAGCTCCGACTCTGCCCACCTCCGATAATTCTAGCGTGGTTCAATATAGTTCTACATGGGATGTAACACAATCCTATTATGTGTGCAATTTTCGTGCGAAAATATTGCGAACGTATTTCGCGGATAAAAAAATTTTGTATGAAAAATGTAATACTGAAATTTAATGCATTTTTTGTTTTATTTTACAAAGTTTATTTACTGTATTCCATATTTAAAGGTTATTTGTTTGAACAATATCTGGAATTTTTTTTTCTCTTCTATTCCTATTTGATTAATAATATTTTTCCATTTATATTTTTTTTTTGCTTTGAATAACGAGACTAGCTTGCCGTTCCCCTGATGGTAAGCTATATGACCGCCCATAAACAGCAGTGACACCATCTAACACCTTAAATTACAGAGTATTGTTTGATATACCACTGCGCTCGCCATCCTAAGACATGAGATGTTAAGTCTTATTATGTCCTACAATGTTCTTCACACCGGAACACAACAGTGACTACACACTGATGCTTGGTGGCAGAAATTGTAGCGGTGATACCTACCCAGGGGGACTCTCACATAATATAAAACTACAATATGAGTTATATCGCATTAAGTAAAAAACCAAAACCCTTTTCCATCATCTTATTGATGCAACAAATACTTTGTTAATAGTACAGTTTAATTTTTTTTCAAACAACACCGAGCAAATTGGTAAGCTACGATACCCTTATTGGGAGTGGCAACGGCAACCTCTGACTCTTATAAAGTTATGTGAGTATTATTTTTGAATTACCGCTTGTTATAACGATCAAGGAAAACCTTGGAAAGGAACCTGCATACCTGAGATGTTCTCTATAAGAATTTTAAGATTGTGAAGTCTGCCAAACCGCACTAGCCCTGCATAGTGGACAAAGCTCTAATCCCTCTCAGTAGTAGAGGAGACCCATGGTCCTACAACCATACTGTCTATAATATCTTGTTTGAAGGACTTTGCGGATTGCAGCGTAGTTACTGGACACAAACAATGTCTAGGAATGACAAGTGCGCCTTGCAGAGCATTTCAAAATGATGTCTGATTTTCCTATAATATTATCTAACGGCAGTCGTAATTAACGATCCGACATCAATGAATATTAAAAAGTATACCACATCCTAGCAAAATAAACGAAAAAGCTCTTATAATGCATACTTACATATGATTGACATGACGTGTTATGCAAGCGTTGACGTGTTCAAATTAGTACGAACAAAACCATATAGTAATTGTCATTTCCATGTAGTATACAATAGTCACAATTGGGACTATTTCGAGTCTTCGGATAGCGCGTTCTAATGGCATATCTACCTCTGAATATCTAACTTTTGCCTGCGACCCCGGCGGCTCAAAAAACTTTTCCCGGGATATATATTTTCTGGAGTAAGGTAGCTTCCTATTAGTAAAAAAAAACGAAATCAGTTTAGTAGTTGTTTAGCGTGTTTAAATAAACTATAGCTTTATATATTAGTATGTAAATATATTTATGACGAACGTTCATTGCCTCATCTTTTGTATAAAAAATATTCTTTTCAGATTAAAAAGAAAATAACCCTCCTAGCGAAGCCGCGTGTAAAACCTAGTAACCCATAAAAATGATCGTTTATTAAAACACTATCGATACCCATGGGACCGATCCATCAAAGTCGCGCTTTGTGCGGAGTTTTGATTTACTGGCCGCCCTCGCCGCCGCGCCGCGCCGTGATGGTTCGGTTATAGTGTTCCCGTAAGGTAATGCAACCCGACAGTCTAATGTATCAGGAGGACAAACGTAGTACAGGGCCCTTATTCTGTATGATAGTGTAAACGCGTAACGCGGACGTGTCATGTTATCTTCGAAAAATGTGTGTGGAATGGTATTCTGTAAGCCAAATTTCTATAGACCTAAACATGATGCGTTGTGTTACGTGCTTGTTACACTGTCAAAATAACGTGCGGGATAGAGAATAAGGCCCCAGTACTTGATAATGGTAATAATGGTATGTTTTAATACACATCCCGTTTTAAAAAGATATAATCATTTTTTTAATACCTCAAAAACAGGTTATAATCGGGTACACGTTGTGTACAAAATTGTTTAAAGTTTTTTAACATAGTTATAACCAAATAACTTGTATTATATGTCTTATATTATACTTTTATTTGATTTATTTGCTAACAATCGTGCGAATGAATTTAACTATTACTTAAAAATATTATTTATTTCGACCTGAACACCATACGGGCGTACTTATGAAAGTAATAGTTTATATCATCCCATAATATACTAGTAATAAACATAGTAAAGAATCACACTCACCGGCTCTCCTATCGTCTAAGCTAGATTCCATCTGACTGCCGCATTATTGTAAAAAAATCCTGAAACAAAAATATATTTGTTTAACAGTTATAATTATATACCTAGTGGCAACTGACAGCCCTAAAAACAAAATATAGTGCACATTATTTGCCAGTTGCAAAACCATAAATAATAAACATAATATTATGGTGGTGATTGAAATAATAACTTATGAGTAATTTTCTTTGCGTTAATAAATGAAACCACATATTTTTACCTCTGCTAACATTGTGCCAAAAATCATCCACGAATAACGATTTTTTTACTAAAAAAACGCAGTTTTACTTTTCTGAATTGTGATCATTTTGTAGTTTAGTGTGAATATGGCGCGTGCGTATATATCTGACTGAAAATGTGACGTTGTATTTGCGACGACTTCTCTTAGAGTATTGTTAGTGTCATTAGGGTGCGAAAAACTAAAATTACTTCTTATTAATAATTATTTTGTTCAAAATTCAATTTTTTTTATGTTTAACTGTTTGAGTAACTTATTGTAAAGTATTATATTTAAGAAGTGGTTTCATTTAGTAACGCGATGACAAAATTACTGTGTTTATAAATAAAATAACGACTAATAATGCGTAGCACGTCATATGTGAAATTTGTCGGTCCCAGTAAGCAGTGTACAAATAAAATCGCACACGATAACACTTATCATATTTCCCAACATGTCCACTAAACATAAACATTCACTTGAGAATTAATACCCAATCCGCAAATCATAAAATCCCCTGTCAAGTAGAAGGACATTTCACACTCCGCCACAGGTCGTAATAAAAACTGCTCTATCAATAGCGGAGCAGACTTCGCGCCGTAACACCCCTCGTAAACAGAAGCTTGCGACGTTTACGTGCGTATAACTGAATGTGTGCAGATGGTATCTCTTTTGTTTAGTTTTAAATTGTGTAAATTATTTTTAAGTATCGCGATCATATTAACTTGTCAATGCTGGTGTTAGGTTTATTTTGTATTCGCCATGATAGTCACCACCGTAAGGCGTAAAACCCGCCCATGGTGGCCCCAGTGTGTCACGTTCTGGGATCAGCCTATGTATTTCCCGACAAAGGCTAATCATCTCTCGTCAGTCAAGAGCATCTGGAGTACTCCGCTTACCATCAGGCGCGGCAAGGTCACATTGTCGTGCTCTTAAAAATTTATATTTAATACATACGATGGAAAATGTCTATTTCGTATGCATTTAGTTAATGTACTAAGTGTAATGAAGTTCGGATAACAACAGACACTGTTCTTCATTGCAAGAATATTATGACAGATTGAAGCATCCAAGTAATATCAGCAAAGTTTAAACTACTAAACACACACATATAACGCATTTATATTAGAGCTATGAAAAAGCGCAAACAAGGCACCTCACTTTTCCCAAGATGTTCCGTCCCATGTGACGTTCCGCATCATGATGCAATAGGTGGCGAGCCTATCGCCATATCGGGCACAAATTCCAAACTCCTAGCTGATACTGATCAGAAAAACCCAAATATCACTTTGGGATTCGAACCCAGGACCACAGAGCGCTGCTGTACCACGCATGCATTACAACTGAGGTAGTCAACACAACTACTAAACACGCAACAATAAACCTCATACTCTTACATACACCCGAAAACCCTCCAAACCTATCAAAAAAACTTTCCCAAACAGCCAAATTCAACCGAATCCCAGCAAAACAATTTAGCTTAAAAAACAAACTAATACACAGCGCAAACAACGTCTTATAGCAAACAGCAGTGGATGGGACACGTCCCCAATCTCCCCAGACCTAATCCCTATATTGTTTTCGGCGGCTGCGACCGCTTGATTGATCACTTCCGGCGGCGCAAACGTGGATGCGGTAGGCCTTGGCGGCAAATAATCCTTGAAATTCCTTGATTCGAACAATTTGCAATTTTAATGGAATGTTGTAAAGGTCTAAATTTAGTTAGCGATGTCTATAATTTAGTTTACATATTGTGGTAGTCATTAGAAATAATCTGAATAGCCTTCTTAGATAAAAGGGCTATTCAACATAAAATATTTTTTTCAATTCAATTAGTTCCCGAGATTAGCGCGCTCAAACAAACAAACGACCTCCTTATGTTTATGTAGAAGTATACACAATATGATGACAATTTGTTTTTTCAATAAAATACAACTGCATAATTAGTTTTAAACGTATTTTATGTGTTTCGACCTAATTTGTTTAAAAAAACTAGATTTGTTTTCTTCCATCGACTCATATAATAGCATAAGATACATCGCACACTACTTACACATAAAAAAGTACACTGAGTGTGTACGTAATAGTGCGTGCGTAAGTCGGAAATCGTTCTAATTATTGCTTTTATAATACGAAATATATATATTGCCTTTATATTGACTATTATTTAGAAACGGAGACGAAGCTACGTCCCGAGCGGGGTCTAGACAATACCACGTCGGACACCTGGTCGAAACTATTAAGGATATGGTCGTGCTTCTCACATTGACAACGGTTTATATTATGAGGTGCAGAGTTTTCATGTATTAGGTAGCAACCTCCGTATGTTGTGGTGTTTGCTTTTAATACCAGTTTTAATATGAAGTCCTGGAAATATAATACAGCGAGAGTATTAGAACGACAAAGGAGTAATTACTTGTATAAAATTCATATTATTATAATTGACTATAGACAATGTGAGGGTATGGTGGAAGTACACGGACTGGAGTCCTGGACCCACCGCTTATATTTATATTCTGATATCGAATATTACGACCAAATTAAATTGTAAAAAAGTAATATTATGTGCATTTCCCTTTCTGGCCAATGTACCAGACAGGTTAAATAAGCACATTCACATGTTAAACAATCATATGCAATTTTTAGTAAGTCACTATAGTGATAAACTGTTATTTTTGACATAAATAAATTTACAGACAATTGTAGATTTTCATTGACTAGAGATACTATGTATCTGTCAAAATTAGTTAAAGTTAAGATTGCTACATTGTTAGCATTTAATATTAACTCAGTCATAAGTACTATGACGAAGTCCTCCATTACTACATGTTTTAGTAGTATTACTAATATAAGTGTAGTAAATAATTTAAACAATTAGTTATGACAACAGAGAAAAGTGACTTAATATTAACTCATCAAAATATAAATCGTTTCTCTGGCAAAATACTTGACATAGAATTATTAGCAGAAAAATATAATATTGATATTTTATGTTTTACGGAGACATGGTTAAAAGCAGATAAAATGGCATTTAGTGTTAGTGGCTACAGAGTCGCCAGCTCGTTCTTTAGGATATCAGCAGAAGGTGGAGGCACCATGATCCTCATCAAGGATGGTGTCTCTCACAAGGATAGGCAGGATATTGTAAAACTTTCTGTAGAACGAGTGTGTGAGGTCGCGTGTGCAGAGACCAGTGGTTTTATTATATTGTGTGTATATAGGCCTCCTTCATCAAGTATATTGGCATTTATTTCTAAAATGGAGGATATTCTTAAAAACTTAAAATGAATAATAACGTTTTAGTCTGTGGGGACTTTAATATAGATTTGCTAGTGGATTCCACAGATAAAAAGACTTTTTTTTGAATTTACTTCAATCATTTAATCTAAACTGTCAATTTCTCGAGCCGACTAGATTAACTACAACTTCAGCTACCTGTATTGATAATGTTATTTCAAATTTTAAAATTAACTCTAAAGAATTATTAGCTGGCGTTCGCTCAGACCACACATGTCAAATGGTCAAACTGAATTGTGAAAGCAATAGAAGTAAGAACATAGTACAATTTAGACCCCTAACCCAATATAATCTACAGAAATTTAGTGCTAGGCTTAATTTGGTGTTGCCTATGCTGACTTGCGGTTCAGACAACCCAAATAATATGTTTAAAACATTATTAAATGGTATTACAAACATATTTAATAAAACATGTAGTGTAAAATCAGTGCCACTAAAAAATAAAATATCATTCAGTGCTTGGGCAACAAACGGTATTAGACGTAGTAGAGATGTTCTCTATGAATTATATGACAGAAGGTCCTTTACACCCAATGTCGAATTTAATAATTATGTGAGAACATACTCTCAAATTTTTAAACGTGTATGTAGGTATGCTAAAGCTGCCTATATCAGTAGTCATATTAAAAACTCAGATAATAGAATTAAAACTACTTGGAAAATTATTAATACTGAAACTGGCAAAAATAAAACTAATGACAAGATTTTATTGAACATTAATGACGAGCTAGTTTCAGATAAATATAGAATAGCTAATTACTTTGAACATTTTTTACTAACATACCTTTTGAAACGACAAAATGTCTGCCATCCTCACCAGGGGCAGCTGAGTCGTTCTTAAAACAAAATGTTGATCTGTCGATTCCAAATTTCGAATTTGAGTTTGTCACGCACTCTGATATAATAAAAGTATTTAAGAGCTTAAACATAAAAAAGCACTGAAGACCTATGGGGTTTATCTGTTAAAGCGTTGCAGTCAGTAATAGACAACATTGCCCCAATTCTTGCGGAAATCTTTAACTGCTGCGTCAGAGACGGCATATTTCCTGATCTTATGAAGGTTAGCAAAGTAGTACCAATTTTTAAAGCAGGTTGTTCTAACACCCCTCTAATTTCAGACCTATTTCTATTTTACCAGCCTTAAGTAAGGTATTTGAAAACTAATGCTTAACCAAATGCTGGTGTTTTTAATAAAAATGGGATCTTACATAATAGACAATTCGGCTTTACAAAAGGCAGATCCACGCAAGATGCTGGACGTGCTTTAGTCAAAGCTGTGTTAGATGCTTGGGAGGGATCCCAGGATGCACTGGGGGTCTTTTGTGATCTTTCCAAGGCATTCGATTGCGTCGATCACAAAACCCTCATTTTAAAGCTTCATTATTATGGTATTAGAGGAATTGGACTTAAACTAATATCTTCATATTTATCAGGTCGAAATCAAAAGTATTTATCGACAACGTCTCCTCTGCCGGGTCCGCAGTTAGAATTGGGGTTCCCCAGGGTTCCATATTGGGTCCATTCCTATTCTTAGTTTACATAAATGACCTGCCTTACATGGTTGATAATATGGCAGATGTAGTATTGTTCGCTGACGACACTTCGATTATTTTTAAGTTAAATAGAAGGGATGAGAATCTCGGTGAGCCACATAAAGTACTTAGTTTGATTTCTGACTGGTTCTCTTCTAATAATTTACTTTTAAATGCCGCAAAAACGAAATGTGTCAGATTTTCGTTACTGAATAAAAAAGGAACTAAATATTGATTTAGATGGGGATAAATTAGAATTAGTTCCCTCAACGGTCTTCCTCGGGGTTTCAATCGATAGTAAATTGCAATGGGGCCCCCATATTCAAAAAAATTCTAGTAAACTGAGCTCTGCCGTGTTTGCTATTAGGAAGATTAGACAATTAACTGACGTGGCTACGGCAAGGCTAGTGTATTTTGCATACTTCCACAGCATTATGTCCTATTGTATTCTTCTGTGGGGCTCTGCTGCAGATCTGCAGACCATTTTTATCTTGCAGAAACGAGCGATTAGAGCTATTTACAACCTTCGCTCTCATGATTCCCTTAGGCAAATGTTTAAGGAGGTGAATATACTGACTTTGCCGGCCGAATATATTTTTCAGAATATAATGTACGTACGTAAAAACCTTAGTACTTTTATTAAAAACAGTGACTTGCATAGTCTAAATACCAGAAATAAAAATAAATTGGTTGTCCCTAATCATAGGCTCTGTAAAACCAATAAATCTTTCTTAGTTAATAGCATTAAGTTCTATAATAAACTTCCCTTCGAAGTTACCAATTTGACCGAACAAAAATTCAAGTGTTATGTTAAGCGTGAATTAATGTGTAAAGGATACTATACTGTATCTGATTACCTTAATGATAAGACGGTTTGGAAAGTTTGTCCTGCACACAATGACCCACCATGTTAGCACACATTAGTAATTAATTAACTGCCTAAAATGTCTTTGTTACATGTCTCACATGCTTTTTTATAATAATGACATTTCTATAGTTCTAATTTGACATAATCATATCATATCTTAATGAAATGTAATTTTTGAAAGACGACCACCCGATCATGTTGTGTTTGCCTGTTCAATATCACTATTTTTTTTCTTTTCTCATGATTGAAAACTATGATTGTAAATGTAGGCGAATGCACGCTGTACGCCGTTATTTAAGTATGAATCTATGTTCTCTTTTATTTGCTATCGCTAATTTTATTTTATGCCGCTCCAGGTTTAGTCGATTGGATTTCATCTTATCCCATGTTAACGGTGATGTGCGTGCATTAGCTTATATAACTATTGTGACTATGTACAAGAAAGACTTGGAAAAAATACAAAAGAAGTACTGAACAATTGATGACAAAACAGAACGCCCGGAGTTTCTTTCTGCCGTTCTTCTTCGGGTAGTCATCACTTAGATAGCTAGTGAAAGGCTGGTAGGTTAGCTAGGCTAGGGCTCATGTCCTCACCGGTGAGGATCGCGACGCGTTACCCTTCTATTTCCCCTACTTGCCAGCCCGAGCTGGTTACTTCGGTTTGTACCTAGTCTTTTGTATAAACTTTATCCCTAATTTAAAATCTCCATAGTTATATAAGTGATTTTAATAGTTGTTTAGAAATAATAATTATTCTTATTCTTTGTTTTGACGTATCATAAGTGCAACTTTGTTCGCCTACGTGATAAATAAAGTATTTTATTTATTTATTTAAAATATTGTGCTGTGATATGTAATTAAATTGTAAATCCAGTGAATACTCTATATTCGCTCGCATTATTCACGGAAAGCCCAGATATATCAAACTGGCCTAAACCCACTGATGACTATAATATCCGTTCCCCAACTACATAATAAAGAATACAGATTATATATTTAACAATTTAAATACATAATAATTCAAAAATACCCCATGAATAAAAAATAGTTCAACGTTAACCCAAACATAAAGAACTGTTCAACATTACCCCAACTTTTTGCTCACAATTTAATCACGAAACTCAGAATTCAGTTCAAAGCTACCAGTGCAGTCACAAAGCGGTTCAAATATGCACATAGTGACAGGCGTGTCAGTTTGTTCGTAATAAATTTCGCGTTGCCAAACAAGGGTTTTTCTGAGTCCGCGCCTTGACGCCAGAGAGCTGGTAGAAAGCCGTCAGCGTGACGCGCGCAAAAACTTCGCTTCTGTTACAGTAAACTACCCTTTATGAACAAACGGGTTCTTTCTCGTTGTCGCGTGAACAGTTTGTAATCTGGTTGTTCTAGTGACATACTTATTTTCCGGATTTATTTTGTAATTTAAAATGGAATCTATTACGTATATAGGTATAAATGAAAATCAGTTGCCACATGTATGTAAGTGTCACTTGAGATGGAGTCTATTAACTTGACAGTTTTTTGTTCATAATTATAAGGACAAGATTTGTATCAAAGCATAATTTTGAAAATTAAATAGAAAAGTCGACAGTTTGGGTGATATTTTTGTATGTTTTTTACACAATTTCAATGAACATTTTTGTGAGATTTTAGTTAGTTCCAGCTTGAATCATAGGATAGTTTTGGACCACATAAGTGGCACTGGTGTCGATACCTAAAAGATAAAAGGTAGTTTACATAAAATACGGTCTGTGGCAGGATAACTCCTAGGCCCGCTAGTAAAATAATAAATATTTCTAGTTATGTCAATAATACTTTCATTTCCTATCTGCCTAAATAAATGTTTTTTTTAGATATGGTTCCGTGAAATTTTGCTTATGTCCATTAAAACAGGCGATTATTAATTTAATATTACGTTCTACATAATACCTTAACTGCTTAAAATTAGAAATTCCCTAGACTCTAATACATAACCAACGGACCAATCCTCAAAACTCAGTCCGGCATTTCGTTCTTCCGAATGGTACAACATAAATAATTCTCCACAATTTAGTCTAACCAACTCCATCGTAAAAAAGTTTTATAATAAAACTACGGAGTTAGCCACATTTTAACCACTCGGGCGGTCGTTACGTAACCGCGAAAAAAGGCGGTAAAAAAACCGCCGCATTAGTATGTAAAAGATAAAAACTACATTTATTATCTCAAGAAGTTGGAGAAACAAAGACGTTGAGCGAATAAAATTTGCTAACTGTACTGAAATCTTCGGAGAAAGAATTTATTTAGTTAGCAAATTTCAGAAAGTGAAATTCTACGCCGACTTAAATCGGACTTGTAGTTGTTAAAAAATGTGAAATGCTAAGAATATTTACAAGGGAATGTCTGTCTCATATAACGCTCAAGTGTAGCAAGTGCAACTGCGGTTCGCCAAACTCATTTCCTTTCAACGTTACAGACGGACGAATACGTTATTTTGAGAAGCGAAATATGTTTTATTCTTACACCCACAGCGACTAATATACTAGTAATACCTACCCTGTGATATACATAACACACTAGCCCGTTACTGGATATAAACCTTTACTACTAAGAGGACATGGGCCTATTTAGGTTCGGATACATATTTCATATTTAGATATAAAATATTACTTTTATTGAAATTATTGTAAATTGTAAAGGTACTTAACGATTACCTAAAAAGTTCCACAATAAAAAAATTATATAGACAAAAATGCTATGGTATATAAATAATTAATAAACTAATAATATAAATACAGAATAACATTGAAATCAAACTGGTCACGTTAGAAGACAGCAAAATCTTCGAAATATCGGGAGAAAATTATAATATAAAAAGCCGCGGGATAGAGCTATTTCAATGTTTTACATTCGCGCGAATATAAAAGGTCATTATAAAGAATAACAACTATATATAAAAATATATTAAAAAAATATTTTTGTAACTACCTCCTCTAATTCAAAATACCTACATAAATTTTGCGTATTGTTGAAACGGTGAATCATGTCGCAGATGTAAAAAAAAATAACTAAAAACAATAATTATGAACTACCTCCTTTATTGTAAATACAAATATAAAATTTTGAATACTGGTGAAACATATGGCACATGTATTTGACATCATAATTTATACCATGTTTTGAGCAAAATAATTAATTTAAATTTTCGTCTACCACGCCGGCTTAGTTCCCGTTGATTAAAATAAAATAAATAAAATAAAATGCTTTATTCATTACTTAGGCGAACATAGTTGCACTTATGATAAGTCAAGGTACATGAGAATATTTAATTATTACTTAGATAAAGTCCCTTATATAAACTAAAGACAATTTATATTTATATTGATTGAGTTGTCATACCCTCAAAGCTAATTATATAACTAAGCATCGACGATGCACTCCGCAGTAGTCGCCAAAATAATTCCTGTCTTACACGGCTATTCGTCAAGTAACCTCGGAACGCGAGTAATCGGAATGAAACACTATGCCAGACAAGGTACGGTGGTTTATTGAGTAGGCATACCTGAATTCAATCAATTATACATACGTCATAGTTTATACTTTTGCAATTATGATGTAAACAGAAAACAGGTCTGATTTTTTGCTTTTTAAAGCACCTACTTCAATAACAAATTAATGAAATTCGTCAGTTTTTTAGCTATATTTTTATTTGGTAAGTTAGGTATATAGAATTAATCCCGACTTAAAGAACTCTTTAAATGAATATCTTATAAATTATTAAAAGACGCGTCAACACTCGTTTAGTGGAAAATCTTGAAACACATTTTTATTCAGTCTCAACGAATTTTTAAATCACTATCTCAGTAAAGCCAAAAATCCCTAGTATACAAATCGAATGAATTTTTCAACAAAAATTGCATCTCCGCTGTGACGTGAGTGAAATTCATCGACATCTATCGTAAGAGAAATGCTCACTATTTGTTTGTGAATGGGACTGATTGGGAGCGATGCTGCGGTCTAGGAGTGGATAGACAGACATAGATAACAAATTAAGTGCACCAGTCTTATCTCAGTAGCTTTACCTCTTCCCAGGTTTTATTACAATGTCCCACTGCTGGGCATGGGCTTTCTAGCAAACTGCACACACCTTCAAAATTCTAACGAAGAATACTTAGGTACGTAGATTTCCTCACAATATTTCCTTCACCATTAAAACGAACGATAATTGATAAACAATACACTCGTAATTTTGAAACGTTTCAGGTGTATGTGTTGGTTGTACCTTTGTTTTTGGTTTCGTAGCCAAATTGACCACGACCTGCAGATACATAAGGAGCGACGTGACGGTTATGTTGGCTTCGCCGATCTTACGAACAGGCGTTAAGATGCCCAGAGAGATGTGTAGTGTTTGTGATATAATTATACTTATATACACATTATATATTATTATGAAATATCAAATATTATTATATTTAACATTATACTAAACAAATATACAAATAAACATACATAAACATAATATATACATTTCACTGTCTCGAGCGCACCGCGTCAGTACACGAGAGCCTATCAGCGAGAGTGGACGCGCCTTAGTGTATAGTGCGAGTCGAGCCTGTGTAACACTACACAAAAGTAAATATTACAAGATGGAAACGGGCGACCGCCAGAATGAATCCCGAATATATAAACACTAGCAAGAATGTATAATATATAAGCTATTTAAACCCTATGCAGTTTGACTGCAACTCCGCAGGAACCCTCTTCGGCGCATTAAGAACGATTGCGAGCTTCCTCTGGTGGAAAGTGTTTTTCATCAACAATCGCCCTTGCGAGGTGCGCCCAGTGCAGCCCGTCTCCTGTTGTACCTCCGAAATCCCTCTTCACGAGCACTTGTTTTACGAAACTGCGTATTTTTGTATCCGTATCAGCTCCGTTTCATTCCTTAATAGGTTATCGTACTAGTAGTATTTCGAAGGTGGAGAATATAATATGTAATATCGAATTAATAAATTTCTTATCATCTATTTATTGACAACGCATAGATTGAAATAGTGGATTTAGGAGAATACCACACGGATTTGTTATGTAACTCAAGTAAGCAATAAGAAAGAATTTTATTAATGCATTCCCTAAGTTTCAAATCCCATTGAGAAAATTAGAATTTTAGTAAAAATAAACCCCGTACATTATGTTTGTGTAAAGGAATTCATAGCGCCACCTAGCGGCATTCCGCGCCATATTTCATCGCGCTTCCACATTTACCGCAATTCAGTGTTAATATTTATTAAAATATAATTAAAACCACTCAACAATTTCCAGAGTATGCTTCAGCGAATTACGAATGCGGTAAAATCGAATAGTTATTAACATTTATAATATAATAATCACACTTTATTTCAGAAATTTTAGGAAGAAATAAATTAGACGATCTTTTTGTTAGCATTATTTCCCTCTTGTATTTTAAAAGGCATACATGTCATGTTAATATTATTAAGTAATGGCGGCTTCAACTTTGGCTCTAGGCGGGAGATATTTTTGACGGATTTTAACTCTTTATCCAAAGGAAGGTTATGTTTTTCCTTGTGCCCCTTACAAGCACGTGGTCCTGGAATCATACCCTTTTTCCCTCCCTAAGGCGTACACAGTTAATAATGATAATATTAGTCTTGTATTAACTTTGGGAACTGTAAATCAAATGTAATCCAAAATACGGAGTTTCTTCGATTTCAAAGTCGAAGTACTGTCCCACTAGATTTGGACTCGTCTAAGATGATATTCATTAATAACTTATTATTATTAAATGTTGCGTATTTTGAAAACAGAATTAATAAGTTACTTTCAATATGGACGTTATTATTATTTGGTTTGATTTTTTGAATTCGATGCCAAAATATTTATTGCAACTTGAAATACTAAATGCAAATGTTGCCAATCTACAAAAACTTGCTTAGTATTGCTTACGCTGTTAAACAATGAAAGCTATTCAAGTTATATTAAGTTAATCTGCAATGAAATTCTTGACAGCAATACACGTAAGTTATTTTAATAAACTTCTTTATTATTCATCACAGCCCTACGCTGATTTAGGTTGTTCTTGCACAACCTTGCATCCTAGATACAGCTGCCAACCTTATCAAACCAAAACGCAGCATAGATATTAAAATAAATAGTAAAATCAGAAATTACGGGCTAGGGGTAAAAAAATCTCCCCGATTTCAATATTTGCTTACGTAACGTGCGCAATATATTTGTTTTTTTTTCTGGTGACCAAAAATAATACGCCCGTGAGGTAATACATTCAAAAAAAAACTAGGAATATTCAGAATCTAAACAACAGGGATGACATAATAAAATCAGTAAATCAACTGTTAAAAGAGCAAGGTTGGCAACACTGATCCTATATGAGCCTAAATACATTCACTAACCCATATACACGCAAGCAACGAACGCCGCATCGATTCGCCTAATTGACGCACAAGCGTATCGACGAAGCGCACAATACGTGCTCACACGGGCGTAAAATACAACGAGTTTAACGCACCACAAACTCTTTAATCAGAAAAACGAAACCCTACCACGATATTCAAAAGAAAACCGTGAAATAATAAATATGCATCGGCAACGACAAATACTTAATCCTTTATTAATTAAAGCGGCCGGGACGAGACTTGGAAGCCGATGCCATCCGAATGTTTGCCTCTAACCTCTTGTCTTCATTTACATTACTATTGTGTCCCGGATAACCGTGCTAACATCTGCTAATTAAGGTTTTGACCTGGTAAAGAATGTATGAGTTACCTGGTGGAGTACTCTAGTGAAACTATTGAAGAACTAAGTTCAATATCTGGATCAAGTAAAAGTCATAAAAAGAAATGTGACATGATTTTTTTTCTTTTTGTAATTTTAAACGAAATTATTCTTACGATAAATCTAAATCTAATAAATGAATCCCTATTTCCTTTGGTCACGCCATCACGCATGAAGGGCTGGACCGATTTCACTATTTTTTCTTTTGTTGTGTTTGTTATTGTCAGGAGAAGGTTCTTATGAAAGAAAAAATTCAAAAAATTGCGCGAAATTAGAAAATTTAAGAAAACTTAACGACAATATTAATTTTATATAACTGTTAGTGGTTTGAAATAACTATCAGCGATCGACAGAATGCGCGCGTGCATACATAGTTAAGACGGGACAACGTCTGTCGGATCAGCTAGTATGTTATATTTTGAATCGCAGTATCAGTAAAGAAATAAAAAATATTGTATTCGACAAGTTATCTAATTTCGTTACCTTCTCGGCATAGCCACCCTACTTCGAGTTACTCGTGTGGGGCCTTTCGAAGCAATAAACGATAACATAAATATCAATAGGGTTGCGGTGATCGATTTCTAACCGTACATTAATACAATCATTTCGTCGGATCGGCTGAGCGTTGCCACGGGATTAACATCTGTATTACATTAACATTTGGGTGTGTATTGCGATAATTAAATCATTTTATCGATGTACTGTTATAAAGTTTAAAATTATTTAATTCTTTCTACCACTATAAATATAAAACAATAAAACAAATATGGTGAAAATAATTAAAACAACGGTGCTACAAATGGCGGTCTTATCGCTCGAGGCGACCTCTACCAGAACCATTGGATGGAGATGATAAAAATAGTGAAAGGGGCAGTTTAGGGCCTATGTAAAAAAATGGTTAGGAAAAGATATAGAATGGAAATCAAAATAGTTTATTAAAGAAACGGTTTTAAAGTTCTTTCGCTAAAAAGTTACATGATTTATTAGTGGTTATAGGCTACATAACTTAGTATTATAACACAACTATATCCCCGAAGGGATAGGCAGAAGCGGAATTTATGAACTACAATACCGATTTCACAGCAAAGCTATCACAATTTATTTAGTATCTAATACCAAAAAAGTTACACCCGTATCTGAACCCGGAATTTCGATAACTACTTAGGTACACTGCCAATTGACAAATAAGGCGAAACAAATTCATAACTGTTTGTCTGAAAGTTGTAGATCTCGGCCCTAGTTTAAGATTGCCACACGTTCGGATAATGTGGGACATATCACAATTTGTAACATTATGCCAGCATTTATAATTTGTCCTGGTTTTCGATTTAATATTATAATTAATAAATACACTCGTCACAACTTTAACCCTAAAGGAAACCAGAGGTGTAACCAGAGCACCCACTTTTCGCCTGCGTGTTTCATCCCATGATGTGATAGGGAACGAGCCTATAACCATATCGAGCACAAATTCCAGACTCCGGCCTGATATAATAGCAAAACCCATAACACTTTACCCAACCAGGGATTTGAACCCAAGACCCAACGATGTCATACCGCGCACGCCATACAACTACCCCACCAAAGCAGTAAATTAAAAACTGGTGTAAGGCAGGCACGTCTCAAATAAACGAACCAATAAGTTCTCTTTTATTCATTTGAAAAAGGCAAGTTGTAAATATCCCGTAGGAACTTCAGCAACGTGGCAACCCTAGTTCCATCGATAGTAACCACAGAACAGTTCGGAACTAAATAAATCATGAACGCGGCGAATCGTTAATAATTGATTCGGGAAACTAATTTCATGAATTCCCTGCCGGTGCGGAACGCGATCTGATGATGTGGGGACTTGCTCAAGGACATCTGTGATATCTTTACCGTCTTGACGTTTAATTAGTTATACCTTTTTAATATCGGCATGGCAAAATTATACTACTAGATCTAATGATAAGTGGAGTAGGTTCCAGGGAGTATCGACTGACGACAGATGATTATCCATCGCCAGTTGACACAATTATGCCGGCCTGTTCGAGACCTGTGCTATGAACAAAGTACCGAAAACAGGTTGCTAGAATGACTCCCACGTATTTATTTATTTTATTAGATGAAGACTTTCTTTGGAATAAAAGACTCACATTGTACTTTCTCGAAAGAAACTTATATTAATCTAATACAATCAATATTGTCTATTTATGTGCAGCTAATTTTATCGAAATGACAGGTAATTTCAAAGGTTTGTACGGTACTGGCCTCCTCTATTACTGAGAGAGATTAGGCGCTGGTCCAGTGAGAATTGGCTAACTTCATATACCCAAAATTCTTGTAGAAACTACTCAGCTATGCAGGTTCCTTCACGATGTTTTCCTTCAGCGTTAAAGGATAACTTTAAAAAAATCATCGTGCCTTTGAGTTTTGAACCTGCGGACATTCGTCTCGGCAGTCCATTCCACTCTCAACTAGGCTATCACACATACTGATGAGTTGTAACAAACATCCAGATATCCTGACAATTTTTTCTTCAGTTGAATTTCGAGAGGGGTTTAATAGATGGACTGCCACTGATATTTTCTATAGACTTTTTGCACGTATGTAAATCTCAGCCAACTTGTACATATTGTATATAGACACCCTCAATTACAACCTGGGACACTACGCGAAAAAGGGTGATCCAATTGCAGCTCTGCCTACCGCTTCGTGACAAAGGCGTGATATTTATTTTGTGGTTTTTATACATAATTTCCAATTGAGAAACTCACGCAGTATTTCACAAATCAAGAAACAAGATCTAATAAACCAAGATGGCGGACTAAAAACTATTTTTCGCATAAAATATTTCCAACGTGCGAGTCTAGATCGCACTCGAGGAAGTGTGATAAGCCGAGAGGCTCTCTTAGATTAGTGCCATTGATAACTATACACTAAGTCCTACGTCTTAAGGGCTTTAATCGTCGAGAGGAACTGGAAATGCCAAGAAAAATGTCGTCAATAATTGTTTTGTAGCAAGCTGCGATGGAGCAAATAGATCACGTGATGTGACCACACCCCCTTAAAGATCTTACAGTATAAAACAGGGACTAGACACAGTGGCTTATTTCTACAAGTTGCCTTGTGTGACAGTCAGTGTATTTAGTACCATAGGCTAACATAATCCTAAACAATATAAATATAATATTTTCTTCTTTCTTACTTGCTCCCCTTTACTATGAAATTACAAAAAACTATAGAAGACTAGTACCTATAACAAAATAGAAACAAAAATAAAACTTTAAGATGCCACTCCCTGCATACGTTGTCAATTTGTAACTGTATAACACTGCTTAATTACTGACAGTTACTAAAGTTACTAAAACATATAAGTCACACTAGCGCAGTATTACTCAGCAACAAGTACCCGCGTCTGCGCGACGCCTTAACACTATAATTCAGTAAAAACAAAACGATTAGTGAAACACGAACAGATTTCATCGTAATTAACATAAAAACGTCGCTTGCCGTACAATAAAACTAGCAACTCAATTAAAAAGCTATTTCCTGTCCTGCGAAGCGTCCTGCACGCAAGCCGGCAAAAACACCGCTACACCAAATTAAACAGTAAATGTACGAAACAAGGGTGAAGGTGTTTTGGAACTGCTTTAATTAAATATTAAGACATATTTCACATTACATTACTGTTGTAATAATCATAAATATTATAATAAATTGGAAGTTATTTTATCAAATACTCACTTTCGCATGTGCGCATTTTTTGATGGAAGGGTGGACTATAAGATAATGTTATATTGGAATTTATTTATTACTTTTGTAAGTTCGTGGAAAGCATTATTAGGCCTTTCATATTATAATAGTTAATGTAATCGTTAACATATTTAGGCTGACGCTTTTCCTTACAAATTATCATATAAAACAACATATTTTCATACATCGCTCATGTCACATCGACCATAGTGAGTCTCCTTTATTTAGTGCCGAGTCTACACACCGTATGGAAAGGTCCAGTGTAGGATCAGCGCTAGATTAATTTCCCACGCATACCGAAATATATAGGTTAATTATTACAACCGACCCTATCTAACGTCAATGAATGACGCAATCCTGATCAAATTGTTACTTTCAGAAAAGCTAGTAATTGTTGCACGAGCTAGGAATCAAACCCTGGATTACCCAATCAATATCACCTTCAAAGCGATATAGGGCATGATAAAACATTATACTAATCAAACAAAACAAACTAACATTTAAATCTCATATCCTTACCTACAAAGTGTTAAACCCTACGTATTAATTAAGAAAATAAAGACATAAACAATAATGTTTACCTATAATGTATTCCACGGAACCGCCGTATTTCAAACCGGGGTTAGTGACAGAACTGGACCGGGTTAATTAAACCATATCTTAATTGGCGTAACGTCCGCGCTCACTTTTGTTTTATAAATTAGTTTAAGTCGTAAAAATATGGTGAGAGCTAATTGTGACCTTATTTTTACGAGGGTTATAGCGAAAACTAATTGCAAATGAAACATTTTGATGATAATCATTAAAATAGTAATAAAAGGACATTTTAATTGTATTAATTAACTGTAAACAATGTGCAGTATTGTCATTAAAAGCGTAATTCTAGATATACCTCGGGTGTATGGAATCCGTTCCCAAACATTAAGATTACAGAAAACTAGCAAGATCGTCTAAACGCAAGCGGCAGCGTCTATAAGCACCCAGCACGCCTAAGCAAAAATTGCTTAATCGATTTCTAATAATAAAACAGCATAGAATGACCGAACGATGCAACAGCAACTACTTTCGAATTTCGTCATAGATATATTTTTTTATCGTGATGAGCCAAGAAAGAGATGTCTTCTTTAAACGGTGACCACACTATAACTTATGTTTAAAAGCCCTATATAACACCTTAAGATTCATAATCCCTCATCAAGCAATAGTTCCCAATTCCACTGCATCTTTCAAAATACAAGTTCAGTGCCGCTACGCTGCATCAAACGAAATCATATATATTTTCAAACCATCGGAGCAGCGACAAAAATGGCGGCGGTTAAAATTACCACTAGAGGTTGAAATCGTTGGGAAACAGCTTATTTGAGTGCAGTCTAAAAATACATTTCCCCGCGCGGTTTCACTTTCAACGGGGAAAGTGCAATGTCGGCGATCCAACTGCCCTTGTCTATATTTAGGAGGCCGGCCTCCACACCAGGGTTTGTGATCAAACAGTGACCGTGGCTAAGTGAGGCAGCCGTCAAACTAGTAGCACTCTAGTATGCGCGAATCTCCAGATGGATTCTTTTGTCATTTCATTCGTAGACAAGTTTTCGTCGTGATGAGGCTATTTTTGATTACTAACCAATACCGTTCTTCTTGGACTAGTGGCAGTGTATATAGGATGCTAACCCGTGGGTTTGATTTTTACATCGGACCTGTTTGTGAGGTTTTTGAATATTATTGGCGCGATTGATAAATATTCCTTAACCCAAAAACCCGCAGCGGCCTTCTTCGGCGCATCCGAGACGGCCCCGGGGTATCTCATTGGTCTCCTTAACCCCGATACAACGTACATAAATTATGAGCTGGTCTGGGGCCCGAATCCCGGGTCAGGAACACTTTGAAAGGTTTATCTAACTCATTGAGTCACGATAGGATCACCGAAAAAGAGTTAGGCGTAATAGGCCCTAGTTGTAACTACTAAGCCATTACCATTCTGCCGCTTGTAAAGATGTGTTTTATCAACACGAACTTAGAAGCATATACGAACAATAAGGAGAAAAAGATAACATTTCAAAATCATTTAGGTTTTATCTATTTACTTTTCAGTGTAAAACAGTTCTATTAATTTTATTCCTAGTACAAATTTCTAGGAACTGCACTATTAAATAGCCTTTCCCTGAATGGAATGTTGCGCATTATTCGGAGAATGCATGTTGTCATTGATAGTGAAACAGAAAGTTATCATTGAGAAATAAATAGGTGAATTGTTACACGACGTCAATATATAAATCCTATTTTATATCAGTCAAAGACGGAAAAATGGTTCCTTTTCTTATACAATAAGGCAGTTAATTCAGGCATCGACGACGCAGCGCCGTTCGTTAGTAAAATAAACTACACTTTTTCAGTATGATTTGATAGCCTTTATCAAACATGGGATTCTTTTTTTTTTATAAGCGAATGACAATATTTTGGCGCGTGATAATATGCCTTACGAATAACCTTTAACTATAACATAATAAGGACTTTAAATAAGAAATTGTATGACACTGCACCATGCACTTCTCCTTAAGACATTATATTAAATAAATAAATAAAATAAAATGCTTTATTCATCACGTAGGCGAACATGGTTGCACTTATGATAAGTCAAGGTACATGAGAATATTTAATTATTACTTAATTAAATTAGCTTATATAAACAAAGACAATTTATATTGAAAATAAAATAAATAAAAAATATACTTAGTAAACAAAGAAGCCAGCTCGGGCTGGCAGGGAAGAATATTAAATCTATTATACCAGTATACCGGGTATAACAATATACTTAACCCAAACACAACAGCTCGGCTCGACAAAGTAACCCCACTACACCTGATGGTAAGTGGAGTGGGATCCAATCGGATAGACTAGAGATCACCTCTCGACAGTCGACACAATTATGCCGGCCTGTTGGAACCGGATATGGCACAGGCTGATCCCGGACGCGACACACTTACGTGGGCCACTGTGGCGAGTTAAACACTTTGTGTACAGTGGTCGCTATCAAGGCGGATATAAAATATATCCTACCACCAGTATAATAAGAAATTATTCGCGGTAGAAATAAATAAATTGAAGGTAGGTACAGACTCCACATACGAAAGACATACTACGTAACAGATTCTTCACACAGAACCTGGATGCAATTCCCAGTGCTCAAACATTACTTAAAACCGTAATTAACTAGTCCGTTTTGCTTTGTTTGTACATATCTAATTACTAGTCTGGTTGCCCCTACGGATTCAATAAGTCTAAATTAATTTATTTTTTAAGTTAACTGTTTCTAATTACACATATAAGTAAAGAGGACCCAGTAAAGATAGCTCGATGGCAGATGCAGGCTTTCAAGAGGTGGAATTTAAAATCTTTTAGGAAAGACTATTATACTAGTGCACATGCTGTGAAAAATAATTATGAAAAATATTATTATTATTAACAACGACCAGTCATAACTAGTCATGTGGCGATTTTATTATAATTGCGTTTACACACACGCGAGTTATTTATACTAGAAGGGTGAAATAGAGGCGTAACTGGTGTAACCATTTTTCGCCGTGCATATTCCGTCTGACTGCCGAGACGAATGTCCGCAGGTTCAAATCCCAAGGGCACACACCTCTGACTTTTCTAAAATCATGTGTGTATTCTTTGTGAATTATCGTTCGCTTTAACGGTGAAGGAAAACATCGTGAGGAGACCTGCACATCTGAGCAGTTCTCTATAAGAATTTCGAAGGTGTGTGAAGTCTACCAATCCGCACTAGGCCAGCGTGGTGGACTAAGGCCTAATTCCTCTCAGTAGTAGAGGAGGCCCGTGCTCAGCAGTGGGCAAGTATATAATACAGGGCTGATATTATTATTATTATTATATTCCGTCCCATGATGTGATAGGTATGTGCCTCTTGCTATCGGGCACAAATTCCAGACTCCAAGGTGTTACTGAGTAGAAAAACCCAATATCATTTTGCCCGGAGATAGAACCTGGGACCACAGCACTGCAGTCAGCAATTATGTAATTATCTACTACATCTTATAATGACTGATCTGGTTCTCCACACTATGCATTAATTGGCATTCTTTAAATTAGTAAATTACAAAACAGCTGATTTATTCATTTGTAAAATATAGATACGGTAGCAGAATAGTTGTGAATCAGTTCTTTGTAAGACGAAAACCAGAATATTACTCTGCTGAAAGTATACTATTCACACAATAAATGCAGATTTAGTGCTCTACACCTGATAAATATTATTTTATTTATCCAGCCACGGAAAAAGTAAACACATAGGGCTTAATATAAGTTCTATATTACCTAAGGAATAATGTATACTTCTCAAATAACTCGGCTAATAAACAAAGCTTCCCTCTACGATCGACAAAATTACTACTGGCTGACGGAAACTCAAAACGTATCACGAACAGATTTTTCGCTATCCTGTAAACGTATCCAATGTTCATCAGAACTAAACCATTTTTCAGGAACCTACAAAAATAATGTATAAAGCAATACTAAGACCAAAATAGAACGGGGGCGCGACCGAGCGCCGGTGACGTCACGCGCGCGTCCCCCGCGCCCCGCGCGCGCACCGCCGTGCCTCCTGCCCGTGACGCAAGCGGGCTGCGTTTCTAAATCCCATTTGTACCGTATAACTGGACGTCGCGGCTTCCATCATTGTAAACAAGGGAGGGTGTATGGGGTTCGGTCAGATTTATTATTCAAATTATTTTTATTGATATAGATAATTATTCGGTTTTTGATGGTTTCCTGATTGTCTAAAGGCGGCTTTAAACCTTTAAACTGTTTTTTTTTGTTAATTGTATAGAAATAGATTTTAGAGAGACAATGCCTATTCGTGCTTTAAATAATGTATAATTTAATATTGATTTCCGTATAATCGATGTGATATGTTACTTTTTAAATGTTTGCTTTGTAGATGTTTCATAATTATTTTAATGTTGAGACAAAGTAAAATATTTTTGACATTAATATAATAAATCGTGAAATAAACAAATTGTTTGGACTTATTTAGTGATGAATTTAATAAAATCTGACCCCCAAATTCTATTTAAAATGAGGAACAAATCTCCGTTAACTTAAAAGTAATGCTTCATTAGAGCCTTGACAATGTAATACGTGACAAGTAAAATTGTTGACAACTGTGTACTTTAAACAAACAGCGCGACGCGGCAATTTAACTTCATACTTTTCAATGATTTTACTCTCGTGGCAAAATAACAGTGAAGTGTAATAGTAAGTACCTATACTAATTAAAATAATGCCAACAACTAAATAAACCCCAAATAAACAAGGGAGGCATCCCTAAGATTAATTCTCCAATGAAACATTTAAAAAAAATCCATCAGACCAAATATTATTAGTTAAAAACATCCAACATAAGAGTAGGCAAGAGCCTCATCTCAAAAAATAGCACCCACATATTACCGATATACGTCCCATAAAAGGGGACTAGTCCAAACCTACATTGAATACAAATGTCAATACCACAATTCCCAGTTAACATTTTAATGGCTTCACCAGAGAACCCGTTTCAAGTTAATATATGGATCAATCAGATTTTGCGCAAGTTATATCCGATGCATTTGGGATAAAAATAACCCGCGTGTTAATCCATGTGTCATGTCCTGCGTGCCCATCCGTGTAGTGGTTTACGATACAGCTCAAATATTTTTTAATATCGAAATGTCCGCATCATTCATAGACTTCGGGAAAATTTCGAGTCGTCAAATAATGCTTGCACTCACATTGTTTCTCCAGCGAAAATAAACTGACGCCTTTGAAATAAAACAATTTTTCAGAATTTAACGCCGTTTCGTATTATAATTTTATCCCGACGTTTCGAAGACTTTCATGATCAAGACAGCCTCCATGATCACCAATATTATTATTTCAATGTGTAACACGTAAACATAAAAAATCACTAGACTGACACCACTCTCATTAAATCTAACTCCATTATCAGCCCATTGCAGTCCACTACTAGACATAAGCCTCTATCAAGGTACGCCACTACCTTGGAAGAGGCCTAACTTCTACCTTACTTATAAATAAACTTTAAAACAAATATTAGAATTAAATAATCATTTATGGAAGCCAACTATCGCGAGTGATTGACAGACGTGTGGGCCGCGGTCGCCGTGCCACTGGCACTGCGGTCGGTCCATCTACCCGGATGACGTTTCCGTCGCTGCCAGCCACTCGCAGTTTATCTGACTGCGTGATTGATTGCTCTCAATGGGTTTAAGATATAGTTCGGTCGGATATAGGTCTCTGGTTCATGGGACTGTTAGTTTATTATTAAATAATTGTAAAGTGTATGTTTTGTTGGCTGTACAAATAAATAAATAAATAAATAATTTTACACGAGCACAACGACACATTGCACTTGGAGTGCATCTAGATTGTTAACGGAGTCGTTTACCCCTCGCCAGTCGACACAATTATGCCGGGCTGTTTGAAAACCTAATACATGGCTGACAGCGGAACGCGACACACGCAGGCTACTGTGGCGGGATAACATCTTGTGAGAAATAGTACACGGTAACTGCATTTAATATAACTGAACCTTTTGCGTCAATGTTATGCCTATCTTAAGTCTTAACAATTATATGTGAAAGTTTTGAAGATTGTCATATGTTGGTGTGTCCTATCACGCAGTAACAGATCAACGAATTGACGTCATTTTATATATATATTATGTGGAAGAAGCAACATAGACTAATTTTATCATTTAACTTTCTTAAACTCCTTTACGCTAACATATCTACAACATAAAACCAGTAAAGATTTAAGAAGAATGTTATTTGTTTATGAATTATTTCTGGTACTATACAACTGATAATAAATTCTTCCGTTAGTAGAAAAACTATCTTTGATAACGAAGGATCTTAATTAAATTTGGGTTCAACACCTACTTTTAAAAAAATAATTTCTACCGGAGCTAAGACATATTTATCATACAAATAACATATTTGATAAATAACGCAACAAATATCTGTAAAATTTTCCAATAAAATCACAGTAAAGACTTAACAAAATATTTCACCGTGAGGTTTTATAAACAATAAATATAGTTATTTTAATATCCGTTACTAGTAACAGGAGTAATTTTATACAGAACCAATTAAAATCCACTGATTTTTTTACATTGTATTGGAAAATCAATTAACATGAAACGAAATTCGTATATCAGCTTTTTTAAGTTAATTGTAAAAAACTGCATATTTATAACTATTTTTTGCCCAAAATAAAATGTCTGTAGGTATTATATAATTGTAATCACACAAGTATAATTAGCAACTTATTTGGAGTAATAATTAAATATTCTCATATATCTTGACTTGTAATAAGCGCAACTATATTCGCCTACGTGATGAATAAGCATTTTTTTTATTAACACACTGGTTAATAATTATTATGTTCCTTCAATATATTCGTTATGACTTTATAAAAATAGAGTGTTATATTTTAGAAAAAATAAATTATTATTATTTATTTATTAATTATCAAAGGAAGACACAAGATATTCCACGTTCCCTTTCAATACATATTATTAATCAGTTGTATATTTATTTATTGTTGTTACTTTTTTTTATAATGAAACTAAGGTTATTATCTTTCGTTGCAAATCTGTTATAATTACTTCATTGACCGTAAAACTTAAAATATTATGTTTACGCGAATGTTAGACATTAAAATCAAACTATTTTTCGGATTTTATCACGGTTTTTTTATTTTAATTTTTCCTGATATTTCGAAGACTTTGCAGCCTTCGTCATCATAGGGGGGACATTTCCCATATTTATATTTTTTTTTTTTGTAATCTGCGATATTGTTTAAATCCTCCTTTCGCAAAGCACCTTATGTTAACAAAACTACCAATCTTCAGTCTGTATTAAGAATAAAAACAAATTGTTCTGAACATCTGAGCGAGGCTGGGCGTGGTAACGACGGAATGCTCTCAGCCAAAACTGATTCGAACCCGATACCCTCAGCTTAATGAGGCCATCTCATTACCACTGAACACGCTTTTAAGCGAACAGTGCGGGTATTACGTTTCTATGGCAACTCACTTCATTATACAGAATACTTTATATAATCTATATAGATAATATATGTAATAATTCAGTAGACAATTTAACATTTACTGACTTTATTCCATAGACTTATGATTTTAGAATCAACAAACAGTTTCTTTTATTAATATTAACTATTAACATATTAAAATTTCTATGAACGTGGAGACAGTGGACTGTGGAGCAGTGGTCATTAAATGTAAAACTTGTGAAGTTCGAAACATAATAAAAAATACTCAACGTCACGGGACTATTATAAGGTCTGCATATCTGTACCATTTGAATCTCTACTAACCCTTTCAGTCAGTTTTACACAGCCTTCAGCTTACATATTCACAAACTAATCCAAACACTCAAATCCAATCAGCACTTTCAAAAGTAATTGAAACTAAAATAACTAAAATCAAATGGAGGCGTCTCCCAAGGGTCAGGTGACCGTGGCTCCGCAAACATATTAACTGGACGTAAAAGGTTTATATTAATGCCTTTAACGGTTATAGTGAAGTTCTTAACTGCTTCGACCTGAGCTTTCTCAATGTTATCGCAAAACAGATTAAAGGGGTCGTTAACACATATTTTTGTTAATCTTTTGGGAATGGAACAGTTTTGCGTATGATTTAAATAGTTTTGGTATTTTGTTACATATATGGAAATAAAATTATTTTACGAACTTTATTGCAGTTTTTTATATTATCGTTTTCGAAGACTTTGCAGCACTCGGTCACAGAGGGGACTGAGTTGTTGGTCATCCGAAAAGTCAAGATACATTATGTACCTACATTTTACAATTAAAAAATATATTTATTCTGCAAATATGGGTAAATAACAATGACTAAACATGAGATAAGAACAAGAATAAGCGGCGATAGCCTAGTTGGGTAAGGAACGGACTGCCGAGACGAATGTCCGCAGGTTCAAATCCCAACGGCACACACCTCTGACTTTTTTCTAAAAAATCATGTGTGTATTCTTTGTGAATTTATCGTTCGCTTTAACGGTGAAGGAAAACATCGTAAGGAAACCTGCACATCTGAGAAGTTCTCTATAGGAATTTCGAAGGTGTGTGAAGTCTACCAATCCGCACTAGGCCAGCGTGGTGGACTAAGGCCTAATCCCTCTCAGTAGTAGAGGAGGCCCGTGCTCAGCAGTGGGCGAGTATATAATACAGGGCTGATATTATTATTATTATTATTATTATTATTATTAAACATGAGATTCTTCAGAAAAACCATATTTAACCAAATGATGATATGTTGTCTGTAAATCGTTATAAAAATAATTAGATTTTATACAATTTACGAGAGAGTAGCTGACAGGAATCGGATTGTACAGACCCTTCGCCACTGGTAGAAAGTACATTAAGATATAAATACCGAACAGATTTCTCGAATAGCATACATATGAATGGTCGCGCGACGTGAATAGCCGAGCTCGCTAACGTCGCTTCAGAGCCGATTCACGGGCGATTTTATGGTTTTGCAAAGCAACGGATGTTAGAAGGTCTATTGCTTTTATATTTATTTGAAGTTGTGTATTATGTTATGGATTAAATTCGCATAATAAAATCATTAATGATGAAGCAAATAAAAATCATAGCGTAGGGAAAGCGATAAAAACATTATTTATTATAACTCAGATTAAAGTTAGTGGTAAATAATGATTACTAGCGCTTACTAGGAAGATTGGTAAACAAATTCTGTTCAAGAGAAATGTTGTGTTTTATATACAATTAATTTGGTCCCATTCATTCTTACATATTATAAAACATAGCTCCGGGCCGCGCCTGTCTGTTTGAACGTGATAAACTCAAAAACTATCCGACAGATTTCGATGTAATTTGGTATGGAGATAGCTAAAGACTCTGAAAAGAACATAGGCTACTTTTACTGGTAACATAGCAGGGCTTTTATCCCGGAAAAAAATATTATACACACGCGAAACCGATAGCTAAAGCTAGTAATTTATAATGTAAACAGTCATGACCGAAATTTTTAATAACATATCTAATTATTTTTTAATGTCTAATATTCAAATACTATTATAAAGAGCAAGATAATATATAATATGAAAACCAATCATCAATCAGTGTAATGGAGACTTGATGGGCAAAAAATAATAAAGTAACATTTCTATTGTTAACAAAAAGCTTGATACATTACAACTTACATGCCATTTATTTATCGAAAAAACTTGATTTACTAAATTATTCATGTTTAGCAATTTTCATAGATAAAAAATATGTCTAAAGTGAACTTAAAAAACATAAACAGGAACGAGTGTAAAATATACATAAGATTTAATTACGCAAGAAAGAGCTCTCTCATCTCTACTTTAGAACTTTCTCGAATCTTAACAAAGAGACTATTTAACTAACATTAAACTACACTAAACATTACTAGTCCATTTTGCGGTACAAACATTTTGGCGACATCCGGGTATCATCAGCGGTTGCTACATAAGTGTCTACGAGCTGCTACGAAACCGCTACGCTCGCTACGACGATGCTACGCATGTTCTACGTAGTTCAATAACGAATGTACGTAATTGTGTATTTATAATCTCGTTTATTTTAGGCATTGACCTCATTTCTTTTACACAAGCGACTATGCCGTAATTTAATACAGTTATAAGGAAATTGATAGAGAATAAATTATCATATTTTTTTACGATAGAAGTTTTATATCGTAGGTAATAATAAGAAAAAAAAATCATTCCCAAATTAAAACCCGCAAGAATTATGCGCGAAACACATAAACAATTTAATCACAGAGGTAAACGACCTCCTGTTTTACAGTACTTATCGTCCTCTACATGAACCTTAAACTACACCAATTTAATTTATCAATATATAATAAATTAATAAACAAATTAATTTAAATGTTCTACTTAAAATGAAAAGTATTGAACCGAAGATCTAAGACGTTTGTGACAACGGTAAATTTAATTAGAATTTGTTTGGTTAAGGAAATTGATGTCAGCCGTGCCGACCTACCCTCAATGCTGTTCAAACGATACTATGCCTTCCAATTTCCGTTACATTCAAATGGGTAGCGGAAGCAACACATTTTACATGAGAGTAATGCTTGCTTATTGTTCAGGTATCAGGTACTTGTACGAGACGGTGTTCGACCTGGAGTTGGCTAATCACAATTTTTGGGTAAAGCGATCAGTACGAATCAAAAATGTATTTACACTCAGAGAATATGAATTCTTTGACCAAAATTCTTTGACCAAAATTAATAGTTCTTTATGTATAATGATTTCTTATTACACGAATGTTAGACCATGAAATAAAACTAGTTTCCGAATTTTATCGGGGATTTTATATTAATTTTTTTCCGACGTTTCGAAGACCGCAGCCTTCGTGGGCACAGGGCGGAATAAGGTGTTGGTCATCCGAAAAGTCTAAGTAATAATATCTATCTTTTGTTAACTCGGACTTGAATTATCACTATATAACGCTGGGAGGATAATGTTCTTGTTAAAACTGCGTAATTTACAAGTAAGCAAGCTATCTGTTTAGTTATAGTAGAAAATTTTGAGAAACATTCAGTTAATATAGGGCGCTTTAGAAGCAATTAGGCAATCTGTGGTACCAACAGTAGTTAATCATATAAAGAACCTTAGGATTAACTTTATATTAATGCAAAACTCGTTCATCAAACTCCATTAATAAGCTTAGAGTTTTCTAAATTACTTTAAGTTTCGTAATTTTGAAGCTGGCTATTAGATTTTAGTTTAGTTCGTTTTTTTAACACCCGTTTCAATTAAAATGTTTGAATTAGATCCAAATATATAAAAAATATACTAGTTTTTAAGTAAAGAGAAAATTTGTGTTAGTTGGTGATCTCATAATAAATGCCAAGGTCGTGCTCGCCAAATTTACATTTTAGAAAAAGATTAGAAATTAGAGAGGCCTCTAGCCATTGGTTTTAGGAAGAATAGGTAATATGTATGAGACGGAGCTTGCACATACTTATAGAAGTTATCATAACAAAATAAAGCTAAATTTACAAATAGTGGTGAAATTTCTATTCGTCAACGTGATTCTATTTGTGATATAGTGGGATCACTCCAGTCGAGCCGAGTTATACCAACATAGCTGCTACATATAGCTCTACTCTGCACATTTTAGGTGAAAGTATCTACATATTCGTTCCATGCGTCCCCTCAGTGAGGGTTGTCACCCCGCCTCGTAGATTGATTGGCACGGATGTAATCCGTCGTGACAACCCTGGCTTATGATTTTATTGTTTAAAGAGGGTGACTGCAGAGACATATCATATGAGAGTCCTGGGTTCAATTTCAAGACACTAGTTACCGAAAAACTTATTAATAAATTTTTTTATGGATCATTAATGATTGGTGAAAATTATCATGGTTAAATAGTAAAATAGTTACAAATTACAAAACTGATAGGAGTATTGTTATTAAACAATTCTTGCTTCAATAGTGAAGGAAAATATCATGAGGAAACCTCCATAAGTGGGAATTCACCATAAGAATTTCAAAAGTATATTCATACTTAATGCCTGTCATTAATTGAGCCTTATGTCTATCAACATTTACTACACATACGAAATTAAAAGATTAAGCAATGTTATTACTATAATGGTTAATACTATAAAAACTATCTCGACCCACTACAACACCTGTACACCAGGATCAGCACAGGCACGCAATTTATGACACCGACCGGGGAAGCTCGGCGAGTCTCTGAGTGCTCTAATCAGTCGCAACTCACGACGAAATAAATCAAATAGAATAAGAGAAGTTGATAGTCAATATTAGTTATTATTTTATTTAACAGATACGATTCTGTAAATAAATATACTGTTTTTTCGTTTGGACGGCCCACGCTCCCATCCGATAAAACTCGACTAGTTTACGCAAAATCTTTATCTATTATATAGGTATATATTAGTATAATTCTTTATATATATTTATTATAATTGCAAATAAAGAGTATATTGAAAGAACATTAGTATTTATAACTTCAGGAGAAGGTATAAATACTAATGTTGGTTGGCGCGCTTGTTTACACTCGGATAGTTAATTCTATTCCCATCGTAGTCTATATAAAAAATAAGAAAACAAATAAACTAACGGTAATATGGAACATAAATACCAATCCTAAGCACCTTCTGTGTTCTAAATTTAAAAGTTCATTATCACAACCGACCTGGTTATCTTACCAAGAGTTCCCTACGTAGAGACTATTTAACAAATGAACTGAAACGCAATGTGTTGAATGGCGAGGGGCAATCGTCTTATCATCGTGTGCACTAGGATCACTTGCTATGGCCGTCTAAAAAATGACTTAATAATAACTTTTCCCTACTATTCTTCGAGTATTATACATATAAGTGTGAAGATGCTTAACGAGAAACCACTGAATACATTTATATGGATTCAGGTATATAGATATACCAGATCCTGCCCTATATAGGCTACGCTACTCAAGTATATGCACAGAACCTTTAAACGGGCGATGCCGCGAGAAAAGCCTGTTAAATTTACATATGTTAGAGTCCCACGTTTAACAAGTAGAATTCGCTTTATTTTTAGAAGTAGGTCTAAACGTGTCCTGCGAGTAATCCTACGGGACGGTTTGTTTAATAGTAATTCATACAACTACACTCATAAAGGCTAGGGAAGTCTCTAAGTAACATATTAACAACGATTTTAAAGTCGTGTCACGGGTTTCAGGGGTCCATTTATTAATTAAAGATCTCACTGACTTAAAGAAAAGATTGGGAAGACTTTTGGGCTTCTAGTATTCTGAACAATCGTAATGCTAAAACAGAATGGATAATTAAAAATAAATATTAGGATCGCGACTCCACTTTTGACAATTTTACAGTCTTACTATCAAAACAATGATTTTACATCATGGTTCTGTGAGGCGATACTTCGTCAAACAAAACCATTGTGTAGTGCTTGGTCTACAGCGTGGTTTACTACATTGACTCACCATTTGGTAGTTAACTTTTGAACCCAGTGAGATCAAACTGTGTCCAGGTAAGACTATGGAAATATTTGTAGTTACAAAAACTTAACTCTCAAAAAAATACATTTCACTTTATGACATACAATTTGGAAAAAATATGGTAGTATGGGTCAGAAGTTATTTAAAGCTTTGTTTCTGTTATACCCGCTTTATATAAGAAACATTATGAGCTGGAACCTGTCCTCAATTAACGTTCGGACTCACTGTACAGGACTGTAGGGATACGCAAGTCTTATGACATCGACTTTAGCTATGAAAAGGTTTACACGAAATAACCGTGGATCGCATAAATATCTGTCAGTTCTACTCAGCAGTCTATTGCACAGAAGCTGCCTGGTTGGTCAATAGCTTCCATGAATTACTAATGATTAGGGTTAGATTTTCACTTCTACTTGGCGGGTCGTTGAAGCCTCGTCCGCGAGCTAGCATCACCACGTGCAAGTAACGTTACGCCTATTTAGTTTCAAAGGTATTGACAGACCCTCATAGTCTATTTATTCATAACTATGTACACAGATACTTGAAATGTTTAGCTTCGGAAATTATAAGATTTACAATAGCCCAAACTCTAGCGGTTTTCTTCGACAAACTACTTGGATTTTCCGAGGATTCAAAACAAGGGATTTACAGTAATAACGGGGCAAAGTTTGTAAGTTTGTTTGTAAAGGTAATCTTCGGAAATTTGGGCCGAATTTAAGAATTCATTAGATTTTAATCAAGCTTTACTAAGTTTTGCATTAGGGTATAATGGAAAATAAGTCTGCAGAATCTCGTTAAGACAGCATGTTATACAAAAAGTTTATCGTTGGTAGAGTCTAGCCCAGCAGTGGGACAGTTTAACATGGGGTTATGTATGCCTACCTATATTAAATGTGGTGTTTCTTTTAATAGCAGACGAGTCACCTGATGATAAGGAATCATCCAAAATTTTGCATGACAGGTGCATTGAACTCTAAAGCATGGGGATTATGAAGTTGAAAGGTTTTATCTGATGAACTGATATCTTACTCCATTAACTTGAATTAATGGTGCACCTGTCTTTAAGAAAGGATTGGAAAAGGTATATTGAGTCACCAATAATATTCCTCATGAATAATAATGATATTTATAGAATGAATGATTGATTCCCCGATGATTGATCTCTACCGACTCTACCGTAATAAAAGTGTTCGTTAGGGCACGTTTCTTACACTCATTATATTGAGTGCTGTATTTATGTCAGGTATAAAAGTTTATGTTCAAGCCTTCTGTGGGTAAACATGTTACGAGAACACTTTAGGCTGAGATCTATAAACCCGGTTTAAGACTTAGCCTGAAAACAAGTATGTGCTTCAGAAGGTTAATTTTTTATGTTTTTTAATATTGTACTGAAATGTTTTTCTTAACTTTGTTCTTATGACTCGGACGTTGGTCAATAGAACTTGAGTTAAGTTTCAAAATTATTGTGTGAATATGAGCTTTTAAGCTTCGCTTTACTTTAGAGTAACGGAAGATTAATGTTCATATTTTGTTTTTGATAACTGATACTTAAAACATCAGGTAATCAGTAAAACGTACATTCCATAACAAGTAACAATTCCAACGCTGCAAGTACGTGGGTCACAACTGGCAACGTGCCGCCGTGTAGAGTACACACACGAGCCACTAAGGCGCGTCATTCACGTGAGCGTATGAGGCCGCTTACACCCGGCTCTAGTCCTCGCGGGCCGGACGCACGCATAAACTAACACCAAAACTGCGTGTCATCAGTTCCTCAAGCGTTCAATGCACGTCACCACGGGGGGCGAGCAGACAAGCCGCCGGTCACACCGTAGCGTGCATCAGCGCATGTCACTACCGCGGCACCGTTTTCAGGTGGTGAAACTTTATCTACATACGTAATACACATGGTTCGGCCAGGGGGTACTGACCGAAAGCTCGTAGCGGCGCCGCTGCTGAGGCCGTAGGGGACACTACACTACGGGAGCAGCGTGGGGAGGAGGCCGCGCGTGCTCGCGTCGCGCAACATGGCCGTGCTCGAGCAGCGTGCAGTATCGACCGCGACGGGCCGCGCGCCGCCCAGCGACTGACGCGGGAGCGGTGCGCGCGCACCGGCCCCGCTGCACGCCGCCGCGTCCGCCGCCCCGCCGCCCGAGCCGCCGCACACCCGCGCCCTCCGCCCTCCGCGTTTCACCGCCCTGCCGCCGCGTGCCGCCGCCTGCCGGCGCTCCCCCGCCCCAGGCGCGCCCGAGCCCGGCAACTTTACGAAAATTCGTGGAAAAACGCGCGCCACACTCTCTCTCTATGTACCAATAAATCATCAGTTCTATGTTTCTCAACAATTCTGTTTCAAATGATTTAAAATTTAATACTAACCAAGTTTCCCTTCGATAGTTTTACTTCACATATTCTAAGCTAGCTTAATGGGTGTGTTCCATGGGAGAGGTTGGTCCGTGGTTGGACCCAACGTCACGTGACCGGCTCTATAGGTACCATTTTGGCGTGCACCTTGAGTGTCCCGGTAGGCTTCGTGGTGTTTATTTTCGGCCGCGGCCGCTCGCGAGAGCGCGGCGTGCCCGCCCGTTGTCATGGCAACGCGCCCCAGACGCCGCCGGAAATGGCCGACGGGCGCCGGAAAAACACGAAGGGAACGGAATGAAAGAGTAGGGCCGGCCGATGGTGATTTTTAAAATTGCCAATAGCTATAGGTAATCAATACCGGAAAATTAAATTAAAGTCTCTGTTTGGAGTAGCAAGTTGTTTACAATGTACACAGAGAAATTAATCATAGCTCGGTTGTTCGAATCCGTTACTTATCACGTGAAAAATCTTTTGCACTACTTGTGCAGATAAATTAACTAAAAATGTTACGCGAATTGTTGCTGTGGGGTACTTATTGTGCTTTAAACTTAGATTTCTCTTAATAGTCCAAAATACAGCTTAAAGGGCAGATAAGGTAAGTAGAACTTGGTCCTGCTATGGGGTGTATAAATCCTACTATAAACGGCACACAAATCATTCAAAACAAACTCAGATATCGTTAAAAGAGTAACAAAGAACGAGCATATATTCCAACTATATTATTTACCGAGCTGATTTCCATTCGTAGCTATCAAAGATGGCATACAAATCTCTGTGTTGGGCATAAACTAGACTCGGACGACTAAAAATTTTCTCCAATCACATTTTTGATTATTTACTGACCTTGATATCATATCCAAACCCCTTCATGGTCTAAACGTAACCACTAGACATAATTTATGCAGCCCGCTTGAAACTGCAAATAAGAATACCAGTTCCAATTTGCCATGCATCTATATTTTTATAAATTTCTTGTTTTTTTCTTCAATAAGAAGCTACATTATCCACGAATATTATAGAAAGTACTTCTACACAGGCGAAACAACGTGCAATAGCTTCTAAAAAGCAAATGATAACATCCTTTTACAGGATACCCATTCGTAATTCTTAGGGCAGAGAAATCAGTTCAAATCGTCTTGCAAATTTTATTCTAAAGGTCACACCACGTATTGCTATTCACAATGCGCTTGATGTTACCGATATAGGAGAGAAAACAAAGCTGTAAAGCCACGGTGCAAATAGTTTATAACAGCATAAGGTATCGGGCAACATCGCTTAATGATACTCTGATAGGTAAAGGAGGCTAGGACCTTCATCCTCCCCGGCGAGGATGATAAGAGTTTTAGCGGCCTTTTACAGTGTTCCTTCTCTTTTTAACCGACTTCAAAAAAGGAGGTTCTCAATTCGATTGTATTTTTTTTTATATTTGTTGCCTGAGCACTTTTGACTTGGTGTACCGATTTCGATGAATCTTTTTTAATATTAGTTCTAATTGTCCTTCCCAAACCCTAATCCAGTCCCCGCTCGCTACCTATTAGCCCATACTGGTTGTTTAAATGATCTTTATAAATTATTTAATTGATTTAAATTGATTGATTATTTGAAAATCGCTTTAAATGCCTACATAACCAATAAGGTTTTTAAATTTTATTACTTAATTAGGTATTGCTGGCAGTTTGCCCGCGTAATAAGCCTTTCCCGGGATAAAAAGTAGATATGCTTCCCAGAACATGGCTTACCCGTATGTAAAATTTCATTCAATCTGTTTAATAGTTGCTGCGTTTACTTCTAGAAAATATACGAACATCCAAACATAACATTCTCTCAAACTTTGGCATTTATAACATTAGTAAGAAGTAAGATAAATGTGCCGGCACTGTTGCGACTACTGCGTTAATTATTTTACTTATTGTTCTGAGGTTGCGACAATACAACGGGCTCCCAAAAATCTAATATCTTCAATAACACCTGCCATTAAAACTGGTTCGTTTCGTGTGGAAAGTTTTCGAAAGCCACAACATCCCCATTGTAAAAGTGGACGTACGGAGCGACATAGTCGTGAAATAACGACCGTGCTCCTTAGAGATTTAAAAAAAAAAAAAAACATCCCCATTCCTTCATATTGTCTATTAGTTTCCTATTAAATCAATAGTCAATTCGTAATTCTTTCGAAATTCACTTATTACATGCTGAACAGGAAATAAAAAACTTGCTTTGAGGGAGCCACTTTTGCTTTTTCCTTCTAATAATTTATTCTTTCTTATTTATTACGATCCCAAAATGAACTAAAAAAGGTTATAATCTTGATATTCTTTGGGTATATTCGTGGACATCAGTACAAAATTGAATAATAAGATTTAGCTATCTTGAAATAAAAAAAATATAAGTACCTACATATACAATGAGGGGGACTCAGATATTCAACGTCAGATATTTGAACAACTACTCTCGACTTATCTTCGAAATAGGTAATACGGATTTTGTCTCACTTTCTTTGGTAGTTAAATAACTTTCCAGAGAATATTATGTATTTACAACCTTGTAGTAAACCACGCTATACTTTTACTCGAAAAAACATACTTAATCGAACGGAACTACGACCAAAAACTTCTATGCCATAAATCTAATAATGGTACAAGGAAAACAAGAAAGTCTGATTATCTAATATTGAAAACGCCTTGTGAAGTGAGTACAATGGCGTACCCTTGCCACCTAGCAGGTTACAAACTAAACCAATATAGAGTAGTTCCATTAAGGAATCATAGATGGCGCTACAATAAATCCAGGAGGCCCTGATAGAAGCAAAAACTACCCTCTTTCGTTTTTCAATAAATGAATCATTTCCAACGGCGGAGATATTTAGTTCTTGAGTATTTACTGCACCCATTAGTAGAGCTAAGGGCGCAAAAAACACAGGTTAATTAAATATTTTTGTTAAGAAACATTTTCAAGAAAAGGAAATGAATTAAAATATGAAGTTTTCGGGAGAAAAGATTAGAGACGTTTCAAGCTCATTTTAATCATTGTTCCGTTACATTTTAGTGGAAATGCGATGTTCGGCAAGTCAAGCCTACGATCACTAGGAGAAGGCAAAAAATTCTAATAATCCTGTAAGGCAGTTATGTCTGTATATTTGGACTTACAAAATTAAAATAAAGTACACATTGCTATGTGGTTTATTTATCGATCCAAGTTCACGTAGTAATAACTTGGTACAATGGTTTAGGTATTGGAGTATAGATTGTGCATATTGCTGGTATTATATAAAAATACCCGTAGATTTGTCATGTAATATAACATATTTTCTTTTTGTCTGCTTGCTTAAATTTTCATAAGAGTATCCCGCAAAATCTACCAAATCCAAGTAGGATTCAAAACGGTGTTACGGTGAGATGAATTGAGAGACATATGAGATATACTGATACATTTACGTCCCACACAGACGACTTTGTGAGCGCAGCTATTAGTTCATAAAATTCGAATAAATACCAATATTTTAGCAAAAAATATTGTAAATACCTGTGCTTGTAATGTAATACAATTACTTAGGTTATCAATATTATATTAATGATAATAATATAAATATGTTTTAATTTTTCAAATATAAGAAATGTAGTTTATATAAAACTTATACCAAACATACGAATTTCTGGACGAAACTGTCACTTAACGAGTATAATATTATCTGTAGGCGTTTTGAGGTTATGTCATAGAAATGTTTTGATCCCGAATCGAATATATTTTTATAAAAATTAAATATCACAATGGCTATGATAAGAGCTGGATTGCAAAGAATTGCCAATATATTTAGCGGCCCTCAAGGTCAGTATGATAAATGATTTCTAAACTATAACCTCAACTTACCTAAAAGAAAACAAAACAAAATATTATTTCATTGTTTCAGGTGGTATATTATCACGATTTGCGACAAACCTTGTGCCAGTAGAAAGCAAACCCGTGCCAGAAACTACTAAAGACGTGATAGCGGCTTGCAACAAACTTATTGAACAAAATGCGAGCCGTAACTTCGCAATAGTCCATCTTCTAGGTAAACAGTGGAGAATTACTGACGGAGACCTTCTAGTAGTTGAAGGATACTGGCCTCCAAACATAGGAGACAAGCTTACGTTAGACAAAGTGTTACTTGCAGCAACTAAAGACTTTTCACTTATCGGAAGACCATTGGTTCAGCCAGGTTTGGTTACTGTCACAGCCACAGTCATCTCCAAAGGCTTGTCTCACACCAGAACTCATTTCAAAAAGAAGAGGAGGAAGCAGTTCATGAGAATCAACTTCCAGAGGGCACAACAGACTATCCTCAGAATTAATTCTATTGAAATAGCAAATAAGGTCAATGAAGCCCCCAAAAATGTATTTTAGGTTGTTAAGAAATAAATTGTAGTTGTTAATGTATGTTGGTTTTCATTTATAACTGCTGATCAACTGATAAAATTACTTCAGAAGTAAGATTCTGCACTGTGGTACATAACATCTATAATAATGCAATATTAAATAACTGGCATTGGTAAATTTATGATATTTGATAAAAATCCAAATTGAGGTAGATTCATGAGGTAGAAAGTAAAGTTTGTGTTATCAATTTTAACTGTCCACAGAATATTTTTGTTGTCACTTGTGCAGTATTTATCAATGCTAGTTCTGCAGTATTATCCTATTCCCAAATATAATTCTGCTACTTAAATATTTATCTATCTTCATAACACAATTATATTAGGTACTTGTTATGAAAATATATGATGGTATGTATGGGTCATTACAAGCAGGGATTAATAAATAATGCTCATAAAATTATGGTCTATAATAAATAATTAGTCTCAAATCCATTAAATTACATATAAATTGTCACTAAATTAGATTTATATTATCACAATATTCTTGAAATGTTGCCTTATGTTCTTCCTTGAGGAACCTCTTCATGCCCTTTAATAAATAAATCATTTTGTTATTTTCAAATAAATCAGTCAATACTTTTAAAAACTTTGGATAATTCCCCTCCTTTTTGTAAGCTGATATTGCCAGCTGAAATTCTTTATATTGCTCTGCCTGCAGAAGCACCTTGATTTCCTTAACAAAATCTATTAAAGATGTTGGAGCCACTTTTTCCACTTTCATCTCAGACTCTTCTTTTTTCAAATTTTCTTCAAAGCCAAAAGGTTTTATCTTTAATTTCTTCTTCTTAGCTGCCATAGATACACTGACATCTTCAGCATTTCTTTTATGTATAGTTACTAAGGATTGTGAAGTGGATTTGTTAGTATCATTATTGGTGTTTATAGCACTGAACAAATCTTTGGTTTCCTTTGGCTTAAACTCATTTACATAAGCTGATGATTGTGCATTCTTGTAGAAATCCATTGAAAAATCTGCATACACTTCATTAGAGTTGGGGTATTGACTTAAAGACTTTTTCCCTGATGATTTTACAACCCTGCTGTTTGTTGCTGGGAATGATACTCCACTTATATTAACAAACCCACTATCTTTGCTTATTATATTAGATTCATGAGGAAGTAAAGGCTTTAATTTAGGTGATGGTAACGTTGATCCAGCTGTTTTGAAAAACCTACATACTTCACTCACAGTCTCCCCAAACTTATTGGAAACTTTAATATAATCACGTAACCAAGCTGAGAGCTGACTTTTTAATTTTGGACTGTTAAACCTTGTGTCACATAACAATATAGCTCCATAGTCATTCTTATGTCTAATTACTCTTCCTATAGCTTGATTCACAGCTCTGGTAGCTTCTAATGAGTACCACTCATCTCCTGATAAGAATTCCTTCTGATTGACTCTTAACTCTTCTAAGTATTTCTTCTTTAAAACAATCCTTGGATCCTTAAGAGGTGGAAAAGGTAAGCCAGTAATAATGACAGCTCTGCCATTCATGTCAGCAAAATCCAAACCCTCAGAAACTTTACCCCTGCAAACTGCCATAAAGCAGGCTCCTTTTGTACTAGGATCACTTATTTTACTATAATAATCAGTTATAATGGCATTGAATGTGTCCTTTCTTTGTGGTTCAACAAATATTGGTTTGATGTTATTTATGCCTGACCAAATACCCTCAGATTGCCACATTTCTTGACACTTTGTCATAATAGGATAAGATGGAAAGAAGACTAGAAGACCATCCGGCACTACCCTAGAGAAACTCAATATTGTTCTTCCTAAAGCAGAAATGTATTTTGGGTTGTCCCTGTTCTGATAATTTGAGTTCAGTTGTGTGCCATCAGGACCCTGGCCAATAATTTTTACACATATCTGATTAGACTTCACAATGTGTGGATTCTCTAACCTCACTCCAACAGGAATACCCAATTCAGAAATTAATGGCTTCAATGGAGCCAGTGTACCACTAGTTAGTATAATGCTTCTCACATTTTGGTCTAAGAGTTGTTTCATGCCAAATCCTGGACTGAAACACCAATAACTCAGAACTCTCTCTGCAGATTTTGAGTTTGAAGCTTTCAATGCCCCCCAGCCTTCAGTTTTCTTATTATTCTTTTTATCTTCTATCTGAATGTGGACTTTGTAACACAATTTGACTCTTTCTTTATATGAATGTGTTGTGCCACTAAAAACAACATTTAATAAATCAACAATTTTCTGTAATCCTACACCTTTTCGTTGAAATGGTGAAGCACTGGCCGTTGATAGATATTGTATAAGATTTTCTATTAGTGTAATAACAGACATCTGATTATGATCTCTGATTTCAGCTTTTGAAAGCAGCTCAAATATAAAACCTCCAGGGTATGTTGAGCCTTCTTTGCCTATGGTAATTTCATCAATAGCTTTTTCTAATGCTAGCATCATTTCTTTTAAAACACAAAGGTCATCACAAGTAAAATCTTTTGGTTGACTGTTATCAACAGTCATATCAATTTGTTCATCTGATGCTTCACTGAAAGATCTCATGACATGAGTTATTTCATCTATACACAATGCAACATCTGTAGTACGAATCTGTAAAGATGCAGACTCCTCACACATCTTTTCAACATTGTGAGCTTCATCTAAAATAATTATATTGTTCATTAACTCTACGCCATTAGCTTTCCTTGATTTTGGATCTAATAAATAATTGTATGGCATGAAAATGATATCTGCATCCTGTTTCAACTCCTTTGATAAGTAATATGGACAACATTTTAATTTCTTTCCAACTGTAACCAAGTCCTCAATATCCAAGATTTCATCACCTTTCACAGACCTATCATCCTTTTTGATTCCACATTGTTGAAAAATGGCATGTTCTTGATTTTACACGTAACTGACACATATGTACCTTGTTCATGTTATTTGTCTCTTTAGAAACTTCAGGATGGATGCACATCTGGTCTCTTGATCCTAAAACTGTAGCCTTAACGTGTTTGTAGCTTGATCTCTTTAATTCCTGCATAGCTTGGAGTTAATTGCGAGTGTGTTCGTGACGAGTAAATAATTTTTGGCATTCCCCACGATGTGTTGTCTTTAGATTTGCCAGCTCCAGCTTTCAATGTATCTCTTAAACCACTTGCACCACTGTGGTCTGAAAAGTTTCCTAACTGTGCGTTCATTTGCAACTGCGCCTTTTTTACAAGCAGCCATGCTAGTGACGAACACAAAAGGCTCAGAGTCTTGCCTGTCCCAGTCGGAGACTCCAGTACGGCATTCGTATTGTTCTGAAGACTCTCGATTACTCTCTCCATGTATGCCTTCTGCACATCGTAAGGTTCAAATGGGAATGTGACCGGAATACCTAATATCATTATTTCCGGCATTTTCAATAATTTTTCGAGTATCTAATATTTAAAAAATTACACAAAACAGACACAATATTTTATACAAGTTGACATTTTTGTACTATCGTGCACATTCCAAGTGTCATTTCTGCCGCCAAAATGTAATGCATTCCGTTTCCACCAAAATATAAGCTACTTAATTCTGCAATATTATATTATTTTTTAATTATGCCATATTTATCTTTGATTTTATTATTGACTACTAGTAATTAAAGTATTTTATATGTCAGAAAACACAGTTTCCTACAGTGAAATAAGTTCTAATAATATAATATTCTTTGGTGGAAAATGAGAAAGCTGTATGATTGAGTAATAATATAATACTAATGCATAATGCTCAATATACTGTTTGACGCATAGTTTGACGTCTACCGTATGATTGACATAACCTCAAAAATAGTCAATAACATTGCTGCAAAAACTGAAAAATAAATGTTTTACGCCACTGATACATAAATATAAATAAAAATGAAAATTATAGTTGAGCAAGAATATACGTCTGTTGCATGCAACCGCACGCCGGAGATAGCCGACTGGAACAACGAAGGAATTATTTGTTTTGGTGCCAAAAATGCTGTTGTTATTTATGACACGGTAATAGTTTTATAATAAATCATATATTTTTGTAACTAAGTCACAACATTATATTGTATTAGTTGAAACTAATCTAATAATTCCATATAATTTTAATAAATCTAGTCCTCGGAATATCATATCTTCTTCTTTTATATTCCTTATAACAAAAGACAACTACATTTTAAGAATATAACGTTATTAAATTATACAAAATACATTTGTCTGTTACAGAATTACAAATCCAAAGATCCCCTTACGGTCCTGAGCCATCATAAATCTCAAGTGAACTCGGTGAAATGGCTCCACAACTCATGCACAGAGCTGGTGTCCTGTTCAGCAGACAAGACTGCGGCCATATGGACCCTTGATGATGGGTGGAAGGTCACCAGCACCCTCACAGGCCATGGAGATGGTGTAACATGTGTCCACGGGATTTTCGATGGAGAGGATCTGATTGTATTCACTGCTTCTATTGATTCTAGTGTTCGTGTGTGGGAGAGGAAAGGGGGTGAGTAGCTGTTGACTGAGATTCTTTAATCCTTGTAACTTATAGTATATGAAATTATTTATAGCTATATGAAATACTAGATAATTAGATACCAAATATATCATTATTAAAATTTCCATATTTGTATAGAAAAAAATGGTCATTATTGCAATCCTACAGCTTCAAACTTGTTTCATATCCAAAAAAAAGTGAGCTGGCTTAGGATTGGACAAGTGGCTACAAAGCCTGAATAACATTTCTCAAATACGATTCATAATTATCATTCACTTTTGTTACTGCAATTTTAAATATGGTTTACAATAAAGATTTTATTTATTTAAAACTCCCAAACTAACCCTTCTTTGCATTCCAGGTACGGTGTCCCTGAAACAATCAATCTGCCTGCAGTCCGGCCTGTGTCTAACCCTCCATGCACACATGCTGTCAGGCAAACCAGTCTTGTTCTGTGCCCTGGATGACCACAAGATACATGTGTTTGCTGGGGAGGAGTATCACAGGGTCCATACATTGGTTGGACATGAGGATTGGGTCCGAGGAATGGATGTGTTAGATGTTGGTGAGTTTTTGAATTCTTTTATCACATGAGGGCACATGCATTTTTTTACACAACTAAATACAAAGTTCGTTGTGTTACTCTCTTGATATTGAACATCTGAAACTGTTATAAATAACAGCAACAACACACAGGACTTCAAAAACTTTTGATGACATTGAAATGATCTTCTCGCTCTAGACCATTTAATGAAAACTTTTTAGTCACCTGTAATTTTTCTGGATTCGTCCTACATTAATCCTTGCATATTGCTATTTGCAACGGAAAGCGTATAATGCTGCAGTTCGAAATACCAAGTGTGTTTATGAATTCCAGAAGACAACACAATATTACTAGCATCGGCATCACAAGACACGTACATCCGTCTATGGCGCATACAAGAACACGTAGACCAGCCCACTACAGGAATCAAGGTAGAAGAGAAGGTATTTCATGCTCACGGCAAGCCTTGGTCAGTGAAGCTCGAGGCGGTGTTGTCGGGACATGAGGGATGGGTGTATGGAGTGCAGTGGCATCCGTACAGCTATGAGAGTGAGTTCAAAGATTGTATTCAAGAGGTTGTTCAAAAATTAATAGACCATTGGCAATTAATATTTCCAACTCCTCCCTAACTTTCTAGTTAATTAATTTCGTTGTGGGATAATGACAAATTAGTTTTCCATGAGACTCGTCGAGCTTCACGGTTCGATGTCATAAAATGCGAGCCACTGCACACTTTTTAAAATTCAATTAACATTATCAATTTGTTTTATTATCAAGATGGCGTCAAAAAGCCAGTATACCGTCTTCTATCATCGTCCCTGGACAAAACGCTCATTATCTGGGAGCCGGAGTCTTCTCCAGCCGGCGGCGAGGGAGAAGGGGTGTGGACGGAGAAGGTGCGCGTCGGTGAGGTGGGGGGCAACGGGCTCGGCTTCTACGGCAGCAGGTTCGGCCCTGGAGGAACGCAGTTCATGGGTCACGGGTATAATGGATCGTTCCATATATGGAACTTTCGTAAGGTGAGATTAAAACAACGTAATTTCGTACTTAGGTGGGTTTCTGATTGACTCAAATGACATAATATGATCTTACAACAGTCACAAAGCCAAATAAATAGTTTTCAACTTATTATCGGATTTCTTATCCCCACTTACTTTTTCTGAGTATCGGACCCCGCAGTCAACGTCGTAGGAAAATTGCGAATGTTATGCCGGAATCCCCCGCTTACTGACTGCAGGGGCTTGGAGGAAAGTTGGGAGGGTATATCTGGGGAAGGGAAGTGTGGCGGAAGGAAAAAGAACCCCCATAGGAAGGGCGGAGGGGGGACGCCAGTAAATATGCCTCAAGAGGGGGGAGGTATTCCCACATACTGAAAACCAAGACACCTAAGCAAACATGCCGTCTATGTTATTTCGATTTTATCTATTATACTGTGTCCCTCCAGGAGACAGGTCAATGGGAGCCGGCGGTGGTGGCGGGCGGCCACTACAGTGCGGTGGAGGACGTGGCGTGGGAGCCACACCGTGGCCGGTACCTCGTCAGCGTGTCCGCCGACCAGACCAGTCGCCTGCACGCGCCGTGGGTCAAGCAGGACGGTATGTGAATACAGGGAGGATGTGGTTTAATTAAATCAGTCTAGGCCAGCGTGGTGGACTAAAGCCTAATCCCTCTCAGTAGTAGAGGAGGCCCGTGCCCAACAGTGGGACAGTACACAATACAGGGCTGATATTATTATATTGTTATAAATCGATCAACGAGGTAAAAAATTTGTGCAAAACAATACGATGAATTGTATAAGCTGGGAAGGTAGTAAAAAAGAAAAGTAAATTGAAGTTAGTTGAAGCTTCTCAAGGATATCAGTCAGTGGGAAGTATTCCGATATGCTATTTAATATGCCATCTACACAATCAACAATAAATTCTAATATTTCATAAGGACTTATAAATGCGTAAGTACCTACTTGGCTGTTATGTTTTCACGGCTGAACTATCGAACTTATTTCAATGAAATTTGTTATGGAGATACTTTGAGATTGTAGGAAGGATATAGGCTACTTTTTATCCCGGGAAAATATATAGCGGGGCGTTTATCCCGGAATATTTTTTGGCACGGACAAAGACGCATTTATCCCCGAATCCGTATGCAGAGACGCAACCAGGGCATCCATTTTTCGGTAAGTGTGTTCCGTCCCACAATGTGATATGGAGCGTGGCTATCGCCTTATCAGGCACAAATTTCAGACTGCGTGCTGATACTGATCAGAAAAACCTAAATTTCACTGACTGACCGAAAATTGGCCTGGAATTCAAACCCAGGACCTCAGAGCGCAGCAGTACAAGCATGCCACCGAGGAAGAATATAGAAAACCGCGATAAAATCCGAAAAATATTTTTATTTCAATACATAAATAACCTAGCCTGTAATATCAGCTCTCTACCCCAGGCTCATCAGAATGGCACGAGATCGCGCGCCCACAAGTGCACGGGTACGACCTGGCGTCTCTGGCGCTCATCACCAGCACCACGTATGCGTCAGCCGCCGAGGAGAAGGTGATCAGGGTGTTCACAGCGCCGCACAACCTCATCACCAACTTCAAGAATATAGTCGGTGATGAGCTGGTGAAAAGGTGGAGCGGTTGGTGAGTTACTTACTTTTTAGACCACCGTAAGAGGAGAGCTCTGATCTCACAATTTTTTTAACCAAAATAACACCACCCAGAGACAATACGCGTGTTACAGTCCATGCGCAAACGCCGACGAATTTTATGGAATATTGATGTAATGAATTTATGCAGTTTTTGATAAAGTAATATCGACATGATCATTACATTAACTCATTATGCCAACATTCCATTAGATTCGTCGGAGCTCGCTTGCGGACTACCTACCCGGGCCCGTGAACAAAAAACTTGACGTCCATAGTTCAAGTGATCTTTTTTTATTGCCTTACAATTCACAAGAGACCGAATAAATTGCAATTATGTATTTCACTAGTTGTATATCTGACCTAACATATTTAATCAATTGGTTTGCAGGTCCAGAAGGAGCGTCCGTGCCGTCTCTAGGGTTATCCAACAAGGCTGTGTTCAGCGGTGAAGACAAACCAGACTCTAGTGATGACAATGACGGGTACTTCGTGCCAGTGGATATGACAGGTTAGTCACTATTCTTATATTATAAAACATAGTCCCACTGCTGCTGTCAGTCTGAATGAGATAAACTCAAAAACTACTGAAGGATTTTTGTACAGTTTTTACTAATGCACAGAGTGATTCAAGGGGAAGGTTATGTGCATAATTCATTAATGTTTTGTGTAACAAAAAAATTAAGGCATATATGTTCTGGGACCGATGCATAGCCGTTCGCATCGCTAGTGTTTAATTAAAGGAGAGTTGCTGTTTAGTAATGGCGCCGGAGGAGGGAGAAGTATCTTTTATATTCTAAAGCTAATGTGAGAATAAAAGTAAAAAATAGGTGTAAATTCAAATGGTATGAGGTATTGTGTGCGAGCATGAGGAAAGCAAGAATCGAGAATAGCTACCTTTACTATGCCAGTGACGTAGAAGGGCCATATAGCATAATTTTTGGGGACTTTTTAGGGTAATGCGATCTTTTGACGCCAGCTTAGTTTAATATAGGTATGGGTTAAGAAATGCCTGTAAAGCTCGGTCACGGTGGTCACGTATTATATACGGTAGCACCTACCCCTCTTGCTTATGAGCTTAAGACGTAGAAGACTGGATTTCGATTATAATTGATTTTGTTTCTCTACATTGTATCCGATCCATGCATAGAACTTGCAGGGCCGCAGAAACTGTTCCGGTAACGATCTAATGTAATACGTTACAGTATCTCCTGACTCTAATGCGTTATTGAAGATACCACGAGGTTCTAATTGGTACGCCGGTATAGCAAGACAGTAACCCGGACACATCCACCTCCTCTCAGATCTTAGAACGTTGATATTAATTGTGCAAACTTAATTGAGCCATGTATTACCTAATTTGCTTTATTTAATTCATTATTGCACATCAAGTGTTTCCCTTAAAAACCAATAAATAAATATCCCAAGGCCAACACTGTCCGCTATAAAATAACGATAGGCTTCTTAATTATTATTTGTTTATTGTGATTAATGCACATGACAATTATTGTACAGACATGTTACATGGCTGAGCACCGGAACTAGAGAGGGCCGTGTAGGGATGGGACACATGACATTATTTTTTAATCGATTACATATTTCGCTACTAACTGTGCTTGGACGACTGCAGAGCCGCCGAAGGAGGAGACGCTGGTGCAGCACACGCTGTGGCCGGAGACACAGAAGCTGTACGGACACGGGTATGAGGTGTTCGCACTCGCCGCCAGCCCCGACGGCGCGCTGCTCGCCTCCGCCTGCAAGGCCACCACTCTGGAACACGCCGCCGTTCTCATATGGTACGCTTCCTTACTCCAGTGTCTCCATGTACACGGTAATTAAGGTAAATGCACCGTAATCTGGTCAGAATCTACCGTCAAGGTAGGAAAAATGTGGAAAATGGATATGAAAATATGTATCTAAAATTATCATTGAAACATTCCTTGTATGTAAAGTGCTAAATGACTATGACAGCCAAGGAGTAAGTCCAGAATTTGGATAATTTTATTAAGTGGATAGCGGTTCAGCCCATTTTGGACGATACTACTAGGGGATCTCTTTCATTTTAGACTGATACAAAACAAACATCTGGCAGCACTACAGAACAATAAAAAAATTAAAATTGTTACAGGGAGACATCGACATGGCATCAGATCCAGAAATTAACTTCCCACACGTTAACAGTAACGCAAATGGCGTTTTCACCCGACAGTAGTCGTTTACTGTCAGTGTCGCGCGACCGCAGATGGTCGTTATTCTGCAGGCGACAAGGTTCAAACTTGTTCGACATGGTCGCCAGCACCGATAAGACTAACGGAGTACATTCCAGGATCATCTGGTGCTGCGCGTGGGCACATGATGGTAGCGTGTTTGCGACAGGATCACGTGATGGGAAAGTAAGTTAGGAAATTATATCATTTTATCTTTATGACTAGAGTATTAGAAAAAATTAACAAATATTTTGTATCACAAAAAATCTTATGGTTTTGTTTGGTTCTTTCTTTAAGTTTTTTTTAGTTCTTAAAAAAATAACATAGTTTTTGAATACAATAATGTCTCCTATGTCCATTGGTAACGTAAACGGACTGCGGACCGTAAATTCCAGGCCTCTAATCCCATGAACACACCACGTGGATGTTTTAATAACAGTGTTTTCATGTGACTGAAACCTCCAATGGAGAAAAAATGTGACAAAATAATATTGTTTCTTATTTTTCTCGGGTAAAATTTTTTTTAGACCATTTAAGAATTAATCCTTTATAGACTGAAAAAAATCTGGTAACCTTAGTCAGTACGGAAAAACTGCGCCAAATCTGCTTTACAACATACTTGTAAAAACGTAATGCGCCGACCCCTTTTTATTCCATATTTATGAAGCGTTGTCGTATGTGACTACTATGAACTCTTTTTAAAGTGATTTTTTTTACAGCTATGCGTGTGGACCAAAAAGGAGATGAAATCTCAATCCTCCCTCGGCATGTACGGGCTGTTGGGCGAGGCTCTGAGTCTGCCCAACACTTCCATAACCGCCATAGCGTTCGCACCGCTCAAGGTGTCCGGTGAGAGGATAGTAAGCATTGGGTTCGAGTCCGGGGTGATCAGAATATACAGCTTTGGTGATGCTTGGAGGCTTCTTCGGGAGTTGGATAATAGGTATAATGGTTATTTAGACATTTTGTATCTGCCCGCATAGCGACTATAAACCATATATTATAGCGCGTCCTATAACTGGGCCCGTTGTTTCGGCACCGAGCTCGTCGGCCCCGCAAACCTACCTAAGGGAGGACGCGTGCGCGAGCGTGACCCGTGGGCTCACCCGTTGTTATTGTCGACCTAAATTGAGTATTATTATTGTTACCCTTACACCCCATATAATTTTTGAACTTAAATTAAATAAATATATACCCGATAATATGTATCTTAAATGATGTATTAAAATCTGTCATCGTGGCTGTGTAAGTGTCGCGTTACGAGATCAGCCTGTATATATCCGGTGTAAACAGGCCTGCGGTGTAAAAAAGCGGCGATAACCTAGTTGGGTGTGAAACGGACTGCCAAGACAAATGTCCGCAGGTTCAAATCCCAAAGGCACACACCTCTGACTTTTCTAAAAAATCATGTGTGTATTCTTTGTGAATTTATCGTTCGCTTCAACGGTGAAGGAAAACATCGTGAGGAAACCTGCACATCTAAGAAGTTCTTTATAGGAAATTCGGAGGTGTGTGAAGTCTACAAATCCGCACTAGGCCAGCGTGGTGGACTAAGGCCTAATCCCTCTCAGTAGTAGAGGAGGCCCGTGCTCAGCAGTGGGCAAGTATATAATACAGGGCTGATATTATTAAACAGGCCTGCATTGTCGACTGCCTGGGTTATTATCTCTCGTTAGTCGATATACTATTAGACCCCGCTCTGCTTACCCTAAGGTGCAGTGGGGTGTTTGCGATGCTTGTATAATTGATATGAACGGGTCCCGTGTACGCTTGTTGCAGCGCGGCGCACCACCTGGCGGTGCGGCGCGTGTGCTTCCGTCCGCTGCGGGAGGGCGGCGACGTGCTGCTCGCCAGCTGCGGCGCAGACAACTTGTTGAGGATACATCGCGTCACTATATGTTAATTTATCATAAATATTTTAAGTGTTGTGGTTTTGTTTTATTCATTTCGTTATTAGCCGTGCTGTTAGCTATCTAGCTGTGCCCGCGTAAATCACATCGTAAGATTTTTTACGACCACGTGACTTCTTCAACAGCAATCATTATATTTCAGTCAATATACAAAAAACCGTAATGTACTATTAACTTTAACTTTCCTCAATAATTGCACTATCTTTTAGTAAAAACCGTACAGAAATCCGTTCCAAAGACTGAAATAATCGATCACATAGAAGCAGACAGCTTTTGGGAACTTTGTTCTATATGTGTAGATAGATAGATTATAATTAGCAGGTAGGTCTCTATGTGACAGTCCGTCTGGGTAGGTACCACCGCAATATCTATTTCTGCCAAGCAGCAGTGTGTAGTCACTATTGTGTTTCGTTTTGAAGGACATTGTAGCCAGTGTAACTACTGGACATAATAAGACTTAACATCTCATGTCTCGGTATGGCGAGCGCAGTGGAATACCAAACAATACTTTGTAATTCAAGGTGTTGGATGGTGTTTCTATTGTTTATGGGCGGTCGTGTCGCTTACCACTAGGCGAACGGCAATCTCGCCTCTTCATTCAAAGCAATAAAAAAATAACCTTTGTATAATTAGAATGGATATTCTTTGACAGTAGTAAGCGTGACTGAGGGCACGCGTTTTGAAGTCTACGTAAGCATGTTAGAGCTGCCCTAAACATACTGATGCTTCTTCGTAGCTTCATGGCCACTACCATTGAAATTTCAATTATATTGTCATAACGTTAGAGTATGCTGTAATCGACACCTAAAACTATGTCGATCTGTACAAGTGAGCGCTGAGCTTTACAAGTAGGTAACGTACGCGAAAAGCAATTTAGGCGTTCATGAGCATTTTGAATGGGAATAGTGAACATCCAGGGAAAGTTTCAATAGGCGTTAATGACAGTTCAGGCAATTACTATTCATATAATTATAGATAAGTATAGCAACAATATGACTTGCAAACTTACCACAACCACCATAGAGCTGGAGCGACTTCTCGAAGAGCTTGAAGACCGAGCAAACGATTTTTTTGTGAAACCACGAAATTGTACATTAACAATCATGTTGAACACTGACCGAGGGACCATTTACAAACATACTTTAAAACAACACAAAACATAAAACATTTGCTTCGATCCGAATCATACGCGACACTAGATGGCGCTTGTTTGTATAATCTGAACTACCCTCACATGATTTACATTTTCCTAATAAAATTCTCAGTTTCACAATATTTTTCACTTTTTTACAATGTTAAATTATAAGAAAAATTACTTTAATATTTACCTATGTACTACGCATAAATATTTTTAAAATTAGAACACTGTGATGTTTAATGGGGCGGTACAAAAATCGACCGAGCTTTGTATTTAATACTTTTATCACCATTTCAAACATTTTGATAAGCCGCGGAATATTAGTCAGATATACGAATACTTTAAATAGTTTACTCAAAATCAACACTTTCTTATTATCACTAACACAAATTTTATATTTATTAAGGGCACGACAAGTTCACGTTACTATGCAGCACAGTACTGCAATTGTTCTTTTTTCAAAATCAACACGCTCCGTTTCTAAATTGCGTAATGGTTGTTGTGTGTTTACAATACAGACCGGCACTAGAAGTAGGTCATCTGATGCCAATACGAAATGCTACATAACATCAGAGGAATTAGGAACGCACTGCCAGCTTTATAAAAGGAAAAGTATTTGAAGCTCCGACAGGCTCATTGCTTGTTATTGTTCTGAGCATTCGCCATACCAAAAACAGCAAACTTCATGTTGGTTTTCTTAAAGATGGTACTGCCCTAGTCGACACAGCAGTTTTAAATTCCTTTGTTTTTTTTTAATATGATTCCAAATACACAAGTTGCAAAGGATCACAAAAATGTGTTTGTAACAATGTGACCCAGATCATAGTAGTTTTAGTGTTATATCTATAAGAGAAGCTAAGTAAATAATAATAACTACTTTATACTTCCTAGAGAAAACTCCATTTGGACCCAACTTTTGTAAAAAGAAATGCCATTAAAAGTATACGGTTTAATTCATATAATCTGTTTACAATCTAAACATACTAAAACGCAACATCTGATAAAGTATTTTAAATGCTTTGAACATCAGCTTTTGGTCAAAGATACAATAAAAATGGTTTTCAATAGAACATATACTTAGTCTGTATAACTTTTAACTTCAAATCTCAGCATGAATAAGCAGAATCTGAAAATCTCGCGTGTCTGATGCTCTTGCCTAGCGCTCGCATAATTGAACTTACATGCGTACTAACTTTGAATTTATCGAAGTTTAAATTAGGCGGAACCGTGGGCAATAATTGTCAACGAAAGCATCTTTGCTGACGTTAAATACATAAATTTAAGGTAATTTAAAGAAATATACAGTTCATCTGTTCCATGACTGCCTCGGTGGCGTAGTTGTATTGCATGTCCGGTACAATAGCGTTCTGAGGTCCTGGGTTCGAATCCCGGGTCGGGCAAAGTGATATTTGGGTTTTCCTGCTCAGTATCAGCCCGGAGTCTGGAATTTGTGCTCGATATGGCGATAGGCTCGCCCCCTATCACATCATGGGACGGAACATACTTGGCGAAAAGTGGGTGGCCCTAGTTGCGCCTCTGTATACCCCTTCGGGGATACATGCGTGATGTTATGTATGTATGTATCTGTTCCATTAAAAACACTAAGACGGGAGGCGGATCAATTACCGGGCCGAGATATTTGTTCGTTCGTTCCAAGTCGTGAAAGTTGAAGAAGCGATACCACTAAATTATTCACACAATACTAGGGACACACTTGAGTACATTACGGCCACTATCTCCACGCCGGCTTGATATTAATCACAACTCTTTATATTTGACCCCCCCCCCCCCCGGCAATCCTGTCGTCACTCGTTACAAACTTCATGCCGGCGGATACTGAGCGACCATACTGGAATTCTTAGTCAAAACGAATTCCTTTAACTTGACTACAGAATTCATCACGCGTCATTTATAATGGTAAAGCGCCGACAGCCTAGTTGAGTTGAACGGACTACCGAGACGAAGGTCCGCGGGTTCAAAACCCAAAGGCTCACACCTGTGGTTTTTCTAAAGTTATGTGAGTATTTTTTGGGAATCATCGCTTGCTTGGTGAAGGAAAAGATCGTGATGAATCCTGCATGCCTGAGAAGTTCTCTTTGATTTTTTTATCAGTTTGTGAAGTCTTTGAATCCGCACTAAGCCAGTGATGTACTAAGGCCTAATTTAGCTGTTACATTGTTATGGAACAGCTTATAATACAGGGCTAGTATTAAAGTATTTTTGCAAACCAAAATCCTGGACCCGCCACTGTGAGCCAGAGTATGTCCAATAAGTCAGACATGAGGATCTTTGTAAGAAAAATGACACTTATTTGGACTTCAGTGTATTTGTATAAAGTGCAGTATGATGTATTAATAAAATCATTGGTTTAAAAAGTTTTGGAATAAATTTTGAAAGAAACAATTATCGAATGTTAGATATTTCACTGTTCTTTCCCGTCAACAAAGGAAACAAATGAAAAGACGAATAATAGCGGCCAGTGGCTTTCGTGGAAGAATGTAATATTTGTTTAGTTTAGCGCCTATTTTCAAAATTTGATCGATTTATTTCAGAAATATAACTCGTACTTATATCAAGGGAAAATTATTTATTTATACTTTGATATGGAATTGTATAAATAAATAATCATTCATGATACACATCAAAATGTATTACAAAATTGCAAACAATCATATAACAATACTATAATAAGGTCGAGTCCACAAGTGGACCACAAATATAGATCTATAAAAATAAAATCTTATAAAGAATATGCGGAAGACTCGTCACATTCAGCCTGTCGCACAGGCACACGAGTTTGAGACGTATTTGACTTGACTTTGGGTCATTTATGACCCGTAAAACATTACTGGGTCAATTATGTCCCCTAATAAGACTTCTTCAGTTTTTTGTTATATATGACCGGGTCGATTTGTCCCGTTTAACCTACACCAGATGGCGATACATCACAACAGCAATCACAGATAGATCTATCAGTTGTGCGCAAATTGAGCCAACTGACTTTCTTTCTTAGCCTTTCTATTCTTTCCCCTGCTTAGCATCCATTTTAAAGGGCTCATTTTCTTCTTCTTTTTTTCCGTATTATTATTATCGCCTAGGTTATTGTAGATGTTTAATGACTGAGTATCCTGGCCAGTGCTGGTCGACGGCAGGGAGTCTAGGTGGCCATTCGTGTCCTCGGTGGTTGTTGGCGGGAGGAAGAAGCGCCCGTCGCCAGCAGCGCCGTTACTAACTCCGTTACTGTTCGACAGCTCTTCTATATTCAACGCTGAATGCGACGACGACACGCCGTTGAGTCTGAAAAAACAATATAAGCAATAATTTTAAAATATATAATGCCGAAACTGAATGAGTAAGTTAATAGGCGCAGTCTGGCGTGAGCGATTTATTTGTGTCCTAATAAAAAAAAGAAAAAAAAGAGATGCGTTGATACGGAGAAGAGTATAACCCACGTCTCAAGAAGTAATGAAGAAATACGGCGTTTAATATATTATTATAATAGCAACAAATTATTTTTGGCATGGTTAAGATCAGGTTATTATGCATAGGCCCTACTACGTCGTCCCTAAGTAACTTTGATAAACGTTATTTTACTAAGCAATATTTTTTCTTAAACCATTGATGAAGTTAATGATTTAGATTGTTAACTTAAGCCTATTTGGACCAAACAATTTGAGAAAATTCATGTTAATCACACCCTCACAAAGTGAAGCTATCGAAGACCTAATCCCGCAAATTTATGTGCAAAAATTAAGCTCATTGCCCCTATAGTTTTTTTGTTTACTTTTTTGCGGATACAGCAAAGTGATCCCAGTACACTTTATAAGTGGAAAAGGAATTTGTTTCTAGATAGTGTGGATGAGCGAGTGATGTTTTGATGCAAAATATCTAAGCTTCACAAAAACGGAAATCCATGGACAATGTCAACTCTAGTAGTTAAAATGCGATCCTGAATATGATTCTAGAAACATGAAATTAATACTGGGTACTTTAAATTATAACACTGTGTATAAAAACAAAATATTGAAATAAAATCAACAAGTTGATCACAACACGAAGCCTTTCTTAGATGACTATGCCTTCTTTGCTACAGAGGACGACCTCCAAACATGCACAAAAAAATACAATTGCAATCCCATAATCCAAAAAGGGTCACAGCTTCATTGCAATGAAGAACCACCATTGCACGTGACACGAAAACAAGAAATCATGCTCCCTAGCGGCCACCGATGATTGGCGATAAACCTTCACTGAGCGGATGTTTCTCCAAATCGCTTCGCCGGACCACGGCTCGCTTGATACGAGAAGAATAAGTAGAACTGGCTGCATCTCCTGGGCAACGCGACCGACCTAACAAACAAAGTGATACCACTTAAAAAACCTCTGAGTTGGCAATGAATGTTTTCATCGGCCGTGGGGGTCATTTTTGACCCACTTATATAACGACAATGAAGTATACCGAGGATTTACATTGCAAACACAATACCTAAGCTATGAAAATGAAGCGATCCTGTTAACATTTTATGTAGCTTGAAATGCAGCACATGTCTGGTGGATTGGCAGCCTAAAAACAAATAAGATGATGTATATACCCAGGAGCTGCTCTGATCTGCCTCGGATTGTGGACGAGGGACTGGCGCAGCTTCTCCCAGAAGTTGTACATGGCACGGCCCTCGCCCGAGTAGTACAGCTTGTGGTAGAACATGAGGTGCAGCGGCGGGGTGCACGACCGGTACATTATCGGAATGATCTTGCGCTGGAAACTGTGCTGTTTCGATTCTGAAAAAATATGGTAAATATTGTAAAACTGAATTTTTTCGAAAATAGATAAGCAAGCAATAGATGCAAATGTCGAAAATGTTTTATTTTTTTTAAATACTAAAAAAAACAGAGAGATTTGATTAAAATCACTAATGTGTTACTTTGAAATACTCGGTTGTTATGACAAGTTGCATCGAAGTTAGCCTGTATACATTGAGTGAAGTAGGCCAGCATAATTCTCGCGACGATCCATGGTGGGAGAGTACAGGAGCTGGACTCTGGCTCTAGTTTAATTCCTACACAATGTTGTATGAATATTTCACGATTTATATCACCTTCGACAAAAAGTTAGAATAGATCCTACCTAGTTCAAATGCTGGGTATGTGTGTAACTATTGAATACAATATCTCCTCACCAATGCTGACGGCCTGCGCGTAATCTCTGTAGAAGGTGTTGGCTGGACTCATGAAGAAGTCCGGCGAGTACACCAGGATGATGTACTGGCACCGCTTGGAGATCAGCTGGGCCACTGGCGCGTACTCCGTCGCATGGCCTGGTAGCAACCTCTCTTTCGTGCATAACTGGACATACAAAAATTGACTTAAAACTGATGGATATATGGTTCATCCATAATCCATATGGGAAGGCATATGAGCTGTATACTGGAAGGTCCTGGAATATAATTAACAGGGAAGGTCATAAAAGTATCTTAGTTCATGTCCTTGATTGTAGAGGACGTATGTAGACAGTTATTTTCAACATATTTGTTTTGTATCAGTTGTCATACTGGGTTGTCCATGAGCCAAATACTGCAAACACATTTCTGCAAGAAATGTGGAATATTAATATTCTAAAACTAGATACTGCTCGTGGCTCTGCCTGTGTAAATGATGCTTCCATTCAAACTAGGTGTAAAGTGGGAATCCATAGTCATTAGCATAGACATGATATTGTGTATGTAATACGTATTTAAGTATATATTAACTATTATTTACTCGAAAAGTCCCGCTGAGCTTCGCTTCGAGTTCGTCAACGAAGTGTTTGTCAGCGTCCGCGTAGAGCACGAACGCGTCGTACTGCTGCTCGTAGCCGTGCCGGTCGTCCACCGTGATGATGCTGTACTCCTCGTCGATCGGCGTCAGCGGGTTGTTGTTGATCATCATCTGGTACGGTTGGTTCACTGGAACAAATATTAATGCTACACATGGAACTTCAAAGCATGCGTTACATTATAAATAGCCCACGGCTGTGACGGAGGCGTCATGGGGCAAACAGTATTTTTGTAGAGCTTTAATATGTTGCTTACTGCAAAAAAAATCACGCATTTTTTTACCTTACCTGGAGATTTAACCTACAATGTCACTTAAAAGTTAATAATGCTGCTATTGGACCATTGAAGCAAAGACTTGCAGGCATTGTTATGATAACTCACCGACGAGCTCTCCCTGGCGACATACTCCTGAAGGTCCATAAGGATGTCGTCATGCACGTCGTATCTGTCCAGCCGCTGCAAGTACTCCAGCAGCGTGCCTACAGTCACGGTGGGGTCCTGCAGCCAAACCTCCAACACACGGGCTGTCTTGTCGCTCGACCGGCGAAAGTTTGCGGCCATTTCTGACGATATGTTGACCAGGGAGGCGAGGCCTCGCCAGTCTCTGAGAACACAAAAGATTAGAAGTTTTCAAAGTGTTTCATTGAACACGATATTTTAACAAAACTGAGGGATATAAAAAATCTCATTAAAAAGATGATAAGTTTGGACTGGAAACTGGATTTTATGTAACTGAGACATGAGCAAGTTGCTCTCATGGTAGTAACTAGGGGTCGCAAACCGGTATCCCGGATTTCGAAAATACCGGAATACCGGACCAAATAAAGAACTTCAAAATACCGGTATTGATTTTACAAATACCGGGATTTTCGGTATTTTATTTTTATAAAATTCAGTACAAAACGTCTGTATAATTATTAATTTTTCGAGTTTTATATCGCAAAAATTTAAGCTGCTTGCAATTTCATTCATTCGTATAGGCGTATATTCTATAAAGAGCGAGCAAAATACATGGTATAAACCATGTATTTTGCTCGCTGTTTATAAAGTAGCAATATAGCCATAGGCTATATATAGCAATATAGCCTTATGGCTATATTGCTACTTTTGTTTTGTTCTAAGCATAGCGGTGTTAACTGTTAATTGTTATTTTAATAGAACTTTTAAGAAATATTTTTTGTTCTTTAAAGTCTATCCTCATTATTAATAGACGTTATTTATCTAAGGACGGAGCATTGCTGTGATAACAAGTCTGTTTCTTAGTGCTGACGGCATGGCAGTCTTCGCAGTGCGTAGACGTAGGGCCGTTGTGATTGGCTAATATTGTGATACAACTTGAATCTAGTTGGCTGTCAGATTAACAAAGCTGAACAAACAGCAAGCTGTCAGATAAACAAAGCTGAGAAACATAACAGGGGGAATAGATGTAAAATACAACCTGTTTAAAAGCCTTGAGCTGCCTACAATAATGGCCTGGTATTTCGCGGGGTTTACCGAAAGGCCGAAATTGTCCTTATTTACCCTATCTACAGCTGCGGACACATAATCGACTTGCTCCTAAGAATAAATTTGCAAGTCATCAGCATACAGATGGTACGCACATTGAAGATTTTGTGTTAAAAGGTTTATGAAGATAGAGAACAATAATGGGGAGATTATGCCGCCTTGAGGGACGCCACAGTCTATATCACGCCAGCTAGACGAAGAATCGTCTAGGCGCACCAACTGTACCGTAGGCGAGATCATAAGGTGGGAGAGGTTTGCAAGAAGAATGTCGTGACTGACTGTATTGAAGGCGTTGGAAAAATCAACCAAAGCCAAAACAGTGACATTGGAATCCTCCATGCCCGCCCTAATATCGCCAGTCACTTTGAGGAGTGCAGTAATAGTGCTATGGCCAGGCCTGAAGCCAGACTGGAGTGGGCACAGTAGGTTGTTTCGGTGCACATGCTCAGACAGTTGCTTGTGAGCACAGGCCTTGAGCACTTTCAAGAGAAAAGGAGAATGGATATGGGACGGAAATGCTTAGCAAGTGATGGGTTAGGGATTTTAGGAAGAGGGATAGCAATAGCTGTCCGCCACAAAGACGGAAAGATACCAGTAGGTACTGAGGGAGGCGTTAATGATATGGGACATGATTGGTAGAAGTTGGTCCAGGATAGGGATTATCATGCGACGACTGATGTTGTCACAGCCAGTAGCATTGGATTTAATGGACAGTATGACTTTTCTAATTTCACCCAACGGCACAGAAGAAAAATGAAAAGTATTAATGTTAGGCCTGGATAGACCCGCTAAGAAATCCATGGTACGACGCCTAGTTTGGTGATCAATCATGGTAACAGATGTGAAATGTTGATTAATGTCATCCAAACCAATAGTCGCACCGTGGACATCTATGTTTTTAACTTTGCCAATACCCAGAGTTCCGAGGAATCTCCAGATACTGGCTGGCGAATAAGAAGAAATATTACTGAGAATATGTCGGCGTTTAGCATTACGTACCATATGGTTACACCGATTCCTTGCAGCCTTAAAAAGGCACCAGTTCTCCTCCGAACGATCCCTTCTGTACTGGCGAAAAGCCCGATCCCTTCGTCTCATCGCCATCCTAACTCCATGTGTAATCCATGGTGCAGGAGGACGTTTTAATTTAATTTTCTTTAAAGGGGCCTGGGTATCAAAGAGTGCAGTGACAGCGCGGTTAAAAATTGCGACTTTATCGTCAACAGAGGTGGCTGCCAATAGGTGATCCCAGTTAAAGTTAGCAGCATCTCCTTTCAACTTATCCGCATCAATGCGACCAAAACTACGAAAGTGCAATATCTTAGAGGGGAACTTGGGAAGTTTTAGGGCGTAAGATATGTAGATGAGATCATAGTGAGTGAAGCCAGGAGCGGGAAATTGACCGTGAGAGAAAACAGGGGAAGGAGCAGAGGTGAGGATAATGTCAAGCCAAGTGTCGTGACCATCCATATTATGGTGGGTGGCTTGCAGTGGTAGGACATGCAGTTTAGCAGAATCAAGCACAATAAGGAGTTTACGAGATCCATGATGATCCACCCGTGATGATTTGATGAGCATATTGTGATCTTATAGATTCCAGAACTGTTTCCAGACTGGAGAAGTAATCAAGAGATGGGGACAGTAAATAACACCTAGTAAGGTTTTCACTCTCTTGACCCAAACCTCAAGAAACAGAAATTTCGCATAAGCAGAATAAGAAGCAGAGGAAGATATTACAGTTTTATATTTTAGGTCGCTACATAAATATATAGCGACTCCGCCCCCTATCCTGTCAACTCGATCATTTCTAATCAAAATGCAACCAGGGAGGGGGTAAAGGGTAGAAGGAAGGTGAGGTTTGAGCCAGCTCTCAGAAATCAGAACGGCATGAACGTTGGCTTACGAAAATAATCTCTTTTCATTCAGCCTTTAACCCGTCATGACTTGTCAAAATTTTATTTTCAAATATGTACAGGTAGCTGAATGTTTGCCGCCAAACATTGACAGCTACGCGTGTGACGGAAAAATAACCTTATTATGTAGTATATAAGGTTATAATCCCGTGACACACGCAAATGTCATGTAGCTGTCTTGGCTCGCCGGCGAGCCACGAGAGACCAAGAGTTAACTAACCACTAAGCTGTCATTAAAATTTGACATTTAATTACTAACTTAAATGTATATTTTCTATTTTTTCTAATATTTCCTCAAATACCGGAATACCGGAATTTATTTTAGGTCAATACCCAAAATACCGGTTTCGAAAAATGGTCCGGTATTGCGACCCCTAGTAGTAACTCGTCATCTGTCCTAGTCTTGCGACTCAATAGTGCTCACGGCACGCATTTAAACCCACTACAGCGACACTATAGTAACAAACAAATATAGTTCTTATAGTAAAAGCAATACAAACTGGAGATGCTGAAAAGGGACATCATCAACGTGTTTACATGTTTAGTTTGACTTACATTTGAAACAAATAAATACAAACCCAACTTACTATAAACAATTAAAAAATAGAGTAAAAACATTGCCCACCTTAACGGAAGGATAAGGCTCTTTCATTTCTAAACGAACATGAATTAAACGTCTGGTAAAGCCCCCTAATTCTTAAATACCAAATATAGCGTTTGCTCCGCGAAATATAATTTTTATTAATTACCAATGTTTACAATAGTTAAGCGTTATCAATTATAAAAGTCAAACAAGATTCAATCGGTCAGGAAATACCACAGATTCCCTTGCCCGGAGCTAGAGGGGTTATCGAGAGCATGCGGAGGTCATTAAGCACGAGACGGGGACTCTGTTCTTAGTGAATGACCACGAGTCTAACGATGAATACTCTCATTTCTTTTAAGTTACCCAAAAAAAAAATTACTGCTGGTAGGTTTCTCATATGTGAGACTTCACCTGGGTAGGTACAGTCAGCAACAGAAGTCGTTGAACATAATTTATTTCCAATATTTCCTAATCATTATCATTTACCATAAGTTACTGATTACATTAAATTCAAAACAACTTGTCATAATTGAACTACAAAAGTAGCTGAACGCAGTCAAACCATTAACTGCTAAACATTACTAGCGATTTTTTTTGATCTGTAATAAATACGAATGTGGCTGGAATAAGCAAATTCTTTGTTTTATATACACAAGCTTTTTTCCTATTCGTTAAATTGAACCCATCAAGCTTCAATACACCCATCTCGCGAAGCGCAGCGCACCGCGTTTTTTACTATCAAAACATTACCGAATAAATACAACAGTCCAGAATATCAATTAAATTGTTATTTTATAACATATTAGCTTTGGCTCGCTGCTCTGCCCGCGTGAAAAAGTTTTTCAAGGACAAAAGTCATTCTTTATATTTATCCGGGATAGAAAGTAGCCTATAGCACTCAGGAGTAATGTAGCTTCTTATTAGTGAAATATTTTCAAAATAAATTAAGTAGTTCCTGAGTTTAGCGCATTCAAACAAACAAATTCTTCAGGTTAATATAATAGTATATATTGAAGTTAATAACCAGAATTATATATTTTTTTAAGTATGGGTAAAACATCATAATATATTAGTAAATAATATTATAACAATAATAGGAATAGGTTAGTTACATTTTAAACATTCTATTTTATAGAGCACTGGCTGGTTTAAGAAACAAATGTGTAAATTAAAAATTATTCTGGCAGTAGATTCTCCTCGAAGGATTCAACATAAACGTCAGTTTCTTTTTCATACTTTTTTCAGCCAATCCTTTACTTTGGTATCCATATTATAGGAAGTAAAAAATAACTAGTCCGCCATATTGGATTTAGAAGGACGTCATATGTGTATGTTAATATAGAAGGACGTCACTTAGTTAACCATGCATTGTCATCCAAACTAAATGTATATCCAATATTTTATTCCAATAGGTTGAGGAAAAAATCGCTTAAAAAATCATTTGCAAGATTTGGCCCAAACATACATACATACATACATACATACATACGCACATAAATGCATACATCCGCAGATGCATAAATACATACAAACTTTGCATCGTAAATTAAAGCTTGTGATAAAATAAAACTATGTTAAGCAAATAGTGGTGTAGACTCCTATCTTATTTTAAATAATGAAATTCATCTACTAATGCACTATCAAGTTATAAAACTAACAAGTTAAATGTATAGCGACTTATGTAACATTGAAATGATGACATTAATCTGTACTCTTCTTTGTTAAGTGATTTATGGTCCGTTTCAATGTTCAGGTGTTTTTTTAATTAGTATCTGTTCATCGACTTTTGTTGCCGACCGTATCACCACAATGTCTAATTCTACCGCCAAGCAGCAGTGTTTAGTTACTGTAGTGTTCCGGTTTGAAGGGTATTGTAGCCAGTGTAACTGCTGGACATAATAAGACTTAACGTCTCATGTCTCAGGATGGCGAGCGCAATGGAATACCAAACAATACTTTGTAATTCAAGGTGTTGGATGATGTTTCTTCTGTTTATGGGCGGTCATATCGCTTACCATCAGGCGAACTTCAAGTTCGTCTCGTCATTCAAAGCAATAAAAAAATAAATGAAGACAATTTATCATTAAAGTAAAGTACCGCCGATTTTACCAGATACCGCAGCCATCATAAGATTGTAATGTTTAATATCTTCTGAAACTTTAATTGTTGCAGGTTTGGCAGGCGTGAGGCGAGCCTGATATGGATGACAACGCGAGTACTAGGCCTCCCGCTTTCCTAGACGTCAATAGCGTCTCAAAATTCTGGGGCTCCTTTAGCCCCTATCTAAATGAGTCGCCCACAAGGCGGTATCGCACAGAGACGGCTCCGCGCAGCTACCTTTGTGCAACAGGATATCCTGGGGCAGTCTCTTAAGTGCCAAAGAAGGCCGACGAAAAAGGGTTGGCGGGCATACTTCACATTTTCTTATTTAAAATGATCCCTTATAATAGTTTATGGTTACAATTTCATTGTCTACCTCTATTAGTAAAGTACATATACTTTTAATGACCCACTTTCCCATGCTTATTACCATTATCTTAAAAAAGAATTATTTAAAAAACATCCTAATAATTTAGAATACATACACATTTATTATTCCCTTCTCTAAATATAAAATAATTCATTGTAGTAATTTAGAAATACGATAACAATATCATGAATGTAGTACATTGGTATTTAATAAGTTCAATATATATTCATTATCAACATTTTTTGCTTTTATACTCTAGAGGTCACGTAATTTGAGGTCAGTTAATAATAAAATTAGACATTATCAGTGTCAGTATTTTAACTTTCATAATTAATTTTATAAATTTTGGTTGGTTTATTTGTACTATAACAAAAATAATATAATCTTGGAGCAATACAATAATTATACAAACTCCGAGCGAAACACAAACAAAGATAAAGCAGTGCATGTTATATGGACATAACACAAAATAAACCAAAAATATATATAAAAATATTTTTGCATAATTTACAAAAATGGTTGAATTTATGTAAATTCCATTAGCAATTTATTTTCTAAAATATATCTTTTATTATTGATTACTAGAATGAATGAAATGTTTAAATAAAAGCTCAGTGAAGCATTGATCTCTAGCACATCTGCTGGTAATCATCCAATATGCTGCAATATTTTTGAAACTCCAATAGGAACTTGAATTTCTTCGATTTTTTATAGATGTAGTTCAATCTTTACGACAAGTTGGCCTCCTTATGTCAATTCTCCTAAATCCAATTCTATGCATGAACAATTCAATTCTCATGAGAATCGAACCAAAGCAAATCAATGGACTGTAGTGCCTGTATTTGAGAGCAAATATACTCAACCTACAGCCCGCATGCTGCAGCATCTTTACAACTAGTATACAATAATGGTTGATTACTGCTGATCTAGACAATTGAATTGAGCAGACAAAAAATAATATATATACTAGTAACTGATATGTCATCAGGAATAAAAAAAAATATAGGGATTTACATATCTTGTGACCTGTGGCACTAAAATTTAGATATCATTTGTTTGATTCAATATTTTCTTTACGGCCAGTCTGAATAATGTACTAAAACTTAAATGGACCGCCCCCAGGCAATTCTTCTGCGCTCGGTCTCCACACCGAATGCATGCCCATGCATGGGGGTACATTTGTCATGGCCCTAGGCACAAATTAAATAAATGTGTATACCTCATGGTTCCCATTTCACATTGAGGCCTATAAGAGCTCGTGAACATTTCCCTTCATTCTCTCCTCCACCCATCCTAGTATAGTTCCTTCTCCCCCCTTCCACTTCCGTTCCAGCTATCCCCTATATATTCCCCTTGGAACTGCCGTGGTTACCAAACCGGGGGATAGCTTGTATTTCGTTTGCAGGCTAACCTGGTGATAACAATGGTGGTCACGAAAAAAAAAACAATTGGAGATTGCTATCGCATTCCACAGTAAAAATTACGCTAACTGTTACTACTGTTGCAATATCCCGTAACTCCAGTGCACCGACTAGTGTTTTATTATTGCACAGAATACTAATAATGATTTAAAAATGTTTTCGAGAATATTCAATGTTTTCAACTATAACAATTTTCAATGGTATTACATAAGATTTTGTGTAAAGCCATTTAAATAAAATACTGCATAGATTATCTCTATGTTCATCCTTGACAAAAATGACAGTTATCATATTCAATCCAAAATTAGAGAGCTAAACTGTATGGATAAGGTAAGATGAAATCGGCAATCTGATTTTATAGTCACTTTTTGTTTTGTTTCTGCTATTATTACTCGACATTGGCAAAATTATGGATAAATAAACAATGGCACCCATAATATAAAAGAAGAAAAAGGTATTCTTACCCATCTTATTTTATAAAAACACAGATGTCCACCAAAACTTAACATTTCAATTGCTTATAAATTGTCTGTAAAGTATTGTGACCAGTTATTAATAAGTAGTACAGTTACAACTAATTAATTTCATGTTTCGAATTATTGACAATGTTTTCCTTATAAAAGGATATTGCTGCATTCTCAATTATAGGACTTCTGTGAAAACATCATCACAACTGGGATATGTTAAATATTAACATTTTCAAATATTGCAAAGAGTAAAAGAATATATATGTGTGTAATATACTTATTTTATTTTCATCAGGAGCATTAATCATTTGAACTGAATCAGGAACAATTAAATAACAAAGTATCTCAAGTGAGCAATTTTGTGTATACTATTATTTAACTGAGTTTTTGGTTTATTTGCTTGATCTCTAATGAAACTACGAATACACACACATACTCAGGCCCTGAAGAGGTTGACAGAGGCGCAACTGGTGCACCTACTTTCTGCCATTCTGCCCTTGATATTATATGGGGGAAACATATTGCCCTCTCAGACACAAATACCATGACCCTGGACTGATACTGAGTAAAATAAACAATATCACTGGTACCCAGTGCCAGTTACAATTGATGCACCATAATCTGGTCCTAATTTACAGTCAAGTTGGGAAGATATAACCTTGACAGTGTCATATTCCACTAACATAATACATGTACAATTGTATAATAATATTTTTATCCTTGCAACACCATAATTCTTGGTTTCATTGATGGATTTATTCCTAGCCAAATTTAGACTACCACAGTCATTCTCAATGGAGATCAGTCAGGTACACAGGATATTATTATAATGAACATGTGTGTGAGCAATACACGTGCATTCTTCCTTCACTCTAATAGTCTGGTGAGACAGGAATCATACATGATAGAAAAGAGCTCAGGCACAGGACCAACGGCTTTAAGTGCATTGCAAGGCATTGGGGAATCACACTGCCAACTTCTTGACTCTAAGCTGCGGCTGAGTAATTAAAATAGAAAAGCCCAGTTACAATTAATTTTTAGCCTAATTTGAGATTCCATCTCAGGACCTCAGAATGATAGTCATACTTGTACAGTAGGGTGGAGCGTCAAAGTATGGAGAGAAAAAAAAGTCACCAAATCGATTTTGAACACCTGCTGAAAGTTGCATATGGCAAAATTATATGTAAATATATTTTTATTTAATTTTTTTGACATATTTTTTAGCCCTCTACCTTAGCTCAAACTTTCAAAAATATATTAAATAAGAGATTTTTTAAATCAGTACAAAGTAAGTTCAAAATCAGTAATCTATTATATTTTAGCGTAAACTTAAACATAAAATACTAATACTATGAACTGAATTCTTTATTGAGGGAAAAATATGAAAAATCAATATGAAATTGAAAGCCAAAAATAACAAAATCGTGAAAAATTGCGTAAATTATTCAGATTTTTTGTGTACTTTAAAATGGTTTTGTTTTAAAGTATGGTATAATTGCGCGCGATTTTATGTTAGATAAACACAAAAATGAACTCTTTGTATAACAGGATCAATAATCTTTTTAATGTCAGCTCAAACATCGGAAAAATTCTATTCATTTGTAGATGTGGGTTGGCCCTTGTTTAAACGAACTTTCTTTCTTTATACAAAACCAGACAGCGACATAAACTTTAAAAATGTATTACATGCATTTAATTAATTGAGAAGAAGGGTTTGATGACGCTACATATAGTCTTGAGATTCTGTTAGTCGTTGTTAAACATCTTCAATGAGCTATTTTTCCTGGATTTCTGTTAGACAAGCCTTGAGAACATGAGCCCATTACTTATAGCTTGACACATTTGGTATTTCTGATCTATACAGTGTACACAGACTATTTTCAGTTTCCTTCAGAAAAACAGGCACGTTTGACAGTATAGCAGAAAACTCAGTGACAGGAAGATCAGTAAAGTTTTCCTACTCTTTCCCTATTGGCCCCGGAATAGAGTTGAGGGCTGCTGGTTGCTCCATCTAATTTTATAAACAATTCCCAAAAGGATAGTTCATTCGCATGTAGTAGACAAATAAACCAGTGTATTGGTCTGCTTAATTACAAAAAAGACTTGGAAAAAATACAAAAGATGTACTGAACAATTGATGACAAAAAAGAAAGCCCGGAGTTTCTTTCTGCTATTCTTCTTAGGGTAGTCATCACTTAGGTAGCTAGTGAAAGGCTAGTAGATTAGCTAGGTTAGGGCTCATGTCCTCGCCGGTGAGGATCGCGACGCGTTATGCTTTTATTCCCCTACCTGCCAACCGAGCTGGTTACTTGGGTTTGTACCTTGTATTCATTATAAATTTTATCCCTAATTTAAAATGACCATACTTATATAATTAATTTTAATTGTTATTTAGATATAATAATTATAATTATTGTTATACATTGTTTTGATGTATCATAAGTGTAACTTTATTCGCCTACGTGATAAATAAAGTATTTTATTTATGCCAATGTGAAACGATTCACCCCACCTTTCTAACCAGTCTTTGTAGCAGTTCGGTCGCATCCAATAGCCAAAGAATTGTTTAAATTTATATGATTTTTAGTAAAAACAAGTGTATTGAATCCGCTATGGCTTTTCCTGTACCACATAACGTAGTTATATACCCTAAATAGGGTGATCCTGGCTCCATTATTAAAGTAATAATATGTTCTCTTGTAACTGCAATTATAATTTATTTCGTTCGTATTGACGTTGTGTTTTTATTGCTTAGTTGTTAATTTTTCAATGTACAGACTATTTATAGATATAAATATAGTGATTTAAGAGAATATAAGTTACCTAACAATATAAGAAATAGTCACTTCTTGCTATATGTTATTTTTAAAAATATCTCAATTTGACGATTTTTCGTGACCTTCAATCGTCGGTAGAGGGCTAAAAATAGGTTCCAATATTTTTTTAAATATTTTTTTTATATAATTGAGTGTGGTATGCAACGTTATAGTGCTATTCAACAACGAAAATATAAAAAAAAAATTGACGCTCCACCCTATTGTACAGTGTAATCACTACAAATCAACCACCAAAGCAGTCAATTCTCGATTTACAATGAAGACACTGGTATGTACCATATTGGTTGAGCATAACTGTGTAAGTTTAGTTGTACTCTATTTCATCTTTACAATCAATCATTTTATTACATTTAATTACTGGAAAGTCTTAGTTGAAGATGGCAGTGTCATATACTATTTGTTCTATATGTAATAAGGAGTTTGTCTCAAAAATTTCCTGAAGTATTCATGTAGCCCAAGTTCAATATAAACATAAAACCCTGTATAATATTGCGGTTGCAATTTTTACATTCAATAACTATATCTTAAATACTTGAGCACGTCTTCAAACGGGAAAAACAAGAACGTAAACAACAACAAAAAAGGATACATTATGTAATTAAAACATATATACACATATTGTACAGATATGTAGCGCAGTCATCAAATTTATTTTGACGAATAATGCCCGACATTAAATATTATTGCAAAAACAACTCGCAAATCAACATTGCGTTCCTAGGTCAAATGTCAATACTTAGATCATTTCGCAGAAAACAAAGAAGTACAACACTACCAACACAACATTATTAGCAATAAAGATGGGTTAAATATAGAATCGTTAGCTTATAAACATCGCAATAATTACCTGGGTACTTTTCAGAATCAAGTAAACGTGATAACTGCTTCCTAGTCCTGTATGGTAATAGTGCCAGCGGCAATGAATAAATATCCGTGTCTTCAGCCATATTTCCTGGCGTTAATTTACACATTTAGATATATCATATAATCCTTTCTATAGATAACAATATTATTCAATTGTAAACACTAAACACTCTAGGAAATCATAAAGTTTATTCACAAATAAAATATGTTGGTACAGCTCACAGACATCGCAGACGGACAAGTGTCAGTGTTGCTAGTTGCCTCTTGCCACTTGCCAACATTTTACCCAGAATTATACCTAAGAAAATCTTCGCATCTTTTACAAAACAAAATATGATATGTAAATTAACTTAAAACATTTAATTAATATTTATGAACATAAAATTGTGATTCTTAATATTTCCCATAAAGCCAAAAGTGTAATAAAGATGCCACTTTCCTTCGATCGTGTTTCTCGTTAGTTTCCCCGGCAATTTTGAAATGAGAAAACTAAAATTTTATGTTCCGTAGAATATTGTTATAGGATAAAATAATTACACTATGTTCAATAATTAACACTCCATGGATGTATTGAAAAAGGTAACTGCCGGTCTCATTAACGTATTAACATTAAACGAGAGTTTGCTATCTCAACTTTGCAGTAAAAGGAACGCTGTTACTGTTTGTTCAATATCAAAAATTTTGCGGGGAACTCGAAACGAAACAGGTCTATAACTTTTGTGGGTGCAGCGACGAAGATACTTATTTTTGCATTGATTACCGTTAATGTTAGGTTTAAAAAAGTGTTATTGAGTACTATTTACTTTTTAAACTATAATTGTTTTCAATATTTTTACATAAGTTTTTACGTAAATTATATAAAATACTGCATATTTATTAGAACATTGGGTATTGTAATATTATAGCTATATGTTATTTTTGGGAAAACGTAGCGAAACCAATAACAGTTATCGTATTTGGCCTTCTGATAAATAATTAAACTTCACGGATAAAGTACCTACCTGTTTTCCAAAATCAAGTATTTCAACCGTTTGTCATCTGTCAGGAAGATATTGAGGTCGGCTGTAAAAGTGGAAGCGAGTCATCTGATGGGAAATGGCCATCGCCGCCAATTAGTATTTGTATTCTCTTTGCCGCCAATAAACATTCAAAATAATATCAGAAGAATAATCATCGATGCGTTGCAGAACTTCGAGATAGGAATATTTTTTTTTTTGCAGTTGAAAGAAAATATTTAACAAAAGACTATTTATATCACCATTATGACTAAGTAGCCTTTTTTGAAACAGGTAGATAAAATAGCTTCAAATAGATCTGGGACAGGTTTGATTTTTTATCAAGAGTTTTTATAGTCCATTATTTTATAGTTTTTTCTTTAATATAAAATAAAAAAACACTTTTATAATCTGAGACGCTTTATTGTCATTCACATGTGCATTCTCTATACAACTACGTTTTCTAATAAATATATTACATATAAAAAGTGTTATGCAGTAACATTTCAACTATATTACATTTATCTACATTTCACATAGACGAGTGGTTTCCACACTTTCATTAGGTTCCTCTACAACGACCTGTTTAAACCGTATTTGATAATCCGAGGTTGTCACAAAATGTATTAATTTGAAACCCACGACAGTCACACATATCATGAATATTAGAGAAGGTCATAAAACTTGAACCTACCGAAAATGGACCCCACCATCGTTAACAATGTTATTGTTGTCTTTTACAGTTACGTCAAATGCAGTTTTTACTTCCAAGTTCAAATATAATTGTATTAATAGTGTTATATAACTATATAAAAACAATGTGTTAATATTTTTATATTGTACTCCACATACATATGCAGCTTATGTAAAATAAACAAACATTGTAACCAGTGTAACTACTGAACATGATAAGACTTAACATCTCATGTCTCAAGTAGGCGAGCGCAGTGGAATACCAAACAATACAAGGTGTTGGATGGCGTTTCTACTGTTTATGGGCGGTCGTATCACTTACCATCAGGCGAACCGCAAGATCAACTCGTCATTCAAAGCATTAAAAATAAAACACGTGTATGTAGATTGTGGTCAAAACTGTTGATCAGAGTAGGTATGTACTACCAGTTGATTATATTATTATCTGAGAACATAATTAATTAATTGCACGCACTGTCGCTCACTGGCAGTTTGATACACGTGTGACGTCATCCGATACATCAGAAGTATTTCCAACAGACAATTTAAATACAAGACCCATAAAAAATGCTACAACGTTGTATATATGAGAAATTAGGTCTTGAAATTAACATTTTATACAAAACTTGTTACTAGGAAGGTATTGTTTATTACTATATCAATTAAGTCATAAGATCTCTAGTCAAATCATTGTTTTGTCAAAACGCCCGATGTTCCTCTTAAAACACAATTATAATTAAAAATATTTTGTTAAGAACGTCGACAATTAAATAAATATTACTTTAGACAAAAACATGTTTACAAACTAAAAATAAATAATTTATTTACAATGATAATGACTAACACTGTAAGCTCTTTAATGGAATGTTTAATTTTAACGAAATACATCCATACGTAGATAATAAATTTTGTTTGTTACATTTTATTCATCACCTATCAGTAACATTGACTTTACAATAATTTATAATTTAAGTGAATACCAGGACATCCTATTTGTGCATTTTCCCAGCCGGCTGACAATTTTTGGACAACTTTGGAATTTGCCATTTCTTTTTACACAAAGCTGAGTTTAGACTAGCAAGTTCTTGCAACAATATAGCGTAAGAAGTAATCTATTTTACTGGCGGTAGGTCTCTACATGTGAGAGTCCGCCTGGATAGGTACCACCGCAATGCTTATTACTGCTGCCAAGCAAGTGTGTAGTTACTGTGGTCTTCCGGTTTGAAGGACATTGTAGCCAATGTAAGTACTGGATATAAGACTTTACATCTCACGTCTCAGGATGGCGAGCGCAATGAAATACCAAACAATACTTTGTAATTCAGATAATGGATGGTGTTTATATTGTTTTTGGGCGGTCGTATCGCTTATCATCAGGCGAATGGCAAGTTCGTTTCGTGATTCAAAGCAAGAAAAATAAATTAAAATTCGACATTCGTTATACACATGACACTTGCCGCAAGTCCTACAAGGTTCAAATTGCAATAGTCAGCTTGCAGAGATGGTTATACGGTAAAAATTACTAGCGGAAGTCGACTTCTGAAAGTTTTCTTGCTAATCTAAACCTCGCTTATGACACGGTGGTGCATCAGCCAAGTTCGGCTTCGTAAACAAGCAATTTCCAAACGGAATAATTGTTCTAAAATCTTAAATTAATATAATTAGATATGTAAGTCAAAATCTTAACATTAATAAGTAAAGTGCAGACTCATTATGAGAAACCCTGAAGCAAAGTTTTAACAATTTTTTTAAACAAATGACTATCGCCCGCAAACGATACAAATAAATTAAATAAAATGGTCTGGAACAATTCTAATATATTCATTTTTTCTTTTCGAATCATCATAAGACACGTTACATATACTCTGAACATTCAATAAACTCTACATTGTATTTCCTGAGAATAACTTGACAGCAGCAAACTGGAAGGAGCATGTAAGAAAACTTCAGCTGACTGGCGATTAAATAAACCCTACCTGGCAGAAAATTACAAAACATTTCTGATATTATATGAGCATAACGTCAAAAGTGATATTATTAGGATAAAACTAAACGGAAAATTTATTAGACATATGCAGGCAATATTTACATACAATTACTGTAATCTTGTAAATTCAAAATTCTTGTTTCACAACAAAAAATATTTCCTACTATATACATACATATAGCGGCGTGGCATGTAAACACATACATTAAGAAACAATAAATATTTCGTACTACCCACATTCCGCCTTGTTTCACTATTAACATAGCTGTCATTATTTGTTCTATAAAATAAATAAACTTTAAGTGAATAAATAACGTGGCAAGATGTTATGTACAATTAACTATAAACATTGAATTACCACTATACTTGAAATACTTGAAAAAATGACACATGTATAAATTGTCAATACATTAGAACGGCTACTACTCAGAAATTAAGCACAAAAACAGCTATTGTAGAAAAAATAACTTGAAGAAACTGCCTCCTAGTAGAGATTTATCTAAAATGACCTTATTTGTCGAATTAAAATGGTAGCTGTCCACGCAAGCATTAATGAAATCGCCATATCATACATCCTCCAGGTTTACAGTAATTATAAAGTAAATTAAAATATTAAATATAATATTGTAGACAATTTCAACATGTGTTATTTTACCAAGAATTTTCGATTAAACGTAGGTACATTTTCCAACTTTTACCATTCCCAATAAATATAATAGAACGGATAAATAAATTCGTGGTCGATTGAGGCAAGAAACTATATCACCAATAAATTTCGTCTTTTGTATACTTAAAGTAATTGATAGCTTTCGCATACATTTTAATTAAAGAAACAATAAAATCCATAATTCAAATAAAGTAAGAAAAGCCATAAATTCCTTCAGCGATAAAATCGACATACCAAAATCTACTGAATAAAATAAACATGACTAATAATTAGATTAAAAAACAGCTAAGGGGCCGTTCAAGTATTACGTAACGCAATTTTTGAAGATTTTTGAAGCCCCTACTCTCCCTTGTAACGCGCCGTAACGTTTAACTATACGCCATCCTCCCTCTCCCTCCAAAAGTTATGTCACTCTAAAGTGCCAATTTTTTTGTAATATTCACAATTATTTTATGCAAAATACCGGAAAGTCGCTAAAATACCTTTGTTATTGTTTTAAAATAAAAAAAAAAACAATGATACATAACGCTTTGTACGAGTATCCCCTCCCGCCCGTGTACACATAGTAAAGTTTTAAAAGATCCTCCTTCCCCCCCAAATTGCGTTACGTAATACTTGTACGGCCCCTCATAAAGTACCAAAAACACTGACAAATATATATTACGTAATAAATCTGCTTCATTTTGCGAATACTTTGAGATACTTAACTTCGCATTTACGAATAAATATAATTCCAGTCTCAAACATTATTTAATGCACTCGGCCCTCATTTTAGATTACCTGTATCACTTATCCATATCATACAATTATTTTTCAGTAAAATTTGCAGACAGTAAACTAATATTTTAGAAAATCAATTGCTTTTATACACATAGAATTATATATTTTCATATAATCATTATGTCTTCCAGCTGCAACCAGCGTTTCATTTTTCGAAAACAATGGTTTATTCCTTCTGAAAATCAATATTCATTTAAATGAAAAAGAATCTACAATTCCGTAAAAAGCAACGTAATTTTTTATATTGTCTGCAAATTCTAAAAAAAAATAATCTGATCATACCATTATTCAGTGAAAGATGAAACCATAAACCAGCTTTTCCTTCCTTGAAAATGCTATGTACATTTATACAAACCCCATTCATAATTGTCTCATATCAACTATCACTAAGCTATGTACAATGATATGACTTTAACGATATTTGGTTACTAATACTAAATAAGGTTTTAAATTTAGTCATTAAGTACAAAATAAAGCAAAGAGATGGATAATTTAACTACTGTATTGACTGTAATGTACGAACTTTGGAATTGGCAAAATATTCAGACGACAAAGACTGTTACACCGAGCCTATCCAATCCCACCAAAGTAATGAGAGATATCCAAACGAACCCCACGTTGATTCAAATCCACTGAAAGTTTTCTATCATATTATGTAATAATTATTATATCTACATAAACAGACCGACTAAGCCAAAAAGGTATTAAACTTCATACATTACTGCCAATACATACACTAAGGTACGTTGATATATACATAATATTAAAGTTGTTTCATATCAGTCTTTAATGGTATATATATTTGTTTTTTGTTACATCGCGTTCGGGCATGTTCATGAAGCATGATCATATTTTTTATAAAATTAATATTATTATATAATTAATAAGTAGTAAATTCGAGAAATATATTACGAATATAAAAAAACAACACAGTCCTAATCCCACGCTAGTACTAAGAAACCTATGTTAAGTCAGGTTATTAGGAATTGCGAATCTTGTAACAATCAGCAGATCTATATTTGAGGTATTTGGGTTGCTAAAGCGACATCTAGCGTTATTCAGAGTACAGAGACACAATTTGGTAGGGTTCGATCAATTCCGCTTATATTTTCAATCCCACATATTTTTATTGCGAATCCCACCACACGACCATGTTTCATGAATATGTCAAACGTCCCAACCCTACAGTCCAAGTAAAACATGACACCATTCGATAATAATGTAGTTCTTTGGCAACACTGTTGTAGTCTTCCATTATGTTTAAGTCACTGAACGCTATGATTGAAGTAAAAACTATTAGTCTATTTTATTTTTTATTGCGCATTTTTTACAACTGCATAATGTTGTTTAAGCCTTTTATAATTTGATTTCCAAAAACTCACGCCAGTATAATTCCATGTTTAATTTTGTGTTATAAAACATTGGACATTGTCAGACTACAACTTACGTATTCAAATATTTAATGTTCCTTACATAACTCAGACAAGCCTTCAGTGACAAAGTTTGTTAAAAGAATTAGTAGTATATTATTACTTCAAATGTTATGTAATATGTTATTGTTACCAATTCACCCACTATGTTATGATATAAAAATATTTAATTTGTTACATTTTCTACCTTCTACATTACTTTTTACGATTTAAAATCAGTTTTTATGCATGTTAACACTAACGCTCGGATCTATATTCATATTGGTCAAAATGTATTAAAGCACCAGGAGCCAGAACCGTAAATTATCAAAAAGGAAAAATCAACTTCCATATCAAACCTTACTCAATTTCACAAATCCCACATTTTCCGACGAATCCAACAAAAATACCTCCAAAACTCCGAGATTACTGAATCGAACATTACTGACCTTCTTGACCTAGCGAACGTGTTAACTTTCAAACCCTACGAATCCCACCGACCCACATTAGTCAACAAAGACTCCACACTCCACGAGTGACGTATAATACCAACCTGATCCCACATTGTTCAATTATGTGCTGCCCGTTTCCCTAACATGTATCCCTCCCACCTTTTAGCCGTATTCAGTAGGATTGGGTCGTTGTCCAGGCCTGCTAGAAGATATAATTGATTGACGTGGGTGGCGTGGTAATCCCACCTGGCTATGTTGGGGCTGACACCTAGGGTGAAGTGTCGGAGGTCGTAGAAGCTGCCGCTGCCGGTGTCGAAGAGCGGGAGTAAGGTCTTGAGGGAGGTCATGCCGTCGTCAAACATCTTCTTGGCGAGGGATATGGAGTTCTCGCCCTCGATTATGTGCAGGTCGTAGAGGCCGAGAAGAGTATATATGAAGCCGTTAAGGACGAACAGCGGCGGCTTGGTTGGGTATTCTTCGTACCTACAAGGGAAATATCGATTCCGAAGTGTTTTATTAGAAATTTCCGCAGGTTAATGAGGGCAAATTATAAATAAATGAGACTCAAAAATGGGATCAAATTACCTTATGGCATGGTCTTGTTGCTCGAGTTCATGGTAAGTGATCGAACAAATATTCGACTTCTCCGACATTAACAACTGAAGCGATTTTATTTTGAAATCCGGGAAGTACCAGATCCTTTGAATACCTACCACACGTATTTGTCCATCCAGTACGCCTTGACGCCGCCGGCGTGGCTCGGCACGTCGAGCAGGAACAGCGCGCGCTTGGCCGCCTGCAGGTACGACGTGTCGCCGCTGCGGTGGTACGCGCGGGACAAAAGGGAAATCGCGTGGCCTTGACTCATCGCCGAGTACCTGCGCAGGGAGTGACGTTTACAGAAGGCTATTTAGTGTATGAGATGTGACTTAGAAGGCGTTACAATTTGAATTTTAAAACTAACGGTACTGTACTGTACTACTAGCTATACCCTGCGCCACTCACCAGCCCGGCTTGAGGTCTGCGACTCCGAGCGCCATCCTCCTCCTGACGGGCACGGGCCAGCCGCCCGCACTGGCGCGCTGCGAGCGCACGAGCCAGCGCGCCGCCGCCATGAACATAGCTGCTAACTGTACTGTACTGTACTGTACTGTACTACTAGCTATACCCTGCGCCACTCACCAGCCCGGCTTGAGGTCTGCGACTCCGAGCGCCATCCTCCTCCTGACGGGCACGGGCCAGCCGCCCGCACTGGCGCGCTGCGAGCGCACGAGCCAGCGCGCCGCCGCCATGAACATAGCTGCTAACTGTACTGTACTGTACTGTACTACTAGCTATACCCTGCGCCACTCACCAGCCCGGCTTGAGGTCTGCGACTCCGAGCGCCATCCTCCTCCTGACGGGCACGGGCCAGCCGCCCGCACTGGCGCGCTGCGAGCGCACGAGCCAGCGCGCCGCCGCCATGAACATAGCCATGTGCTCGCTGCGGGACACTGTCACGTTGTCCAGCGCGCCAGAACCGCTTAGAATTATGCTCGATATCTAAAACGAATACAAAAAATATAGCCATATGTGATAGAAAGATACCTGCTTAGTATCTTTAGTCTCTCCACATACTAAAGGATGGTTAGTATACATGATAAAACCTGCCGTACTGGTTCCTTTGGAAGAGTTACATTATGGTGTCAGTCAGCTCCCATCCCGTAAGACATATACAAATTCAACCCTCTTTCTTCCTTATCCTTGCAGTCACTAATAAGTCTAAAAATTATTTGGTTTTCTGGATGCTCAGTAACCACTAGCAACACACCTGTTAAAATCAACAGGTACAACTACATATTGCATAGGTAGAAAATTTTCTACCTTCAACTAAAAAAAATGTGTCAATTATTCTCTAAAACTAAGTGTACCCCGAGTGCTATGACTTGTCCTTCTTTAAACGGGGCTTAAAAAGAGTGCTCACCTTCCAGTAGACAACGGCTTGCCTGTGCCTCGGGCATTGCTTTAGTCCATGGGCAGCAGATGCTGCGTACAGTCAGGCGGACTGCTTGATCTTTTGCCTACTAAGCCAATAAAAAAGACTACCTTAAACTTATTCCGTGGTGACCTCCGCTTCGGCCTGTCCTGCAACGCCCAGCCTTTCTGCATGTCGATTATAAGATCCCTGGTGATGCGCCGCCATTGCTGCTCCACGCCTATACCGTAGTATATATGATCGTCCTAAAAATAATATAACTTATTTACATACATTGAACAAAATATCTACAGGATGTTATATAGAATCATTTTGATATTGTGTTACAAAATAAAACCACCCCCTATATTTTTTATAATAACACTAAAATATTTTACTTGAACCGTATAAAAAGTAATTTTAATTTTACACACCCTTATACCACTACTACTCTAAGAGAATTCGTCGCATCGACAATATCACCCTTACAATGGGAAATACTCTCATGCACACCAGCACTCCAGGCCATATACCCACTAAACTACAAAGTAATAAAAAAATTAGAAAAGTAAAGCAATGAAATTTTTGAGCATAAATTCCTTCAGTATATTATTCAATCTGCTGGTGTATAACTATCTCCTATATCTTTGTACATAGAGGACGATTTGCAACTAACAAAAAAAGCATACATAGTTTCCAAGTTATATTCTAACTACAACTAAAGAAAATCTACCTATTGTATAAAAAAAGTAAGATACAAATCACATATTACAAGAAAAATATAATTTTTTAGCAATATACAGGGTGTCAAATAAGCATAATTAAAAATCAAATAAACTTACCTGAGCATATATCATCTGCATATTCGTAACATAATGCAAATACACGGTCTCCCTCTTATCCTTGTTCTGCAGCACCACGGTCATCGAGGAGTTAGGCTTCATCATCAGATCTGCACTGAGCACGAAGTCCTGGCTCACGTTCACCTTCAACCACACCTGACTTGCCACATGCTCTGACGTCGAAAACTTTATAACATTAGACTGTACTGACTCATCAAATTCCCTCGCCATCGTAGCATCTTTACTGACTATCCAGTTTTCTAGATGTTTCTCTCCATCATCCAAAACCTTTCTCCTTGGCTCTGGTTCGGTCAAAAACTTGCTATAGTGAGCCAGTCCAAATTGTGCTATCTGGGTCGGGTAGAAGAAGCCCTTAGGGTCCCACTGGGTGGACACCGGGACCCCCTCGATCCCGCTGATGCATTTGACCCTATCGCGAACTTCCACGTTGTAGTTTTCGAAGGTGGTGAAGGTGCCGCGTGGGTCATACTTCTTCTTCGGATGGTATATTTTACCGTAGCTGTGGGACCATTCGAATTTCTCGATGCCGTCCGTTGAAGTTATCTTGCCGTAAATCTGGATAGGAGTAGTTTATGTCACATAATATTTCCCAAACTTTAAAATTTAGTTTCATTTCCTAGCATCTAAATAATGTATGAGTAAACAAAAAAAAAAAAAAAATACAATTAAAGTACACTGGATATCTCCTCATAAACAGTAGCATCATCGATCATTTTGAATTACAAATAGCTTCAAGGCACACTTTATTAATGTAAAGTATTGATATGAGCTTAAATCCGCACGATCAATATTTGGGCGCTGTGCGGCTCAAGGTCGGTCGTACTTTGATACAGGGTCGATAAAGGGCATCCCGTGATAAGATAAGCTAGTTTATAAAAGAGGTACGACGTTTTATTTGACATTCAAAATAATAATTTTCAATAACGATGTACTAAGTCTGATGACTGGCAGAAGTACCTACACAATTCTTCACAGCTTGCCGTTATCTGACAGTTTATCGCAGTAATAAATCCAATTCTATCGATTGATTGATGGTTTTTTGAATAAATCGATCGAATAACACTCGCAACTCATCATCATCAAATGATAAGTCAACATAATTTATATTTAATGATTTCAAAATCACAAAAACATCCCACTTAATTAAGCGCCATCTTCTGACAATAATCTGAAACTATTCTATATAAGTATACCAAATGACTGCAATACCCAAATAGATAAACAAAGCTAAACAAGCTCAAAGAAATTATAAAATTGCCGACAATATGCGTCCTTATAGTATTGTTTGTGAACATGGGCCTAAGGTCCTCGTTATGCACATCGAAGAGTGTGTTTACCTCAAAATACTTGTGGACGAGGGAGAAAGGCACGAAGACCTCGTCGCGGTCGCGGTCGCGCCGGCACGCCACCGAGTACTCGCCGTTGATTACACATTCTATGTCTTCTTCCACGCGCTCTGACAGGCCGTTCGACAACACAGAACCTACTGGCAACACATTATAATTATCATAAATCAAAAACATATAAGAAAAATAAATGAAGTATTATCTCATGCAAAAGAAAAGAAAGAAAAATATTATTGACACAATATACTCATAATAATAATATAATCATGCCAACCAACCTTTACAAAATATCTAGTATCGCATTTTTAAAGGTTTATAATTATAAATAGGTTTATTAAAATTATTCTGATGGTGTGGATTTTAAACACATCTATACCCAAAATGAACCGTAACCTTGTAAACACACTAGTTTCAAAATAAACTATTTTTGAAGAAGAAAAAAACTATTTCTGTCTCCTAATAATTATTATTATAATTAATAATCACAATTTCGCATTAACACTTGAAATACCAGAATAAAAATCGACCTTAAATCGGTCTTATTGTTCTTTTCGCGCTTTATTCTAAAATATAGTTATAATCATTTAAGTAATAATCAGCCGCTACTGAGGTCAAAGGCGGCCTAAGGAGATTCCGATATCACGCCCTTCACAGAACATAATTATATTGATTTTAAAACTGTTTTTTTTGCATGTTCTTAGAACCCGTCCCTATAATACTTTAGCCATCCTTATTATGTTATATTATATTTAATAAATACCGCTACGGTAGATATAATTTTTTTTTGGAATAATTGGCCCTGAGGTTCCAGGTTTGATTCCGAGATCTGGCAGTGATATTGGGTTTATCTACTTTGTACAAGCCCATAGTCTGGAATTTGATTCCGATATGGCGATAGGCTCGCTCCCTATTGTGTATTGGTCCGGAATACACATGGCGAAACCAGGTGCCTTGTAGGGACTTCTGCCTAGCCCTTTGAACATAAACAGCGTGAGTATATGTAATACATGTATACTAATACATGGACAACAATACAATGGACATACTTGGCCTCCTGGGGAACTCTCCGCAGTGTCCCCAATACACGATGTAGAGTAGCACTGCGACGCACAGCGCGCCCAGTGCTACCTTCATGTTCATTCGGACCAGCATCACGCCTGCCACCTGCACAATAAAAATAATTTATAATAATGTTAATGTACCAGTCTTGTATTATGTACTGCTCATTGCTGAGCCTGGGCCTCTTTTGCTACTAAGAGAGATTTTATTCTTTATTCCACCATGCTGGTATGGGTTGGCAGACTTATATACCTTGAAGATGTTAATTGGTAAACAATTTAAATTAAAGACGTAACTTAGAAAAGTCAGAGGTGATTGACAGAGCATTGCTTTGAAGTTGGGTTAATAGCTGATTAATTATATACCCTTTAGACAATGCCAATTAGTTTTTATTTCAACACAATGCAGTAGTGTGTTATACTTTTTTTTGTGATGCTTTTTTAAGTAAACTGCATCCATGCTGTAATTATTTTGTAGAGATGTATGGTCTTGGCCATTTTAATATTGTTATATTAACCACACATCATATTATATATTTAGCTGTATACTAAAAGAATAACATTTACTAATAGGTTTGTTCGGCATTGTAAAAAAAAAACAAATAGTTTGATAAACTGAATGGACTCCTGCAAAACAAATTAATTAAATTTCGCTCATTATTGTATTAATGATCTTTCATCCATCAACACTATCTGGACATAAAAACAAAATAAAAACAAAAACAAAATTAAATCATCTATAATGATAAGAACCGTGATCGTAAAATTATTTATCACTTATGTTTTTGTTTTTAATAGTTATGTTAAATTTAAATGGAAATCCCAAAGTTAGGTCAAATCTCTCATTCAAATAAAACTACTTATTGTTTTTATCACCAAATTTTGTTTAATTTTTACTCTTTGAATATCTCACTCAAAATATAAAATACACCTAGCTGAGAACTATAAGTATCAGTACAATGATTACCAAGATATAAGTGACAAGTTATCACTTGGCACATTGTATTAAACCCCTATATTAATATGTGAAAAAAATAATTTTTTACTCCTTTATAAGTACATTGTATGCACAGAAGAGTGTGAAATTCGCCATGATTAAAGTTTATAAAGAAAAATATAATTTATGTGTGTGTTCAAAATATACAAATATATTAAATTTGATCGTCGAATTATGAACACTGAATGATCACTAACCAAGTCTAATTTGATAACCACTAACTCTGATTCTAACTCTCCAGTTAGGTCACTAAGTTCCAAGTGACATTTGGTCAACCAAGTTATTTGCCCTCATTACTCAGAACTAAGGATAGTAATAAAAATGGGGTCAAGGGAAAATCCATTAAATAAATGATAGATTAGGAGTTGTTTCTGCAAATACATATATATTTATGACCAACTTCAAAAAAGGAGCAAGAAGTAGAAATTATAATTTTGTTATTTTTTGAAAATATCAAATAGATGGATTATACATTGTAAACAGATTATTTAATTTTTATTGTCGGGAAGAGTGCAGTGCCACATAAATGATACATAAAAGCCTAGAATTATCAATTATAAAGTTTAGTATAGTAAGGATTAATTTCAATTTGCCTTTTTTCGTTGGCTACGCGGTCTTGCATTATTTCCGACGATATGTCGTCTATTTTTCTTGTTATCGTAGCATAAGAAGTTGAATGGCACAATAAAATTGGAATGAACGCTGTAACCGATTCGAAAGAATATTTAAAGAAATTTATAAGTTAATGTCCGCTTAATTTATAGGCGCCTGTCGCTAGCGCGTGGGAGTTCAAATTGCTGCAGAGCGCATCAAGTGATGTGGCAATATAAACACGACTGTATGTTATTTATGATATAATTAAACGAACATGACACTTTTCTAATACAAAAACATACAAACAAAATGCGGAAACTTACTTTGTGTACTGAAAACACATTCCATTCGTGTTGATGAATGTTGTAATGAAATAAACGTATTCTTTTCATAAGAAATAACGCTTTCACATCTCAAATCACATCAAACTGGTAAATCGGTGAAGTGCGGGCAAAAATCAACTGGAATACAAACATAAAACAGATTCTAAACGCAAAATAATGTTAAATAATCGCTGGATACACAGTTCCGCAGTTTACAGCTGACTTTTGACAGTTATGCTGACAATCGTCAGTGTTGACATTAAACGTTCCATATATCGGTATCGATATTCTTAACTTGTTACTAAAAATTATGAACTTTACGTTTACTATAATGCAGGTGATGTTTACTACTTACTCGTAGACTGCTCGCCGAGTCAACTATGTCCTTATTATTATAAAAAAGTTTGTTCCAATTTAAATACCACATTGATCTCAATATTGAAAAAATATATAAGTAAAAACGATGGCATTATTATTATTGTTAGCATAAGAACAATGCAGCACTGACTACGTCATCTTCTTCCCAATGGCCCAAGAGTCATTTTCTCTGGTCGTTTTGCAGTATCAACGATTGTACCGTCTACTAGATACATACATTTATATTCAATATTTAACCTAAATAGATTGGTATAGACTGGATAGGAAAATTTAAAACCTGCTTTGTGGGCGCCATTTTGCAGTTTCGTTTGAAAGTTTACCTTGGTGAGTACCAATGTCTAGTAACAGACATTAGTTCCATATTTTACCACAACATAGCGAAATGTTTTATTTTTCAAGTCTAGCTTTATCTATTCATAGCTCCTAAGCCTTATCGCCTTTATTCGAGGGTAGTCATCTTTTCTGACTACATTGAAATGAGATTTATTAAAATTATGTGTGCGATCAAATTGAAGATGGTAAAAGCCAAAAATTTTCGCAGTAATTCAAGAATAGAAGATCTGAATATAGGTTTGTACCTTCTACCTTCTTTTAAATTTTAATAAACAATTAAAAACTTATACTATAAGTAGCTATGGGGATTCTCGGAATTTCTGAAAAGAATTCGATACTAGAGGCGGCATATTAAAATTTCTGGCTTTGTCTATCCAACAAAATAAACGGAATAATGAAGCTATAATCGTCATCATCGAGAAACTTATTGATGAATATGAAGAAACGATTTGTCGCTCGGAGACATCATGTTATCATTAAAAACTTTTTAAAGTTAACTAATAAGATAAAAAAATTAGAAACAATCCCGTAATGTATTTTAATTAACCTAAAAACAGGCCAGCGCGAATTAAAAACATCAGAACGAAATATTATGATTGATTAGAGTGAATTAACACCAGATAGAAAGTTAAGTGTAGTTAGCAGGAGCTATCATAGTTTGTTACGCGAACTTTTGAAGCGGTAATATGGCTTCGAGCGACAAATAGGTTTATCTCTAACGTGATATATTACACTCCTAAATGGGATTATAGTTAGCCTAGTGTGAATTCATAGTAGGTATTTTAGGAGTGATTATGAAAAACATAATGAACGAAACCTACCGCGTCATCTTTTTAAGTAGGTGATTAATTAAAAAGATAATTCTAATTTTGCACGGTGTTGTTATCTTTCAAAGGGGTAAACGGAAAGAAAGATTAAAAATGCTTTCGTAAGGACTTTTTAAAACCCGAACAAATTTATTTTTCAAAATACTTATTTGAAATCTCCTTTTAAAATATTTTTATAATAATTTTATGTCGACTTGCGCTTTTACGTCATTGTCGCGTTATCAACATTATTGTTTTAACAGCACAAATTAAGTACAAATATAGCACTTAAGGAAGGTAATTAAATGAAATAGATACTTTCCTAATGAAGTAAATAGATAACATCTTATTATTACAATAATGACGTCTAATGTTTTTAATCTGTAAAATATCTATTATAATTTATTAATAGGAATACTTTTACGGCAATCTTCTGAAGAAAGAGGTTTCAAATTAGATCTTAAGTTTTCCCTGAATAAATTGAAAGTAGGTACATAACATTGCATTCATAATATAAACAGTGTTCGGCGTAGCAAAATTAAGCTCAAACAAATCCAATAGTGCGGTACAGTTTGCCTTTATTTCACAGTTCGTTTATCACGAGCTGGTCTGAGCAGTGAGCACGGAGGCGGCGGCCGGCGGGCGGCGTCTCACTAGTGTGTAGTGTGCTGTGTGTAGAGAAGTGTGCATGCACAGACCGCTGCTCGTTATCTAACAGTGCAGTCGCTGTGTGCGCCGGCCGCATACGAGCGAGCGCTTCGAGCGGCGCTGGTGGCTGTAAGCAGGTCAGTGTGCGCGAGGCAAGTGGGTCACGGATGCACCACGGTGCGGCGGTGCGGGCGTGCTCGGCTCCGCTCGGTTTGCGTCGGCTGCCTCCGGCGACGCAGGCGCGCGGCCCCCATCGATCGCCGCCCACGCGCGCAGCGCCGCTCAAGTGCTCCGCGAGTCGCGACGCGAGTCCCGGGCTTGGCCCCTCGACGATGGCGGCGTGAGCGCGCGCCGCCCGCGGCCTCCGGCGGACATGCCGCGATGGCCAGAGAGGTAACCGTCTCACCTTTGTATTCCGCCTCCACCCTGTTATGTAACGGGGGCACCGGCACGCCCGCGCCGCGGCCCCGAGCTCCCGCGCCCGGCCCCGCATCGCACTGGCTCCGGCCTCGTGGCTGGTGGAGCCTCCGCACCCAGTGGTCGCCGCTCGTGTTCAAGGCTCGGGAACACGACGGAGCCGCGCTGATGTACCGCCGCATCATCGTTAGAGTGCCTTGCAGTGATGGAAGAGTCAGTGATGAGCGCAGTGTGTTCTTGGCCCGGGCCCGGAGCTGGCGCGGCAGGGTGGTGGTGCCGCAGCGTGCATCCCGCTCGCGCGCGCCTCTCTGGCATACTCTCCTCTCGCTCGCTCTGCCATAGCCGGCGCTGCAATTGCAGCCTGCATTGTGTTAAATCTGTGCTAATTCACACCGTGTAGCTATAGGAGTCGTTTGGGTCGTCTGCTGCCAATCGGTATTGACACCATTGCACCACACCTCGTAATTGCTTAAAACATATCCTTTTTATAATCATTCTGTGGTGGGTCATTATTAATATGATAAACTTATTTAATATTTGTACTTGATTTGTTTAGCTAAACAGATAATGAGTCATAAGTATTATATTATTGATGTATGTCGCCCGTAGCACATTCGTAGCAGGCGGCGGCGGTGCCGTAGTCCGACAGCATGGCGTAGCATTCACGTGATTTTTAGCGCAGATTTTTCTAGCGAGAAGCTTTGCTGAAATCTGTATGCGTACTAATTAAAAACGCAAGTTCAAGTTAAATTGTAATATCTACATAACCTCACAGCAGGTTAATATTAAACGCCAGAGAATCGTGACGCATAACAAGTAATTTCATGATGGCAATGCGCTAAACTTCTGTATCTCTAAACATAACTAGCTTTATATATTACAGCAGTGAAAAACCTATCTAATAAAGTTGATTTTACATCGGTAGTGCTGACTCAATGCGGATGGATATGCAGGCAAGTGGCCAGGTTAGTGCCACTATATTATAACAATATACCTATAGATATGAAGTATTTGTGTCATATACATAAATATGTTTTGGAATTAATCTTTTTGTGATTTATTCAAATACTGATATGTGTGCAGTGTATACTCAATCATTGACAATCGAATTGTTGGACTGGATTTAGATTAATTTTCACTGATATATGTCATTATAATACAACTGAATACTGGGACGAGAAAGTAACTCGCATGGTAAGCATCGCAGCCCACAACTGCCCACAAATATTAGCAATACTACCCAGACTCCCAAAGTTCTGAACGCTACTAAATCGCTCTTGTCATCCTGAGATAGAAGACGTGAATTATAACGATGATCAGCACACTAATTGACTTAAGCCAAAGACATTAAACAGCATAGTTAGAGACCTGCAATTTATTTTTAGAAAATTTGAATTAGATTAAAGAAATGTTGAAAAATATGCTGATCCCAATATATTTAAATTCAATATTGGAAGAAAATGTCGCTCAAGTCAATTATAAATTATGAATTTTTAGCCTAGATGTTCATAAGTTAAACTAAAATATTAGAGATAGTTTCGTTCAAGCGACAGACGCTAAATGTGCGATGACTATTACCTTATTTTTTATGGAAATCTCAATAATTTTATCTCGCTGACGTGCAGCTTGATTAACGATTGTAACTCTACAATCGTCAACATTATTTTTATTATTAAATTGTACCATATTGTTTATATATTAAACAGATAACATAATAAAACAGAATACTCTACATTTAAAAAAAAAAGAGGTGTCTAAATAAGAGTAATTGAACACAAATCAACGATTTTCAGAATTATTTTTTGTTTGTTTTTTACACATCTCTAACACTGAACGGATTTTCATAATGTTTTCACAGGTGGACGACTATAATTAGAAGCAGGAGCAGGTTATTGTTTCATTTGCTGGTGGTAGGTCTCTCAAATGTGAGAGCCCGGCTGGATAGGTACCACCGCAATGTCTATTTCTGCCGCCAAGCGGCAGTGTATACTCACTGTTCCGGTTTGAAGAACATGTAGCCAGTGTAACAACTGGACATAATAAGAATTAACATCTCATGACTTAAGATGGCGACCGCAATGGAATACCAAACAATACTTTGTAATTCAAGGTTGGATGGTATTTCTATTGTTTGTGAGCGGTCGTATCGGTACTATCAGGCGAACGGCAAGCTCGTCTCGACATTCAAAGCAATAAAAAAATCGGATACTGAAAATTGTATACTACGAGAGGGGTTTAATTTAATGTGTTTAGGGGAACAGGGGGCTTGTTGTGCACGAGGGTAACTTGTAACACGGCATTTTTACTTTAATTTTACAACTGCTCTAAACTTTTTTTTTTCTCTTCTCACTTTATCATGTACTGTAGTCTTTACCCTAAACTGATTGAAAAGAGCAACACCAGAGTTTCTTGCCCGTTCTTCTCTGGTGAGAACTGCTCTCCGAACTGGTGGTAGAGTTAATATTGACGGAATCTAAATAATGTATAACATTTTACAGATTCAAATAAATCATTTCATTTCATTTCAACCATTTTTTACCGAATCTTATTTGTATACTGCGTCACATGCCTAATACCAATTAGACGGCACTGACTGCGCATCCGCATCATTTTTGAAACCTAATGAAAAATTAAGTCTGTAAGTATATAAATTAATATTAATTTTAAATTTATAATATTGTTTCTTAATTTATTTGCGGTTATGATTATGGACTAATTAAAAAGTTTTTGAATCTTATGTACATGGAAATATATGTGTTTCTAAATTTGAAATTTATTTATTATTCTTAATTAGATATGTTACGACGATTTTGAAAATTATACCACGGGCTTAGTACAAAGTCTGCTGGAACATGTTATAACTTGTCCGAATCTTTTCGATTACATTTTAATAAGGTGTAATTTGATTTCTATTACTGAATGAGAAAAAGAACAGATAAACAACGTCAAAATGCGTATGAGTAGTTGAAATTGTATTAAACTAATTTTCTTAGTCCGAAATTGAGTCAGAGTCTTGGGCGGCCATTTTGTATTTCTTTGCTAAATAAAATATAAAGAAATATGAAAATAATGAGAGTGCAATAATACCTACTGTAGATTTTTGTGACTAAGGTCCGTTTTAACTAAAGAAATTATTAAAAGAGCTTTTGTTGATTTTTCCTTATACATTTATAAAGAAAGATTTACAGTTTTGAGCTACGTACGGTCAGTAGTAAGTGAACCGGTCGATCTCAAGATAATATATACGTTTTTCTGAAAATTGTTACAAGAAGCACCTCGTTCCTCTATATGAAATAGCGGCAAAGATAGTCATTAATAAATTCGCCATAAGATAAGCTAACGGGAAACCAACGAATCCATGGTTACACGCGCTTTTGATCCCTAGCAATTCGTATCAGGTATTTTCATATTGATGCACCTTTCTATTCTTATAACTGACACTTATAACTGATTCACGTTTTCAAAAAATACACTCTTAACAAATAATATACATAGTACATAAGAAATACATTCAATAAATAAATTAACTGATGCGAACAACCTAAAAAACGAATTGTAATGTTTTTTGGATTATGCACCGTACTTTATACTTGAATTTTAAAAAGAGCAACACTAGAGTTTCTTACCCGTTTTCTGTGGTAGAAACTCTAATCCGAACTAGTGGTAGAGTTCATGGGATTAAAGAGGTTTAAAGAGATGTTTCACAAGTCTTATTTGACAGTTATTGCATTGACAGCCAGAAAAGTATTCAGTGAAGATTTTTATATGCATTCAGATTAATTATTGGTAGGATATTTGTGTCTATGGTGGGACATTGTATCTGCCCAAGTAGCGACCACCGTGCACAAGGTGCAAGGGTGTCGATTAAGGCATAGACTATGTTGTTGGGCATAATTATGTCGACTAGTGAGAGGTATACATCTCTCAGCAGTTGATATTCTATCTGGACCCTACTCCATTTACCATTGTCAGTGGAGTCACTGCCGTCCCCGTAAGAAAAAAAAGAACTACCCAGTTTTAATAATTTGATCTTACCTTACTTCATACTTATAATATAAATGCGAAAGTTTGTGAAAATGTTTAAATGTTTGTAAGAAATAAATGCTGAAACAGCTGAATGGATTTCGATAAAAATTGGCGTAGTAATAGACCATATTCTACATTAAATTATAAACTTTTATTCCCCGTTATTTGCTCCTATAGGAAATAATGTAATTTTTAAAATAGATGACGCTAACATCAAACATAGTTTAGAAAACTTTATATCGGAAAAGATTTAGCAAGTGAAGCCGCAAGCAACACCTAATGAAATATAAAAATATGAACCCTCACGCGACGATTGCTGGATTTTTTAATTCGTTGGTTAAATCATTAATCGGGTAATAAAGTGGGTATGAACCGTCGCGGATCTCGGAGGCGGCCGACGCACCCGCCCGTCCCGTTCGCCCTCTGATTTTAAATTATCGGTAACCGATTAGCACAATCTATTAATTTAATCAGTATCATTTCTTTTGATGGAGGAATGTGATGTTAGATTGAGTTTTGTAAAATAAACTGTGATGCTAGTCCAAATCCGAGTGAAAAATCTTTTAGAATTGTATTTCATGCCAAAGTTTTTTTTATTGAATGACGAGGCGAGCTCGCTTTTCGCCTGATGGTAAGACACGACCGTACATAGTTAGTAGAAACGCCATCCAACACCTTGATTACAAAGTATTGTTTGGTATTCCACTGCGCTCGCCGTCCTGAGACATGAAATGTTAAGTCTTATTATGTCCAGTAGTTACACTGGCTACAATGTTCTTCAAACCGGAATACAGCGGTGACTACACACTGCTGCCTGGTGACAGAAATTGACATTACGGTGGTACCTTCCGAGGCGGACTCTTGCCTATGAGAAACCCACCACCAATAAGTTTTTCGGAATTAGATATTTCTATATGTTTATATTATTCCCAGAGACTATCAATTTTAAATAATAACTGCATAAAGTATAACTAACTATTAAACGTTTATTGATTTTTGAATGATGTTTATAACTCGCACATAAAGTAAATAGATGTTAGCTTTATAGGTCTACAAAACTCGAAATGGATACTTTAATAAAAAAGTTAACTTAGTCAATCATGTATGTCTAGGAATGAAAATTACGAAAATAAACTTAATCGTTGAGTTTATTCTCGTCACTACGACAAAGCCGAGCGTTAAGTAACGCGACCGATTTACCGTATTCAAATGTTTGCATCAAAAACGCGACATCTCGTCAATGAAATATACTTTGTGTACAAAATTTTGAACCCGGACATATCCAGACGATCACGGTGTAAATTAAATTGTAGTAGGTTCGCAAAATATACGGTTTAGAAATATTAAAACTATTTTTGATCCGCGATACTATAACAGTACCAAGTTTGGTATTTACCAAAAATATTTTTTCCATTTCGAAAATCTTCGGGCAAGAGACTGTAATAATATTGATTTGTCAATTTAAATGCTTAAAATTATCCGCACGAGTAATATTAGAACTACTCTAATTGTACATTTAAAACGTGCAATCATAATACGACACTTGAAAATATTCAGACTAGACTTTACCGTCACAGGAAGCTAGACTAAAAGTTGTACAACTATGATAGACGTTTACACCATTTATTAGTAACGCCCATTATGTAATTAACTTGAAACAAATACTTTAATATAAAAAGTGGTTCACTCTACGTATGTACAGAAGTACAACCCAAGCCACTTTAAGAGAAAAATTACATTCCCGAAAACAATTATAGGCGTACGGGCGTCTAGAATCAAATCAAAAGGAGTTTGTTAGAGGCCGGCGGGTCGTCGGCCGACAGGACGCCTCGCCCCATATCAGCCCGGTGACACAGCGGTCACCTACCACGTTCATCGGTGATTTACGATTCAATATTAGAAATATTTCTAATATTTAAGTCGAAAGTGACTTAAACTATGTTATTGGAAATACTATTTTTGTAGTTATAAACGTACTCAAGATGCTCAACGATCTAACTCAATTAACTAGGAAATTAGATACCAGCTTGTGGAATGAGGGATGAGTATTGGCAGATGTTTAGGACCCCGGAAAATTAGCAAAATTAGAACTTCACGTCATATTCCTAATATCTGATCATTGCCATCATGTTGTGGAATAACTAGCGCTTATTATCCTTGTTAATTGTTTTTATTTCAATTGGTAAACTTATACTGTGCTTTTCGGTCCTACAATAGCATGTGACCAAACACCAATGGTGCTTTTTTCGTAATCGTTATCTCACAATCCATAGTACCACAAGTTAATGAGTAGCAGAGTACTTGACAAGCTTTCCTCTCCTTTACTAGAAATAGTACCTAGTGCTCATTTGTAACAGTGAAAATCAGAAACTTGATTGTTATCCTGTGTAGAGTCCAGCAGCGCAGGAAAAAAATTTCATAAGCGAACCCGACACGACATCTACTTAGGTATTAATATACATGAATGCGATTTGCAAATCCATCTAATGATAATTAGATTTTACAAAAATTACGAAAGGGAAACCGGCAGGGATCTGGTTATATGAACCCTGCGGCACTGTTGGACATCCAATAATTTCCACATTTTACAGCCAAATCGTAACGTGCGGCTTCAGGGCAATTTTCAAGTATATTCCTAATTTGTACTTGCCATATACAGCTGACAGATTCTATCAAAGTTCCGGTGTTGGGTAAAGTTCCTCGAAACCTGCATGTTGCACGTGAAAGGTGACGAGTTCAGAATTTGGTGGTGGAGTTACTGTTACTCTCTGGTGTGTAATGGAACGTAGGAAATACTCCTTGATTAGTTTGCAAATTGTACAATTATAATAGTTTCTCTTGAATAATGTTATTCTTCAAGTTAATGCTATTATATTGTTTTTAAATCTATGACAAGTAAAACTCGTAGCTGAGCGGCAACCACCACATCGACCTTTAAATCATAGCAATAAAAACAATAATAAACCCTCGGATAATTTCGGGCTAGGTATTAAGAATTACGTGACAGCATTGCGCTTCCCATCCTAAAACTTGTATCAAATTTAATTAAGTTGGTTGCAACAATGTCCTTCGAACATAACAGCAATTCTTGTACATTTGAATTTTACGACAGTGGTACTTCTACCGCCTAGGAGAACAATTATTAAATACTTTTGTTATAAATTTTATATGGATTCTAAGCTGCTTTGATAAAAAAAAATCAATAACATACCTATTACACAATAATTGTTCTACGTGTATTTTAATTCCTAAATCAGTTTCTAATCGTTTTTACAGATTAATAGAGCCGAATAAAAAGTTTTATGTTTTAATTGAATTTGAAGTTTCGTGTCCTATAGTATGCATAGAAAATGTTTTTAACAATTTTTCATAAGTACACCTCAAATAGTCGCATAGAGTTCTTTGGTTGTTATAAACAACAGCATCGATTGGCGTTAAAAAAGTTTTTGCGTAAATTGTCAATTTTTTTACTGAATAATTTTATCAGGATCTGTGAATGTAGATCTTAATATCTCCAAAAACGACTGTTTCCTAAAACATGTTCTCTCTTTTCTTGTAGCTAAAGCAGTTAAGGTAGCTACCCTTTCTGCTCCATCTCAAAAACTCACCATGTATAATGCTTTGAGTCTAATGCAATGCTTGATATTTTTTATTTTACATAGCTTTTTAAATTTTATCAACATTTAGCGACCGCCAAATAACAACTAATAATTATTATAAAAGTAGACTGTTTAGTCTACTGTGTGTGTATGTTTAGTCTACTACGTAGTCTTTGCTCATGTGAAATTGTTTTTCTGGAATATTCTTTCAAATAAGTAATCATGTTTTCTGATTAAAGCCAACTTTATAATGCTAATTTCTTTTCCTTATTTTAATACAACGATTTGGGCACGCCGTTCGCCTGATAGTAAGCGATACTACCAACAATAGCAACACTATCTGCAACTTCGACTTATAAAGCACTGCGTAACATCCATTACCCTGAGTTATAATTGCTAACAAACAACTTAAGATCTTCACAAACTTTCACATCCCTAATATTACTGCGACGATAGCGTCGTTGCATTGCGTGCGCACTACCACTGCTCTAAGGTCCTGCGTTCGAATCCCGGTTCAGGCAACTGATATTGGGTTTTTCTGCTCAGCATCAGCTCGAAGTCTGTAATTTGTGTCCGATATGGTATTAATATGGCTCCCTATCACACAATATGGAGAAAACACAGGCGACAAATGGGTTTCCTAAATGAAAGCGTGATATATGGATGTGTGTGTAATATATAGATTTTTTTTTAAATTAACTTATATTAATTTCAAGTTGTTTCTCTCAAGCTTTGTCTTATTTGCGCTAATATAAAAATCGGTTTTTAATTGCATCAAGCATTGAATAAAACAAATCCCGCCAATAGATATGCACATTTACTCACGTAACACCGTAATTCATTTAGGGCTGGCAGTTTTAAACGATGGCCTCACGGCGGCCTTGTTACAATGACATTGGGCCGAGTGTGAGGGGTGACCCTGCGGCGGACAATACTCTCAAGTCTCGAGCCTCGCCTTGAGTCGAGCCGCTCTTGACGTAGGCACGGCTTGTAGTTATACTCCATACTATATAGATCAGGCGCGTCACCTTGATCGCTTTTAGATAATTGCTTCAATGGTGATGAAACTCCAAAAGACATTGATCAAAGGTGAATGATGCCTGCCTATAAATGATAGTTTTTGAAGATGTTTGAAACAAGTATTTCACGCGTGCGGAATCACAAACAAATACAAGTCATAGACCCTTAACTTAATAGTTTGAACTATAGCACGAATGTCTCGGCTATACCAGAATTGTACATCTGGAATAAAGCGACGTAAATAATAATATAATATTATATTATTATTGCTCAGCAGTGGGCAAGTATACTCGTTTGCTTACTTTGTGTTATAACGGTAAACTTTCTACACTGAATCAGCTCAAACATGTTTAATACCATTTAATAGCACCCCATCATACGCGGCACGCCAGCAATTCTGTAAGATTTGAATTTTTCCTTCCAGAAAGTTACATTTTTCACGTACAACGCGAACATACTTGCACGCCGTTTCGACTCGTCGGCATCTTCAATAAGAGCTCCTAAAAATAAACGTTCGTTGAGTTTCCAGCGTTACCTTCGCCCTCATTTGTCTCGCTGTCGTGAAGGGCGTAAGTTGCAGTTTAGCTCCCTTCATAATTGCAAGTGTCTGGTGCTAGCGACGGCTTTGTTTTGCAACCGTTGAGTGTCCACTTTGTGCTGTACAAAGGACTCTCAGGATAGCAAAGGATGTAGTTCACAAGTGTCTTCAAGTGCGGCTGTTGCTTCATTTCGTGCCGGTGGTGCACTGTTGTGCTACATTTAAAAATAAATGTGGGTAAAAGGGCAATGGTGCACTTTTGAAACAATTCCTTTGAATATTCGTTGCATTTTGTTTTTATCTTCATTTAAAAATGGTATTTGTATTAAAGGGACCAAAATGTTATTTTTAAAGAGCTCTTTCGGGAAAGTATCCACTATCCATAAAAGTTCGATACATAACTTTCACGTGATATGACGGGACAGCAACAGAAAATAAAAAAGAAATGTAGACGTGTGAGTATACCTTCTTGTTTCATAAAATGACTAACGCTGATTGATAAAAAAAACATACTTTAAACCGGTGGATCTCTGAACTTGACATTTTGAAACGAATTAATTATACAACGGAACAAAAGAATTTTTGTCAATTCTTTCCCTAAAGTAGTTTAATTCCATCGGGCACATGGCTACTGAGATTACATCGATTTTGATGCTATACATACTCCGGCCTGCATCCCCGATGAGGCGTAAAGAATGCTACAATAAGTGATGATAATATTTTAGTCAAATGTAATACGCAGTGAGATTATTGCTCATCATAATTCAAATAGCTCCGCCAACTTCTTTCTTTACCGCACTATGACGCTTTGGAATGATTTGCGCGCACACGTGTTCTCTTCCTATAGTCCTGGACCCTTCTGCTAGAGCGTGAAGAAGGAGCTGGGTAGGCTGGCATGATTGTGTGATTGTGTGAATGACATGAGATAGCCATCTGTTGCCATTCGGTACTCTATCTGGATGTGATCATGCTTACCATCAAGTGCAGTGCAGTGCAGGCACTTTAAAACAAATCTTTGATGCATTCAAAGAATCCCGAAATTGCTCGACCTGAGAAACGAAAACAGAGTCCCGGTTTACTTCCATGTGAATTGCCACTGAACCAAAGAAACTTAGCTTTATATCTACTAACAAGTTAGAGCTGGCAGACAAGCTCTCATCCGTCAAATTACATACATAAATAACTACGTACAGTTCTTAGTAGAGATGAAATTACTTCGTAACTGTTCTGTTTCTGCTCTATGTTTATTTTGTAACTACAGTTGCTCGTCATGACGATGACAGTGTACCTATTACAAATTACATATATTACTGTAATTATGCCATTAATCGAGAATAAGCGTAGGTGTAACCATGATTTATCGGGATAATTTGATTAGGTACATTCAATGTGTCAATAAGCAATTGGCATGATGATTGAATTCTCTGCCCATGGAATTGTAATCTACTTTTTTTATCTCTATGAATTTGACAATATAAATGTATTATGTTAATTGTATACAATTTAATATATTAATAGGTGTACAAATTACATATCATATTAATTCCGGTGTCACATGTTAACATGGTGCGGCCATAGCATAGGTATCATCTTCTGATATCGAAGGACGCAATGTCGCTCGTCGATCGACTTTGCAATTGGAAGATCCTATATAATAATATCAGCCCTGTATTATATACTGTCCCACTGCTGGGCACGGGCCTTCTCTACTACTAAGAGAGATTAAGCCCTAGTCCACCACGCTGGCCTGGTGCGGATAGGTAGACTTCACACACCCTCAAAATTCCTTTAGATATTTCTCAGATACGTCGGCTTCATCACAATGTTTTCCTTCACCGTTAAAGCAAGCGATAATTCACAAAGAATATACACATAATTTTAGAAAAAGTCAGATGTGGCTACCCTTTGAATTTAAACCTGCTCTTCTTCTCGGCAGTCCGTTCCACAACCAACTAGGCTATTGCTGTTGGAAGACTATAACGTACTTAATAAAACCACGTCATGCATGGTATACTAATACCCAGTCCATGCTGGCTTCCCTTTATATAGAAGTTATATAGAATCTAATCACCATTAGAATGATTTGCAGACCGCATTCATATACTAGTACCTATATGTTGTGTTGAGTTCTCTTTCGGAAAATTTCACCTTTCGCCAATGCTAATACCTTATGTTCATAGACATTTTGATAATCAAATTGCTCGTCTGATTGTAACTATACAAAACATGAGTATCACAGCATAATATCCCATATTAATATGCAGTCTAAAAATATACGAAGAGGAATAAAGGTATAGTGACACACCAACAGACACGACTAACTTGATTATCAATTTCTTAACTATGTTACCGAGTGTTTGGAACATTGGTGTCTGAGCCGCTGAGGTGCGGTTATAAACTGAAATTGTTTATCGTTAGAACATTAAAGGTTTCTCTTTATGGAAATAGTTGATTTAAATAAGGAATGGTTTTTTAACACGAAATGTAGAATTTTAAAAATTTAGATATGTAATTTTATTTTTATTTAATTAATAATCATTGCACACGAACAGTATATACATACTAATGTCAATATAGAAGACATTGTAATTAAAATATGATATGCATACCACTTACAGGCATACACAAAATTCACAAAGTAAGTAGGGTAAAGCTAAAATATTAGGCACATAATATGAATATTAAACAAAAGTAACAGGTTTAAATATTTTATAAAAAAAATGTTTTTTTTTTATAAAATACATTTTACAGACTTATGGAAAACTAACAGTTTGAAACACTTATGGAAAACTATCAGTTTTTTTGAACGTTTTCTGTACCGTCTAAGCGAAAAGGTATATTTTTAACCATAAAAACCAATATAATTCCTAATGCGTTACATTGAACTTACTACACGACTTGCCCATGTAAATAAAACTTACTTTCATCACTGCGTTTCGGGATTCTATTGCATCCTATGCTACTATGGGGGGATTTAGACCGCGGTGGAGAAGTTTACCGCATAAAGTTCATCCATATGACCTGGAAATGGTCTATATTATATGTCCTACGGGTACCTCTCTTGTGATTTGTGCTCTATACGAGAGAAGATTGGTCATCTCCTGTAGACAGCAGTTTGGCTTTTCCCCTGGCATTGTCGATATTAAAAGCGATTGCCTTTCACTTGTCTGCGAAGACACTAAAACAAATGCTAGCAAAGATTTATTAATCTTATCTTATAATTATTATAAATGCGAATATTTATGTACATGTTTGGATTTCCGGATATTTGTTCTAGTAAACTCAAAAACATCTAAACGGGTTTGGATGAAATTTGGAACACTTAAAAATCATATCCTAGATTAACATATGCCACTTTTAAAAGCTTTAAACGCAGAGAAAGCTGCGAAAAAAGAACCAAGTTTTTCCTAATATAAATCTTATTTCCATTATCATTGCTACAATTTGTGGGTTTAATAAGACTTTACAATCATGGCAACGTAGAGTAGCCACCAGTGGCAAAGGGTGAAATGTTTCAAAAGGTAACTTGAGGCAAAAATTGCTTTAGTTAACATATAGCGATCAATTTACCAGAAATAAAAAACTGGACAAATGTAAATAAACGCAAAAGGGAAGCTGGTAGGAACCGGGTTGCATGGACGCTTCGCCACTGGTAGCCGCTGATGTACTATAATAATTAGTCATACGTAGCCCCTAAGTTTACTTTAATGTCATGTTTATAGACCATAAGTAATGTGGTATATTGGCCACTAACAAATTATCCATCTGCATTGAGTTAGAATGCTGATAAATATTAAGAGTTGTCGTCCAACCATTACACCTTAAGTGCTTTAAGTATTTAATTTAAAAGAATAAGTAAGCATTTAAAAAAAACTATTCGCTAGAGTAGACCCTATTTTAATTACTATAGATAAATCTTATAACCAACACATCAAATCAACTTGTAATATTCTACGGCGTAGTGACTACGTAATTGTCCGTAGCTCGACAACAAACGTAGCGTGCGTAGTCTCGTAGCACAACCGTAGTCGTGTGTAGCAAACATTTTTTGATATATTGTGTCGGTTATTACAAGACAATTTTACCACAGATTGTTTTTAATTCTTGTCCCATAAACACTGAACAATGAACTGATGGAATAGCTATTTCAAGTTACAAGCTAATAACTTGGAAAATCAAAATAATATAAATTATTTTACTATGCATTTTACTAGTTACAAATTTATAACTTTTATAGGTAAAAAAAACTCTATATACCTACTGATAAAAAATTTAAATTACCAAAAATGCCTTGAATCTACAAAAAGTGCATCATCGGCATCGCTAATTTCAAGATCTTACGGCATCAAGAGATTACGGGCGAGCGCTGCAGTGCGGGGCCGGGCGGCGGGGCGGGAGCGGTAGCGCGGCGGAGGGCGCGCCCGTGGGTAGCGGGGGGTGTGTGCCGGTGGAGCAGGCGGGGTGAGAGATGTGCGCGGGGGGGCGATGCCGCGACCGGGTCACGACTCGCGCCCAGTGCGGCCGCGGCAGCTCCGCCGGCGCGCACTGCGCCGCCCGCCTTCTATACAACCTCTCCATACTCCGAGTTAACTGAACGTTCTGTGTATTTAGTACAAGGTGTGGTGCATTGTCGGTCAAGTGTGTAGTGATCGGGGACAATGATTGTTGAAATACAAGAGGTACGTGCCGTTTATACACGTGATCGGACGACACTTGGGACGGTTTTATGTCACGTTTGATGCACCAGAGATAATTATACTTTTATATATAACAGCGATAAAAAATTGTCTACCATGTACCCACTACTACTTGTGACACTGATGTATTGTTGAAACTTTTAATGGTCCACAAGTTGTGAAGTCTCAGTGTAGATTAAAGATCGTGTAGGGTGCCGATGTCAGTCGGTCAACGCACAGTGCGTGCGGGGCGGGGCGGGGCGCAGCGGGGTGTGCGCGGGTGTAGCGCGGGCCGCGGGACGGGAGGTGGGGAGGTCGCACGGGCGTTGCACCGCTGCAGCCAGTGCAGGCCGCACCGACAGGGCAGCTCCGCCGGAGCCTGCGGGGCGTTACTCGTATTACTTACATCCTAATGTACTAAATATAGTTTCGTACCTGAATCAATGAAAATGGGTTACATTGTCATCACTCTAGAACAGATGATTATAAGTTTGAGGTGAATAAACGTATTTCAAATTAATGTATTTTCAGGAGGTTAGAGGAAAGAGGCCTTTCAAGATATGGGACAGTTCTCGGAACGTGAGGAAGGGGCTGGTGGTCACTAGCTTTGAAGAGTTAATACATAGAGGTCAGTGAACACAGTTTTTATACGCGGGCAGTATTAGCAATACAATTACAGGTGTTTGACATAGAGAAAGCAAAATGATTACGAAATATTTGAATATATTAATTTGCGGTAATAGATATTTATTAATTAGCTGGCTGAATGAAAAAACGCGTTTTAACTTAGAAGTTATACATTCAATTCGCATTACCTAATCTAGTTTAATGAATTATAACTACAGCTTTGAATCGTTTATGAATTGAAAGGATACTTACAAAATTTTTATTATAATTTAGCATCTTCTATTTTAATATAATCCTTTTTTATACTTAATACAAAAATACTAAAGTGTTCTTAATACCTACTTTTATAATCATGTGATAACTTCTTTATTGCTTTTAATTAATGTCAATATTAGCTGTTGTTTATTTAAACTCAGCCATCTCAGTGGTGCAAGCTTTGTCATTATTGTTGAACATAGACTAAAGCGAACTCATATTTAATTCTCGACAACTGTCATTTACTTGTGACATTAACGGCCTGTTAAGTTAGACAGTAAATGCTAAATGCATTCTTGTTTACTATTTATTTGGGATTTTGACTTCGTATTGGTCGCCGTTTTTATGTTTAATTATTAGAGTTTACTTTTACATCGTGAACAGGCCCCTAATGTTGCTATTACTTCCGTTTCAGTTTCATTTGATATCATTCATCGTTGTATTATTATCAATTTGATTAATTGGGTTTATTTTTACTATTCATATGTTTACAACTTTTTTGTTTAATTAGTAGTAAAATACTAAATTTTGTGTTTTTGAATGTGGCAATGCTCATGGATTTCAACAATTAAAACTGGCTTTTACGATACTTTGAATCTTATCCCTGGACTAGAACGTAGCTTTCCCACTGCTGTGAAATTTACAGTAAATATGAAAACTGGTGTCTATAAAACTGGAATAACTACACGTTTCCGTCTTGTAAAATATGGAACTGCTTTATTTTACTAATACCGTTAAGGTGGTAGCTCAAGGTCCATTTTCTAAAATTTAATATGACGAAATTTTAAAGGCAGAAATATCCATGATTATTAATTATTTTTACATTTTTCTTTCAACTGCGAGAACTAATCACTAACTAGACGTGAATTTAAATTCTTTACTTGCCAATACTTGTTTAGTTACCCAGATTAAAGCCGAAACAAAATGTATGAAAATGGACCTTGAGCTACCACCTTAACTTTAAACCAGAAAAGGAAATGTGGCGCCCTCAAACAGCTTTCTGATTCTCCTGATCAACCTGGGCTCACATAAGACAAACCACATAGTAACAATAGCTTTTTAATTTACAAAAAACCTAAAATTATTAGCCTTATCATTATTATAAATCACAACGGACTTTAAAAAACCGAACTCAAAACAAATGATGCAAACATACATTTGTGTCATTTAGGAAATTAAACCTGTATAGTGTATACCTTTTACCTTCTACCTACCTTTTCTAGCTTTAATATAGCTACAGAGTTTAAATAGAACTAAACTTGACACAGCGCCAATGGTAGCTAGAACATTAGAAATGCCTAGATTTGTTAGACAGAACTATTTTTTTTTACATTGGCACGTCAACGCGAGCCCACTGCACCTGATGATAAGTGGAGTAAAGACCATGTAGAGTGTCGACCTCGCGAGCCTGTGTATATCTGGATATACACAAGCTAATCCCGGCACAAAATGCACTTCGGGAGCCACTATGACGGGTTTTATACGTTGTGTACGGTGACCACCATCCGTTCGAATACTAATATGTTACCACCTGCAACTTAGTAGTAAATGACGAGATTTTTATTTACATATAATATTATATGCCGCTATATTTAGGCTTTTTATCTCAGAAAATGGACAATGGTAACTTCTGTTCCGGAAAAAGACTTTCAGTTAATATAACATATTTTCCGGTAGTCTATATATAGGCCACCCATTGGTCGACACTCGCACCGAGGCTGCCCGGCAACTCCCACTGGCTTTTTCCAAAAATTAGTTTGCTGCAAAGCTATTTCCGTCTCTAGGAAGTACGTAGCGGAAAATTTCATGCATTTTTTCCAAAGACTGGCATTTTAAAATTTTAGATATATAGGTTTACGTTTTAGTTTCGTGTTGTCTGATAATTTGATTTTGTGTTTTTTGTAGTGAAACCTTATATTGTGTAAAATTGTATTAGTAATGAGGTTTTACATGAGTTTGTACTGTAAATTTTGGGGTGCGCTCTTCTCGTGTACTATAAAATAGTAATATATTACATCTATAAAATAGTACCTTGATCGAAATTGCATTGTGCAGTCCCAATCAGATCCGGATTTAATGACTTCGCCGTAATAAAACTGAGCACAATTACATTACTTAAAAACATTATAATATGACATAAATAATATCGACTTGGCGACAAATTTTATCTAGTAGAGGTGACAACCATTTAAAATCGTAATCATAAAACTAACGAAAATAAGGAATAAAAATAACAATTCCTTTTAATGGAGAAAAACAAAGTGGCAATAACAAGGATAGCAAACACTCAACCTGGATCAGAATGTTTGGGATCGGTGGGGACGGTTCCACGAACAACATTATGTGAAGTGGGTTAAAAATAACCTGACTACCTTAAGGAACTTTGAGATGACGTCAATGAAATTAATATTTAACTTGAAATAATTTTTTCTACCTTCTACCACCCTGTAATATGCAAAGACTATTGTTTCCCAATTTCACATTGTAGATGTATGTATGTATGTAAAATTATTATAGAAGACTTTAAATCTCATGTTTTAGGATATAAAGCACATTGGGCGCTCTGAGAACTTAATTACAAGGGTGGTTACAGCTGCTACTTTTGTTGTCAATAATAGGTAGCAGAGTAATAACCTAACTATTAGACAGTTTTCTCAAATATGTATATCAATTTAGTTCCTTTCAGGGTAAGCGAAGCAGAAGGGTAAGATATGCTGAGAATTTGACCACTGCCAATTTCTTTCTCCCTTCTACTTTTACTAAAATACAATATACGATGCAGTGAAACGAAATAATGCCATATTTACCAAAGAAAATTGATCAAATACACGTTCTGGTTTTTTGAACTAATAAGATGCTAACAAACATATATTCCGCCTGATCTTAGCATTAAGAGAATTGAAGAAAATACATATTATTTCTTTTATATTTCTATTAGTTCGCTTCCAACGTCCTACGGCACCTAGAATACAGAGTCGAGGTCGGTCCGGCTGTAGTAAACTGTTTAGCAGCGGGTCAACAGGGCTGCGCGGTTGGTTGCGCTCGTGACCTGATTACGGGTTCGAGGATGTCACCGCTCCCACCGTTTAGCCAATAAACATCCGTCTTTGTGAAGTTTTCTTCATTACTTTTCGGATTGAGTGGGTTTTGAAACATTTAAGGGTTTACATAGCGAGTAGTTTTGTTGTGTTAGGTCAGTTTCATTGTACAAATTAAATGTATTCTTACGGTTGGTAGCTGCATTGTCTTATAGATCATGGTCACCATGTCGGTGTTGAGTAATTGAAAAAATATATCAACACTCATACTACTACATACTTAATAATATTTGTTTTCTCTACTTTGATTTTTAAATTAAAATTTTAGTAAGTAATTACCCAAATGAGTTGTCGTTGATAAAACAAAAAACTACTTGAATGTAATATAAGTATTCTTAGTAACGGAACCTGTTAACCTGCGTGTTCTGACGGCAGGTAAGGAGAAGTTGTCAGTAGCTGCGAGTGAGCCGGTGCGGCTGGTGCTAGAGAGTGACGGCACGCAGGTCGAAGACGGCGAGTACTGGCGTACGCTACCACCCAATACCGTACTGCTGCTGCTGCGCCAGGGCGAGCGATGGTATCCCACAGGAGTCGACGTCATCAAGGCCGGTCAGTGCGCACACATCTACCATATCACACCTACACGTATCAACGTTATTTGACTCTATGCTATTCCATTTTCAGCAATATCAGCAATCCCCAAAATAGTATGCGAGACGATCCACGCGCTCGAGTTACACGATGAGACGCCTTCATGGAAGATCATGGACAACAAGGGGCGCGTCACGGTGGTGCTGCACTGGGACCAGCGGCCCGCGGCGTCGCCGGCCGCGCGCTCACCCTCGCGGCAAGCCAAGCCGGATCGACGGCCCTCGCTCGTGATCCAGACGTCGCTGGACCGGCCGCAGCCGCCGCCGCCACACATCACTGTTGTGAACCACGACGAGCCGGGCCCCGCGCCGCGCCGACTGTCGCGCGGGCCCGGCTCGCTCGAGCATACGCCCGGCGGCGTGCACGTGCATACGTCCGAGTGCCGCGCCGCGCCCGCCTCGCCTGCGCCGCACCCGCCACACGCACGGCCACCGCCAGACGAGTGCGACTTCCATTGCTGTGCGCTACATGAGGAAGGACGCCGGATCGCCGTACACAAAAGCGTCGCTACCTCGCCCATACAGGACGCGCAGCCTCGTGCCTCACCACAGGGCCGACCGAAAGGCCACGTGCGCTTTCTAGACGCAGAATCGGCTCGACGAGGTGATCGCGACTCGTCTGAGAGTGAAACAGAAAACACACTCGTTGAAGACGAGGCGGTCACATCGGAGAAGTTCTTGCTGTTGATTGACCAACTGAGCGTGGACCAAAAGCGACACCTCACCATAAAGGACATCGGCATCATACTGGAACGGCTCAGCTCAAAGATCCTAGACGTGGAGCGGCTCGACCGCGAATCAGAGTCGGACGACTGTTACAACTGGACAATTAAGGCGACGATCAGAGGCGACGCGCTGAGAGAGCTCGGCGTCATATACAATGGCAACTACTACGCCATCAGCGAACACCCGGGCTACCGGGAGGAGAACGAGGAGGCGGGAGACGAGGGCGAGGAGGAGGAGGAAGAGGACAGACTCTGATCGGGCCTGTGCGGCGCCGCCGTGCCCGCCGCCGCCGCCGCCGTGCGCCACGCGCTGTGCCGCATCGCCGCGCGCTGACGGCTGCGAGCCTCGAGCGCCGCACCGACCCCCGCGCCCCCGGCGCACACACCGCGCTCCTCCGCGGCCGCCGCGCCACGGAGGATACCCACAGAGTGAGTGACAGAGCTGCAGCGTGAACGGCTCGGCTCGGATCTCAATCCGCTGTGAACGATTAGAGACTTATATATAAAATTGAATGCGGCGCGACCTCTCGCCCCGCGGTGCGAGGCGCGCCGACGCGACTTAGGTAATAAATAGCGAAATTATTATAAGTAAAACTGACTTCCTATCGTTTTCTAAGGTGATCGTTTAAGTGTACGCGCCGGTGCACAGACGGGCGCCAGCCGACAGCGCCGGCCGCTTACGCCGACCCCTCATATTAGCGTAATGTGTATTATATTCCGATGTCAGCGGAACACAATAACTGCACAAATATTTATCATCGAGATTGTCGTCGTATGTTCTTAGGTAAATAATAAATTGTACACGAGCGCGTTGGCGACGATTCACTGTGTGACCGCGAGCCAGCACTCCGACACGTGTCCGGCGCCCGGCACCCGGCGACCGCTCTCGCTTGCTCAACCACCTTCATTCTACTCACACTCGAGACTGGCCTAATGCATCGAGGAATATGTATTGTATGGATCACATTGCACAATCGACATTCATATTAACTGTTAATAACACCACTTTAGGCGTGAAAGATGCAAATAAAACAATAAAGTTGTGACTTGGCACGGCCGCGCGGCTGTCGGACGCCGGGCCGGTCGCCGGACGCCGGTGCCGCAGCGTCACGGCACTGCGCGTGCGCACAGACTATAAACAATAATGTTATGTAATCGAATGAGGTTAGACGGAGGCGGTGCGTTACAGAACCGTGTGATGTTACTCGCAGAATTTGATTCGAGTTCACTGTAGTCAATAAAGAGATGGTTTGTCAGCGCTGGACGACAATTCCGTGTAGCTAGGGCGATGTTTCAGAGAGAGCACATAACATTATACATATATATAATAGATATATAAATTATATTAATAAATTCAATGTTATAAAAAGAGGTTGTAACTAAAATACGAATCCTTTATACCGCCATCGCATCAAGTCATCATGCCAAAATGGGTATTTGTAGTGGGTAAGTTGATTCTTGTATTTATTAGCTCTATGATACAGTAGTGTTGTGGGATGTTTTTGATTTTTGTATAGTGTCGATGCGTGAAACGGAACACGCAATAATGTATGATATATGAAATGTAATAAGTTTTACGGCTCCGCGGAGGCCACCATCAAATGTATAGATAATTAAGGTGTAACATTAATGACGACCGAGCGCGCCGCCTCGCTCCGGAGCCGCTGCGCAGCGCGCGTCTCTACGACGGGTTTGGTTTCGCCTCCCGTTCATTCTGGAATACGGTTCATGAAGTTGCCGCTACCTCATATTTTAGTGCATTTGGTTTTGTTATAGCAACGTTTGTTTACGCAAATATATTTTGCATAATATTTTCATGAGCCGTCTCGCATTCCATGTTGATGTTTTGAATGTTAAAGTTATTGTTTAAAAGTTTGATATTGTGATTTGCCCTCGAGTTAATTATTTTCAAGTAATTCTCGCTGTTAAGATGGTAAGACTAAAGTTGAAATATTGTAAGAAATAAAATCGTGGCCGAGTTACGAGCGTCGTACATTTGGATGTCTTTTTGCTCTACAATTTGATTATCGGTTCATAACGGACTGATAACTGAATCGCCTTTGAAATTCATTGCGGCAGAACTGTATGTTTCATTGTAAGTTGCATTTTCGGGTATATGGAATTTATATGAAGAAATGGTGTGAAATTTTGTGGCAGGGCGCAGGCTGGATGTGAGCTTTGAGATGTATGATACGAATAATACTTATGTACATTGCCATTTTAAAAGCAAAAACTATATTACACCAAGTGCACGAAAGATTTAAAACAGTCATCTTATTAATTGTTAAGAGATTCGTCACGACAGACATGATAATTTTGGGTGGCTTCGGTTTAAAAGGCGTAAGATGTAGGCAAGAGACTATGGTGATGTTCACATCCAGCCTGCGCTTGAAGCTATCGATCGCAGGTGTGTTGAAAAGACGGTGAAATTTCTTTTCTCGCTGTCTAAATCATTCGCTTAATTCGTTTTGTACAGCTAATGGTGAGTCTATGGGATTACGATCCGTTACGCACATTATTATATTGTCTAGTTAATGAAAACGTTCCGTTTTTAATATTTTTATGTGCATAGGAGTAATTAATAAATTGTATAAAGTATTATTTGGGGTCGAGCGCGGACGAGTCGCGTTTAATCGATCGGGGATTTGGGCGTTACATAATCCTTAACATCTTTCAATATGCTTTAAATGTTTGAGTGAAACGGAACGGACAAGATGGCTATGCGGAGATGGGCTTGTGAGCTTAGTACGAGTAAGGGAAGGCAATTTTGTATGAAGTATTTGATAGATAAGCATTTTTATGAATGAATATTATGCAACTTTGAGATGTTAATGAATCGGTGGTAAAGTAAGTTTTTGATATCGATTGAAAATGATTGATAGGTTATATCGATTCTTGAATTAAAATTCATGCTGTCAACGTTTAGAACGAATTTTTACTTTAAATGTGTGGCTAATCAATATTGCTAAAGATAAAGAACCGTTTATATTGAATGAAACTAATTTATGATAACTTTGCACATGACGATTGGAAAGTAGGGTAGTTCGTGGCAGCTGTAGAGATATAAATCGAATTGAAAAGGTCCCGTGTGACGAGGAATATGTTGGGAAGCATTTGCTATTTGAAAGTAATCTTTATGTAACGCCTAATTCCTTTGCGATGGTGTACAAATGATAATGTTGCGCGGTCCGTCAACAGTGGCGTCTACAGGACTATTTTCGCGTTTATGTCAAACTAACTACTGTTTAACAATCGATTCTACTCACAATAAATCGATATATTGAAGACTTGAAATGTCATCAAAAGAATGCTTCAGTGTTAAAAAGATTACATCAATTACAGCCTATACATTGAATATACTTTATTGATAATTAATGGAGTAGGCAACGCTGAATAGTCCTGTGCGGTGCCAAAGAGCACTAGATGCCTCATAATAGTTAACTGACTGACATAATTATTAAGTATCATCTACAACAACTGTTGAACGCTGCCGTAACAATATTATCGTCAGGAATGTGAAATGGTGGGTCAGTATCGATTCTTTATCGGATTCTATTTGTACGAATAATCGATTTAAGACCATGTTTGTCGCAAGAAACGTGAAGAATTCGAAGATAAATGGTTGGTAATGCATGTAGCATTTTTATAATAATGTACTAATTAATCTTCAAAATGAAGGCTTAGTTACGCGAAAGCAATGGTACGCCAGTTATAACGGGGTTTTAGAGATGTGGCTCAATGTCGATAGTCGATACGACGGCCACCGTTTCCCATCCCTAACACTAGGTACACGTAATGACGTATTAATTCGAAATAAACATACATAACGTTTAGATAATACGGTAAAGATAAAAAACTGATTTTCGAAATGGTTATTTCGTTTTCTTATCTCGTTTTATAGGAATGAATAGTGAATTGTTTTAATCGGTTATTTGTTACACACGAACACATTGTGCAAAAATAATACGTAAACTAATGTTAGTGGAATCGCATGAACGCAGTTTTAGTTTCAAATAACGTGCCAATATGGAAAACAATACAATTTATAAACAATTATTTACAAACCATAGAACAGAAATCGTGCTAATAAAATAGCAGTGATTATGGAGAAATGTTTACTTAAAACTTAATTATGTTTACCATTATATTATGAAACATATTTTGCTTTTCGTCAAAATATATTCTTTTAAATTTTATGATACAGACATGACATTACGAATATTTTCGATTTCAAAATAATTCTATTATTGTAAATAATTGTTTATAGATTGCTAAAACGAATAAAAGTGCCAAATATGTTTATATAAATTTAAAATTCAAGAATTCTGGTCTACCTACACTTGACGAAATCCATTTGACGTTCAAACAGGCTTGTAAATTAAGTATGTCTACACACTGAAGTGTAACACTAATGAAACAAATATTTAATGATCTCTCTCTCCCCAGTCGGTCCCTCATTACTAAGGATCGTGACTCTCAATTATCTTCGCAGTGATATCTCTCCATCGGCTTCGGTCTTCTTCCTGATGAAATGCTGTATTAATGGAGACATTCAAAGCGCTGGAAACCTGGCCTATCCATCGTGTGGTGTTTCCTCGTGGTCTCTTCCCTTCCAACTTTACAACCATGAGCATCTTTTCGAGGTTGTCTGGTTCTCGTCTGGCGATATGTTCAAAATACTTTAAGGTTCTGTAAACAGGTTGCATTTACTGATAAAATACTATTTTTACCCATTCTCTCCTAATGTACAGCTGATACAGCGGACATATATTGGAACCTTGCATAGAGTATGGTCTTGCATTGTTTGCATGAAACACGAACATAATCGACCATTAGGAGACATCCCTCTGGACTCGCCTAGTGTGTGACTTTTATAATTGTCATTATGTTATTGAGCCTCGGTTTACTTTTAATCAAGTCTCGCCTTGATTTATAACAACAGTACCCTGAGCGTATTTATCAAAATATTTGCGCCTTAAGCCAAAGCAATATCGACTTTATGCACAAAGTTGATGTTTGATTGGTTATAGACGCAAATATTGGTTCAAAATATGCCAAGTGTGCCTATAAGCCTGTACGTCAAATGCTGGTCGAGTGTAGGTCCAAGGTCGTCCCCGAGCGCCGACAGCCGCTAGCCGGACGTGGTGCAGTACCGGATTACGTTCATAAACACAGCATACCTAAAACTTCACTGCCACTAATTTAAAAATAAAAATATTGGAAACCAACTGTGGTTTTGATTTCACGCCCAATAAATAGAGGTATATTGGTAATTTGATTGATCAAGGTATATTCTTTGTGCAGTATTTCAAATAAATAGATCAGTGAAAAAGGTGGGGCACTCCTCCAGTCCAGTCCACTTTGTATATAAATATAGATAAAACACCACAGTAACGTCTAACAGAAGACAAAAAGACTGGTAAAGCTGAAAGTTATTTTTATTGCTTTGAATGACGAGACAAGCTTGCCTTTCGCCAGATGGTAAGCGATACGACCACTCAAAAGCAGTAGAAACACCATCCAACACCTTGAATTACAAAGTATTGTTTGGTATTCAACTACGCTCGCCATCGTGAGATATAAGATGTTAGGTCTTATTATGTCCAATAGTTACACTAGCTACAATGTGCTTCTTCAAACCTGAACACAACAGTGACTACACACTGCTGCTTGGCGGCAGAAATAGATATTACGATGGTACCTACCCAGGCGGACTTCCCCACATATGAGAAACGTGCCACCAGTAAATGAAATCAAGATGAAAAGCAATGGATACAAACTGTACACCTGTAATTCTATTCCAACTGTCATTACCATAGCATACACAAATTTTGTGTTTCACAAACTTTTGTCTCGATACAAGAATCAATCCTGCAGACGCTATTGTCATGTGGAATAGTCACTACATAAACCTATAGGTATAGGTTCGATGCCTAGCTTCTGTCATACCGCTGGCTCACTATAACGAGGTTCTTACTTCTTTGTTATATTCGTGAAAATTTAATTATATATATCAAATGATTCTAAATCTTTTTACTGGACATTTCCAATAATCCCGAAATATAAATAAAGAGGGTCCCATGACTTATTGTCTTTTCTAATTTTTACCAAAATGAAAACTTTCTCATTTTTGTAACATAAGTAAATATTAACATAGGTAAAAGTGAGCCAGGGATATTTCCCCACTGTGTATATGAAAGTGTATATCAAAGAGAAGGTGTATATCGAAAGTTGGATTATTGTTTAGGGTAAGCAAAAACTAGACATAAACAAAACTCAATACAATCCCGCTTTTGACGCTGCTATCAACCATGATGGTATTGAACTCCGACCTTCATGATCACAACCTATCTATTCCACAATAGACAAAATAGTGTAGAAACAACGGGTAAAGACCTTGAATGTAATCTTACACGGAATTCGAGTGTTCTAATAGGGAGCAAACTACACTCAATGAGTTTATAAAAAAACATGACCAAAATCAACCTTTATCCCCAAAGATGTAAGTAAAGCTGCTACCAGGGCATCCGCTTTTCGCCTGTGTGTTCCATCCCATGATGTGATCAGAGGCGAGCCTATCGCCATAAATTTGCGACTCCAGGCTAATAATGACAAAAAAAATTACAAAAACAACGATAATATACTGGACTACATCAATAATGTAGATAAAGTACCCACGCCTGGCGACACCTATGTTTATTGAAAACCATTTATAGTAAGTATACTATTTTGATTTTCTATTGAAAATAAAACCTAAAACCACCAGCGGCTTCTTTGAATACATTTTCACTAGCGACTTTATGTCATATGTAAATGAAAGAATAAAAACATATTGTATTCGTTTTTTCGACCGTCACATATGACTCTTTATACGTTCACAATTCCACCGCGATTTTATAACTTTATTCCGTAAACCCTCTGAACCTTTTCAAGTCGTAGGCAAAACTAAACACAGCAAACAAGCACACTTGTAAAGAGCAAGAGATGCAAACCATCTCGTTACGGCCACTTGAGACTATTCACTTTTCAGGAAAACATTCAGGATTCTAAATAAAATAAGTCGGACTAAAACTTCATGAATGAAAATAGCACACTTGAAACTGAAACTTTAGGACTTGCACTGCATCTCAAATTCTCAGTAGATAATGTTTTTTATGTCTTAACTTGGGCTCATCAGTTGAAATTATAAATTGTATAGATTCAGGTTTGATTTTTTGTCAGGTTATTAAAATGTGTGTGAGTTTTTATTTCAAAAATATATTTATGTTGATTTAAATTTTACTAACTGCAATAAAATTTACAAATAAGCCGTAAAAGTAAAAGTATCAGCGATGCGTTGGAAATCTGTAGAAATAAACTAGTTTATAAGTTTTCTAAAACATCCAGAAATAAACTTCCAATATTATATAAAACATGGTGAATGAGAAAAATAATTAATTCCAAAGGAGAATGCCCATTTTTGTATGAGAGTTGGGCTACGCTTGCGTCTGTACAAAACCTTCACTAAACTATAGGGAATATATCCTAATTTTTATACAAATTGAAAACAATTGGATATTCGATGGGAGTTCGGAGTAATCAGAATTTTTATAGCGCGGTTATTTCGAGGTTAAGTATGGACTGCAATAATGTAAGGTAGAAAGTACTGTTACGTGCCGCTAACCTAGCCGATGACATCGGGCGTTTCCGGAAGTATTCGGCTGCGCGGCGCAGGCTGGCAGAAGAGAAGATATGTCACGCGGCGACTATTCTATTATTATTCTCTCTGGCTGGACGTTGTCAAAAGAATGTCTAAAATTGTATTCTGTAATTATTTTGCTAATATAATGTTTACTGTAAAAAGAGCGTTTTACATTCAGAAGTGGGATTATACAAATGATAATTTGAAGTTACATTGAATTCGAATGTGAAGAGAACTATCGGAATAAATCTGTGATGAATCATTGAATGCCAAAATTAAAATTACCAGATTCTCAGATTTTTAGTTACCATGGCAACGTCTACGTCTGTTGAAGTAAATATGTTGGGAATGCATATGGAATTGATGTCTGCACATTACTACGATTCACGACATTCATAAGAAAAACTTCGTTATGCCTGCTGCTTGGCTCACTGAAGAGGCTGTTTTTTTAGAAACTAAATCATTGGAGACAGGAATGATTGGAGTCATGTGTAGTCAAATCGGTGGCGCAACACTTCAGGCTGACAATGCGAACGTGCGTAACTGTTTAATTTATTTAATCTGATCTGTCTGTGGCCGTGAGCCTTTTGATCATATTCTGTCTGTAGCCATGACCATTCTGATCATATTCTGTCTGTAGTCATGAGCCTTTTGATCATATTCTGTCTGTAGTCATGAGCATTCTGATCATATTTTGTCTGTAATCATGAGCATTCTGATCATATTCTGTCTGTAGCCATGAGCATTCTGATCATATTCTGTGTGTGACCATGAACATATTCTGTCATTCATTGTCTGTGATCATATTCCAGGGGTATGTCACTCTCAAACAGTCACTCTATTTGTTTTTGGTCTAACCTCAAATTAATTTTGTTGTAAGATACTTTCAGTTAGATGACACTGGAAATAAGTTTTCAAAACACTAATCATGCCTTTTATCCCTATTTATAAAATAATTATGTACGTAATTAAATTAGATAAGTAAAAACATAAAAACAAATGTCAGAGGCTATTTTAATTAGTTAAAAAATATGCATTAATGAAAATTCCGAACGAAATACGATAAAAAATTGACTGACACAATGACAGAGATTGTGGCAAGTCGTCTGACACAATTTCAAACGAGTTGCCACAATATCTGATGATTGTTATTAAATGGTAAAATATTAAAGTTCTCTTTTGTTGTAATATGACAACTGAATCTTAATTTAATTTTTCCATTTTATTAATACAATTATAAACAAAACAACGCATACTTTTTAAATTTTATTCTAGTTTCCAATAAATTACATACCTATTTTCTCATAAGCATGTTAAAATATTTATTGCATTAAGTGGCAATATCGCCTTGTTTCCGTAATTTGAATTCCGGTTGAAAATTTTCAAATTTCCCATTGCAGTTTGTTTGCGATAAGTTCGATTACGATTTCCTAAATAATTAAAGAACTTTGCTTATTCAAACGGACCACCGCTGCCTTCTTACTAATTCACCCCGGGCTTTGTTATTTGTTTTGCACGCGATAAGGAACTGATAAAATATTTGGACAAAATGTCTCATGTTATCTTGGTTGTGCGATTGATGGTAAATGACATTTATATTTTTATAAAAATAATATCGATAGTACTCATTAAAATCGTACATAATATTTACTTAGTCACCGCGATGGCGAAATCTGCTCATTTAAATAGTCTTTTTTAAAATACGTGTGGGAATCTGCATACCTTAAAATTATGCGATATTCATTTTTGATTTTAAACTATGAAAAATCTGTTGGTAGACAAGATTGTCGTTATTACGTCATCTTGGTTTAATTTACTTATTTTAGTTTGACTATTGAATAAACAAATATCAGAGCTGTATCTCTAATGGACTAATTCCTTGCATTTGTATTGTGTTATAAATACATGGCATCATTTATTATTTATTATATTTTAATAAATTATTGTATTATTTTTCAGGACCATTACATTATGTCCCTAAAGCAACTAGTTATAGATGGAAATCCTGGCAGGACAAAAGGTTTCAAGTTTGAATTAAAGTTCTCGATAAAACTCTTAACAGAGGACAAGAATATACATAAAAAACTTGCGGTACACATATACATAAGCACTTTGAGAGCTGTTATAAATTATATATTGGTGCTTTATGTAGAACTACATTTCCCACTTTGAATCTAGGTAAGATGTTTTCCACATGTTGCGCCAAGAAATTTACAGGTTGAACTGATTCAAATACTTATATATTATATATCTCCTTAAAAGTGCTTAGACTAGATGTTGTACCCTAGATATATCACACTGACGGCATACGATATATCACACTGATATATCAAATGCATAATGAATTTGCTGTAAATTCGCGGCGGGCGTGCAGCGAACAAGCCGTGGGTGCGTAGCGTTCACGCAGCGGGCTCACAGTTGGCTACGCATTTTGGACAGTTAGTAATAGAGTGAATTCAGATGAGGAAACATTTCTATTAGCTTTGTTAATTGGAAAAAGTAACTAAAAAAAGGGATATTGCCGTGGTTACATGACACCGTATTAAAAAAGTATGTAAGTTGGGACTAAAAGTACAGGCGACAGCACAACAGCAGCCTGAGTGCTTACTAATATAATTTTATTTAATTTTTTTATAATGTGTGTATAATATATGTGTGCTAAGCGAATTTGGCACACGGACAAAGTTGCAATAATATAAGATAGGCTGGGTGCTTTTATCCCCTGGATAGTATTTTAATTGTGAATCTGAATATAAAATAGACAGTGCTATGCATCGATACTGTTATTTAGGCATTTTTCTAGCGGGAAGGGCTTTTAACGTGCGTGACACTACGAGAAAATCTTCTCTAAAGATCTCGGCTTTCACTTTTCTGTCCGTTCATGTCTCTCATATCGAATTATGTTACAGAACATTATACACCGGATATTCATTTCATGAAAACATGGATTTAATGGCCGAAAGAAGCACATATCTCACCGGTAATGCTATATACATATATTACTTAAAGTTGTGAAAATGTTTACTTAAACTTTTTAAAATTTAGGATGTTAATTTTGACAAATCACACTAATGATGAGGCTAAGGTATAATCGTTATTGAACGTATTCGATTATCGATTACCATTTTTATAAAACTTGATATCGATAGTTGCATAATTATTTGGTATGTTCAGATGATATAAATATTTTTTATTGAATTATCTATGTATTATTGGTAAGCCATTTTCATTTATGTTTTTTTAAACCCTACACCACTTGCAGTTATCATTGTGTTAACTATTTAAAATCGTGAAAACATGAGATATATTAATTATAGATTTTTTACCAATAAATGTGATAAATTACAAACAACTCGAATATTTGCAAAAATAATATAATTAAATCTAAATGCAAATTTTTATATTATCGATTTATTTTATTTCAATGGCGATTTGCGATAGTCCGTGATTGTTCATTATGATAATGAGTGGTACTTCAAAATAAAATATGATATTACCTGTAGTAAATTTTACCGAAAAAAAATACGAAACTTCATGTGAAGGAGCTGTCAAAATTACCATCCTATATTTGATAACGTATAGTTACTAATTAGAATTGGGTAGGACATGACATGAAAAAGAGTATGTAATAGTAACCTCATTTTAACATTGAGCCGGTACAATGTCCTACTTCAAATTAGGCGAAGCGTACTGAGGCGAGGCGCTTTAATGTGCGCCTTACAGTATTTTGTAATCATAACACTCAAAATACTTTCCTCTGACTCGCGACTCGAAACGCAGTACCATAATATTCATTGTAAAATAACGTCCTATTGTAATTGTCTACCTCTCTGTCCTCGTCCTATAGTTAACCACGGAGAATGAGTAACGCGACTGCCGCGACATAAAGTTTAAAGTAGTACAATATATAATTTTGAGCCACTCTTCCTTTTTGACGTTATGTACGGGACAAATGTACCGCTTCTTATATGTCCTACTCAACAAGTTACTTTTCCTTGCTCGAACAGTAATATTCATTAATGTTTTATTTTTCAGATATTACTAAAGTATTTTCGGACCATATCTACTGCCTTACAAGTAGGTCCCGAAGACACGCGGTATACAATACTCAAATTGGTTTATTCCAAAAATATAAAACATTTACGAAAGCGAAGGGAAGACGATTTTCACCAGAGGAAAAAAAATTGTCATTGTCTTTATTAAAAAAAAACGTCCTAAATGTTACAAACTTTTATGCAAGTATTTTACTCTACCATCATCAAGAACTGTAAAACGAGTACTAAGCCAAATTAATATAATCGCAGGAATAAATCCTATAATTTTCCACTTGCTCTGGTCTTTTTGTCTGTGTCATATGATCCATACAAAGATACAAGAGTTTGCTTCACATTAAAAATGCTCTTTTTCTAACTACGCTTTGGTTTTATAATAAAAGGCATAAAAAAAATATTTTAATCAGCCAATAGCATATTATTTCACAAATGGACTTAATAAGATAGAGCTAAAAATATTAATACGAACTGTCTTGGAAGATGCCATTGATGCTGGGCTTAACGTAATCAACACAACATGCGACCAGGCACCCGTTAATGTCGGTCCCATAACAGAGTTGGTTAAAGAAAGATGTAACTAAAGCTGTATATTTACGGAAAGGAAAATACTGGTAACATGACATCATACGCGTTAAAGGACAAGTAACAACCCCGTTTATGAGCTGTTGCGGCTGAACATTTAACGGCAAGAGCAGAATTCCAGCAGAATGTCGTCAGTTAGTACATTTCACACTTTTACTTAACAATTTATTTAATTCATTGAACGGGTGTAGCGATTTTTATTTATTGTAAACTAGCTTTTGCCCGCGGCTCCGCCCGCGTGATATAGTTTTCGTTTAAATCTCTCAAAAGTTATAAAGTTCCCCCTTTTTGCTACAGTTTTCATTACTGCTCCGCTCCTTTTGATCATAGCGTGATGATATATAACCTATAGTCACAACGTAGTAGTAGTGATACACAACCTTGAAAATTCCTCTAGAGAATTTTCCAGGTTTGTAGGTTTCCTCACGATGTTTTCCTTCACCGTTGAAGCAAGCGATAATTCACAAAGAATATACACATAATATTTTTAGAGAAGTCAGAGGTGTGTGCCTTTGGATTTGAACCTGCGGACATTCGTCTTGGCAGTCCGTTCCACAATCAACTAGGCCAACGCCGCTTTTTTGTTCACGTATTGTTTATTATTATTTATACAGATATTTTTTTATCTTTCACGTTCATATTTAAATGGTAAAAGGTGCTGCCCTTGCTGTCCCATCTTAAAAATAGAATATGTATCTACAAAAATGATTAGCAGTCTCATAAGATTGATTTCTTGTGACTACAGTGTTTACGATCCCTTACTAAAAGATCCTTTAAAATTACCATAAGGGCAAACGACTTTGATTTGAGTTTAAAATAGATAAATTATCAAGTCCAAGTGTGATTCTTTTTACTGATGTATCCTTCATGGACAACAGCTTCAGCGTAAAATTAACATTTCAAAATGTTAACGTGCCTTAAACAAAAATACCATTTCTTAATTTTTCTACTCTGAGTACGATTATGTATTTGTATTTATATCTTCTGTGTCGCCTAATAATATTGCATCGTTCAGAAAATATTCAATCGTTCCTGCGTCGACCTGCTTGCTTTAGTTGATGTTTTGTTAATGTAACCGGTACGTACATTTCTGCAGCAATTCGCATTACTTCCTTTATATTTTATGTAACAATTATCATTTTGTATACGACTTATTTATGATTTCGTTATTTGATCATAATGCTCATTTTGTGTTTATTGTATGTTGTAATTTAACCACCACGTAACCCATAATTAATAGTTAAGTGATGGCAATTTAAAGATAATATCATGTACACAAGTGCGAAATTATTTTGCTTTTATCGCGTAAATTGTTCGAATCTCTCCTTTTTTTTAGTACATACTCTATTTAGATCATATACCCACTGTTATGGTATATATCTAATATGTATTGGCAATTTGTATCGCATTCGCATTTCGCTGTTGATTACTACCTGGTTTCATAGACCTGTTTTAAATCAGTTCTTATTATAATTATTTAATCTTTCTTATTTAACAAATTGTTAAATTAATCTGTTTGATATCTACATAAAATATTTTTTTATATTATTATCATAAGTAAAACAACCTTCGCATGACGAAGAAAGTATATTTTAATGAATGCTAATCTTTATAGTTCCTTTTTCTATGGATAGGTATAATGATCATTGTAAACTTGATGTTAATTTCTTTTCCAGTGAACATTTTCAATTTTTAAAAGTAGCGTGACTTATTTGTGAAATAATTTTGTTTGGCTTAGAATAAGTTTGTTCTTGTTAATATTAGTTTCACTTGTTTGTGTAGAAAGATAATGCTAGAATCCGAATTTCCTTTTGATGAAGACAAAGATAAATAATATGGCTATCTAGTATGTTTCAGAGTTAATTGCTGTTCTAGATTTGTAAATTTTTATGTATTTCTATATTGAATCGTATATTATTAGGCAATTTTTATAAAAATAATAAATTCTCTTTTATTTGAACATTGATACTTGATATTTATTTGATGATACATTAAAATGATTATCGAAATACAAAAGAATTCATATATTTTTATAAAGTTAAATCAATTGTTATAAAAATATAGTTTGACAATTGAGAATGTTTTAGCATATTATAAATATCAATGTTAATTATTATTCGTCACAGTATGTATTTTTAGACATAAAATAATTTTAAGTATATTTTATTATTTAGTATTTCGGAATTTTACAGTGTATTACAGTTTATTTTAAAGTAGTATCGTTTACTTTTCCATTGAATATAATTAATAACTAAGATCAAGTTATCAGCGCTTACATAGCTTAATAGAGGTGTAATACTTTGTAAATCTAATATTGAATGTGAATATCATTAGTACTTACTATAAGCATTTTGTACACAAAATGTTATAGCAAAAATAAAATAAAAATAATATTTTCAATATGATGTTTGTCTGATTAACGATCTTATTCTTAGATCTTATTACTATCGAATTATTATGTATTGATAATGATAGAAGTACACTGTAAATAAGATGTCAGAAATATTATACTACGACGGCATAGCAAATGCAGATCTGCTTCTAAGTATTTTAATACTTGGATTGCCGTCTTCTGCACTTTTAAAACCGTTTGCAAAATAATAAAACACAATAAACCTGAATCGTGAAACGCAACGAAAATCGCGAACGCCCTCTACCTCACAAGTATGAAGCAGCCGTAATGTCGATTGGCACAAAAACCCAACGAGTAGGCTCTCTATTTCCATATATATTATAATTCTCTTTGTCATATTCTGTCTGTAGACATGAGCATTCTGATTTGTGTTGCTGGGCCCTATTTGTTTAAAATATAGGTACCCAATTCAGTTCTACTTTCTCAAATTTATTTTTGTGAATACCTTACGGTATTCACTTTGCAGGATGGCCGATGTTACGTGCCGCTAACCTAGCCGATGACATCGGGCGTTTCCGGAAGTATTCGGCTGCGCGGGCAGGCTGGCAGAAGAGAAGATATGTCACGCGGCGACTATTCTATTATTATTCTCTCTGGCTGGACGTTGTCAAAAGAATGTCTAAAATTGTATTCTGTAATTATTTTGCTAATATAATGTTTACTGTAAAAAGAGCGTTTTACAGTACCTTACGTGCCTAATTAAGTTCAATATTGCAGTACCTACTTGTTATTGCTATAAGCGATTATTGGACGATCTTTTCACCTAGCTTTAATTGCCCTCATAAGAAACTGATAGGTACTAACATATCTGATAAGACGAAACTCCAATAAAACTTCTAAGATAGTATTGCGGAATATTAGTTTTTTCACGGAGCATACATATGTTACCGGACCTTTTGTGTATATGTTTTTCTGACTTACGATTTATTCTATTACATGGATTACCTAATCTTTATTTCCACCTACCATTATCTCACTCCAATATGGCGTCAACACATATTGTAGAATAGATTCAGCTTAGTTTTTTGACCAGCCGTATGCCTGACGCCAACCCTCTTTGGAGGATTCCGATCCCAGGCAACTCATGTTAGAAACACCGAGATAAAATATTGCTTGGCCTGGAAATCGAACCCAGGAACTCACTTCACAGCCTGATTAGGCTAATAGTTAATTATCATAGGGAAAGAAAAATAAAACCAGAAATCGAAATCCGATGCATATTTTTATATAGATGTATATTTTTAATAGAAGTTTATATTCTTGGCATCCCAAAATAAAAAGAATTTGATATAGCTGCAGCACGTTTATATATATACTGCTGAAGTGAGTGAATGACTTCTTGCAGCGCTGGTCGGGTCATGACATGTTGTTGTCTGTGAACCTCTCTATTAGCTTTGTTGTAGAGAAAGTAGCACGCAGCACAAACTCATTCCAGCCTTGAAACCTAAAATATAATGTAGAAGTTGAGTAAACATGTTCAGATTATTTTATTGTTAAACTGTTTTTTTTTTTAACTTTGGCAAGATTTTTCCCACATTGTGGGTATATTAATAATAATCTACATAACTTACAAGCTGGACAGCTCGTTCAAGAAATATTCTTGTTGCTAGGGCACCGCAAAGGTGCAGTTAATACACCGCCGGGATATGCCGTTTCGATTAACTGTCCTGGGTTTAGGCTCTAGACGACATTGTGTTGCTAACTAAAAGCCTTCCGTCTCAAAGGTCGAAACACACACTATACACGTTGTTTTTTAACAGAGGATTTTTCGACTCAACATTAAAATGCATAAGAAAAACACTCCGATCTTGAGTAAGATAAAATATATTAAAATATTTTAATGATTTAACATTCAAACATATCTGAAGTGTCAAAATGTCATTAATTTCAGTTGCCAGTGTAATAAATATCTGTACCCATATATTCATTAATTAAAAATAAAGTCCAGACATGTTTTAGCTGACTTTTGTATTTCTGTCAATGCAAGTACAAGTCGCCATATGTTTGTTTTTGGAACGATTAATATTTTCTCTTTTTTTACCGGGTATTTGGAGTTTAGTCATAATTATTAAGTAAAATATATAATTTTATAACAATATATTTGAGATGAATAATATATTTAATACATATATTTTAGATTCAAGTACAGGCATATTTATTGTACATAATATTTACTTTTTTATTCCCTTTAAAAAGGGAATTTGTTATGAATTGGTATCGATTCGCCATATTGGAAGTAAATTATCCGGTGTTTCATTTGTAACAATGAAACAACTTTTTCATATCTTTTAAACCCCTATTCGCTTACAACTGAAATAAATACAAAGGAAGTAATAATTAAAATGATAATTTTTCGTGGATATTTGGTTAAGACGCATGACTGACGCAAAAATAGCCTTGTTTTGGGCATTGTCCTTTAGCATCCCAAAGAGAGTTTTCCAATCTCTGCATTCCCGAAAGGATATCTCTAATCAAATACTTGTCACAAACGCAATCTCGGTTTGAATCGTTAATGCCCGATGCACTTCGCTCGTTCCTCTAAGGGGTAGGTATAGCTAACACTTTTAATGGGCTAATAAAATAACTTAATATTCAGAGGCACGTCTCTCGAACTAGTTGGAAATTCATTTCATAGTTCAAAATGACGTGTGGTTTTAGTCTCGTGAGGGCACTCTCATCGATAATCCGCCCACTATTTTACACACATACTCACGCCTTTATCCCCAATAGGTTAGGCAGAGTCATATCCTTACCCACCCATATTTCGCCGAGCTTATATCCGCCCCGTTATTTGATAGAGCACAATATTACCGCCACTTGTAGACGGTGTAATAACTAGGCATTAAGGGGTTAATTTTCCAAAACACATTGTTATCGTTCACCTCCAATAAAATGCAACCTGATTAAGCAATTTTCTTTTTTTATTCCCTCTGCATCTAATGGTCACTGTCCCAATAGAGTTCACTGACAAAGGATTACCCCTTGCTACTCGACATAATTTTGCCAGGTTATTAAGAATCTGCACGAAGATGCCAGTCGATGCTAATCTGATACAATTTAGCACATTGGCAAATAGACACACACCTCTGTATTTTCTAACATTATGTGTGTATTCTTTGTGAATTATCACTTGCTTTAACGGTGAAGGATAGCATCGTGAGAAAACCTGCATACCTGAGAGGTCCAGCCGCACTAGGCCAGCATGGTGGACTAAGGCCTAATTCCTCTCAGTAGTAGAGGAGGCCCATGCCCAGCAGTAGGACTGTATATATAATACAGGGCTGATATTATTTTTTAAATATACTATAATATTTACTCAAATCAACCAATAATCATTTTGTTAATCCGGGTATACACAGGCTGATCCCGGAACGTTATATACTTACGTGGACCACAGTGGCGTGTTTAAGTACCTACCTACCAAATTGCTGAGTAAAATCGATGATCGAATTATTCGATCATTTTAATGTATTTATACATCTGTCACGACATTTATTTCCTCCGCATCAGCTTTATGTCCTATAAAATGTAAACAGAATTTAATTAACAATTTTCCAATTACTGCACTTGATTCAGTTCTGGGAAAACAAAATTCGCGGGCAAACAACGCGGATTCCCGTTCAATCTTATTAATTACCGCTGTAATTAAAATTATGGAATATGCAGATTGTGCAATATAGATTATATTTACTTTGTACAATCAATGTTATTGTTTGTGTATTTATTTAACATACCAACTCAACAGTGGCGAAGGCTGAAATTTTCCGAAAGGTAAACCAACATAACATATAGGCACTAATATGCATGAATGCTGTTTGCAAAACATTCTAATGCTAATTAGGTTTTACATAATTTTCGAAAGGGAAGCCAACAGGAATCGGATTATTCTCCACTGCAGCTCAAAATGGGTCTTACGGTAACTACGATTCAAATAAAATATCATACAACGAATGATATTACGTATCTTGACGGCAAAAGTGTTACACCAGTCTTACAGAATGTGCATTAGTGTACCACTGCAGCTGTTTCAAGCAAATACCTAATTTATCAAGATTCCAAATATAAAGTCGAGCAAAATCGCACCGGTTGGAAAAGCAGTATGCGCTTTGAAATTGTCTAAATTGTTCAAGATCCCAAAGCCGCCAGACCATACCCATTGCGACTGGCGAAACTTTCTGCCGATGGGAAGTATTTCGCAGTATTGATTAATAATATTTATACATAAAAGTCAGCATTGAGAATGAAGTAATATTTTTATAGGTAACTTTAGCATCTTCGGCACAAAATAGCAACTATGTTGTCAAGGTACATAATTAACACTACTTACTCTACACATTTTGATTCTGTTTTGATCAAAACTATACAAAACGTTCTCCAACATAATATGATGGTTGCTGTCTACTATCGAGTATAAAATATAGGAATCTGATAAATGAAAAGAAAAGCTTTTACCTCAGTGGTCTAGTTATATCACGATACGACTGAAGTCCTGGGACCTCAAGTTTGATCCCTGGGAGGGGCAAAGTGATATTAGATATTTCTACTCAACATCAGCCTGAAGTCTGAAATTTGTAACCAATTCGGCGACAGGCTCGCCCCCTATAACATTATGGGACGGAATACACACGACGAAACGTGGGTGTACCAGTTGCGCCTCTGCCCTACCTTTCGGAGATAGAACCAAAAAAAGTCAAAGAAAAGCCAAAACCACGTCATTTTTGTTTTATTAAAAGAAATCCAAAATCCTGACACAACTACACCCTTTAACAAGCTGTCCCTAAGGATGGGCGCAGGTTTGTGCGCGAACTAGTGCTCGCTTCTCCGCCGTGATCATCTTATCCAGGACGTCCTGCATCTCATTCCAGGGCTCGTACCGCTGGTGAATTATCATCAGCTTGTGGATCGTCGGGTTCCGAAGGTCCATAGTTCGGGAAATGTTTTCGCGACTGCGCGATGTGAACACTACGTCTACCTGTAAAGTGTTGAGAATGGGAATGAAAGTCTTTATATTAATCTGAAATAGTTGGTACATTGGTTTAATGATAGCGCAGGTCATGAGGTCTTGGATTCGATGTGTTCTGATCAACAAATAGGTTTTTCGTTCCGTAGACACATATAAATTATGCTAATATTTGTCAGATATGACTATAATATGCTTACTGTTGGATAGAAATACGATAGACCTAACCTCTTTTGTTACACTTCTAGCTGTTCATGATTACAAGTATAACATAAATGGAGTACAAATTTAAATTTCACCATTCTTCTCCTTTGACAATTGTTACAAGACACTATAAGATTTCCTCGCCGGTATTAGAGACACTATCACTAAACCAATAAGGCGATAATTCTCTTTCTGAATGACAGCATATTATGAAAATACCAACCTTGTTCCTACAAGCCCATAGAATAGCGCCGCACATTAATCCCAGACTAAACGCGGTGACCACAAACAGGGGTATTGTCTCCCAGTACTCTCTGATCACGTAGCCTAGCTGCAGCTTCTTGGGTATCGGTACATCGTACTGCGAGGGGGGGATGAGATCCATCCACCGTACCCCCACCGGCTGCGGCGCCTTCCGCACCAACACTGCTTGAGACCTCACGCGGGATGTGTTGCGCAGGAATTTTGATAACATTTTGTAATAAATATAAAAACGAAACGTCAAAATGATTTGCTAAAGGACGTTTTAATTCTTACATAGTATATTACTTACTCTATGGTATTATTAAATGCTGAGCGTAAGGATTTATTACGAATAATTTGATGAAGATACGTCTCAATACATTGCATGCATAGCATTGCATTAGTCTAAGTTGCTAATTACTTCTTAGAGTAGAAAGGAAAACCTTAAAAATTAATATAAGATAATCTAATAATATCGCAAAAATTGGTAACAGCGCTTAAAACCTTCAAAGTGCCATGACTCTGGCTGGGTCTCATTATTTCAAAAAATTAGGAACACATCGACAATTAACAATCAGATGAAATTCAAAAGTCAAGCGTAAAATTTAATTATAATAAAATAAAATTTAACAATTAAGAATAATTGAAATAATTTGGCAACATTTTTCAAATAAATTCAAATGAGAATATGGAAAATTCATATAATGGAAAACAGACTTTCTTGTGAAAAACTATATTGTAGAAAAGGTATTATTCATATAGGAACATCTTAATATTGTTCGACAAATTAGCTAACAGGAACTAATGATTGCAGAGCCACGAGAGACATACATTTCTCAAATCTCGCCAGAATTAATCCTATCTCTTTAACTGTACGTACTGGGTGGTGATTGCGAAAGGTGGCTAGTCAAATCGTATACAGCTATTTAATCACAGTATATATAGTGTTTGCTATATAATTAAGTACAAAATATATCGGTTACACTTCCACCAGCTAGTAATAGTGTAGTTGATGCTTCCATTATACAGTTGCATGTTGTACAGGCGCACGAGGTTTGAGGGTTTGTGATGACCCTGCGCACTCCTCGCCGTCGCATATCTCCGCGTACCAAGCGCAGGTGTCGTGTTATACGGAACTTCTTTCGGAGAGCGCTCGGTATGTACTTGTTTGATGCATTGCACATTTGGTTTAGCTGTCTGTGATGGATGAAGGCTTACCCGCTTTTCAATTGAAGTGTTGTCATCTCATCACACTTGGCCATTGAGATTGAGATTGTTCTTCTTTCATAGGCCAACGATAGTTTATAATTCATATGATATTACTATCGTATGATCACTTTCCATTAGCCGATATCCTTAGCCGTAGAGTGAATAATGAAATTGTGCTATAAAACTGCGATATAAATTGACTCTCACAACAAGTAATTAGTAAGCATATTGTTACAGGTAGCTCTTCACAGCCTGAAATTAAGATAAGTTCAAGTATAGCAGTCAATGTAACCGACTTGAAGCACAAGATAGTAGGTCTCGAGCACCAGCTCAACGAAGTAAGCCAGCACTGTCAGGACCTCGCCTGCCTGGAATCGCTATCTAAGAACAGTAGCTTGAGACCAGAACTTAAACCAAACGCAGAACCAAACAGATACCCTGACGCACCCTCTGCGAGAAGTACCAAAGAAGAAGTTACTAAACTCCTCTACAAGACATCAGAGAGCCATTACAAACAATCTGACGAGAGCGACTATGGTACAAAATTCCGCAGTGAATGCGACAGACAAACAAATGTTATGAACTCGTACAATTGTGATGCACCTGCCTCAAAAGCAAAAAATAAAAAGAGTAAATTATACAGCGAGTTGAATTACGATCAAAATTTATCAAAACGCAGAACTAAGTCGGTCTACGAAAATTTCGGTTCGTTTTACTCGACAAGCAGCTATCACTCTATTATAGATCCGAAAATGGCGTATGTACATAAAGGTGATGGTAATGAACGTCAAACCCGAAATCACAGACGTGACTATATCGAAATAGAACCTTTTCATCTGAAAGATAAAAAAATACGAAATCACGTTACAGATACTTACAAGGAAGAGAATCGGATTAGGAGCCGAAAGATCAAGCATAACCGTGAGTTAGACCAGGAATTTATAGCGGATATAATTAGGCGGCAATATAAACCCGTTAAGATGTTTGGCCGAAAAGAATCTGATTTAAGTCAGTTTTCGGCACCCGTATGCCGCGACCAAGACTATTTGATACCAGAAGATACACGAGGTACAGATCTGTGCTCCTGCTGTTATGAAGGCCGTCGAACTAGACCCAAGAAACATAAAGAACTCACTGACATGCGAAGTATTTGCGATACCAGACTTTACAGTTCTAAAAGACAACCGCGTTCTAAGCAACACAGAAGACTGGTTGAAGTTTACAATGATTCGGATCTTTACGACCTAGTTCCCGTAAAGGAGAAATCCAGTCCGAAATCAAGAAAAAAATTTGCTGAAGACAACTTGATGGCGTACAGCTACTACAAGGAAGTACCGCCATCTCCGCGAACACATAGGCCACGTCTGAACCTCAAGGCTCAGTATTTCGCAGAATTTGAGGACTTTTTGGCTCAAAAACGGCAAAACCGAAGAAATTCTCCCACAAGATCAAAAAGAAGTCCCAGAAGAAGTGCTGCTTTTGAATCTGATACGTCGGAAATGCCGGCAAACTTCAATCAGTTCAATCAAAAACAAAAATTTATACACTCGAATAGAATTCAAGTACAGACTCAAAATACCGGAACTGCGAGTAGTCTCCACTCTCCAAAGTATGGCAACGAAATAGTACCAGAGACTGCGTTGAATAAAACACAAGAAACTGATTTATCCATTGACAAAACTGATAAAGCTTTGAGTGAAATCAAGGATATATTACAAAGCTTTCTGTTAGAGATAAAGAAGGAAACAACGGCTTCACAATGCGATAAGTCAGATGTTACCAGTAAAGTAGCTGCTAATGATTTGAGTCATCCTCACAACAGCGCTAATGCAAAGGCGAATATGTTTCCCCAAAGTGGCCATAGTTTCAATTATACTGCGCCTTGTAACATGGCCCCCTGTATGCCTGCATTCCCGAATCCCTGCTGTTATCCCGTACTCCCCATATGTCCAATGAATCCCTTAAACTGCATGCAAAATGGATACACGGCTCCCACTCCCAGCTTCACATGTGCCACTTGTGCAAACAAAGACCCTCCTCAAGAAGAAAAACCATCAAAATCTGCCAATAATACCACTGAATTCTGCAATGCAGAAACTGAAGAGCTCATTAAAGAAATTTACAAATATGTTGCACAAAGTCCAAGGTTGAAAAGGCATAATCAACAATCTGATAGGAGAGAAAAGGATAAATTATTGACTTCTAGGAGTGTAGGTGGAAGTGCTAAAGGTTCTAGACGAGATGCAAATGTAGGAACACCTAAAATGAAATGCTATTCGAAGAGTTGTGAAGCTATTAGTACCAGATTAATATCTGATACATATTACAGCGGAACCAATGCAAGCTATTCAGATACACTTCTTGAAAAACTGAGCGTGGAAGCAACGCCTTCTGATTCAATATCGGAAACTGATTTTACTACTGAAAGTACCTCAGTCGAGAAAGTAAGTAATTTTTTTTCTTGCCAAAGAAAAATTAGTAAATACCTATCTGATTAATAATGGCATAGGTAAAATTCTTTCACACAAAATTTATCTTTCAAGAAAACATAAATGCACTTTAAAGCATAATTAACGTTGAAATATTAAACGTGGCATTACGATAGTGGAATAGTATAGTATGATTTTATTTGGCAGGTGCCCATTGGGGTCAAGTTGTGCCTGTATATTTTACTTTTCTGGCTTAATAGCTTGCTCTCGCTCATATTCCGATGTCAGTATTGATGCGTGGCCAGAAATAGTTTTTTGTAATCATTTTCTTCCGATAGTCTTAGGCCAGGGTATATATCATTGTGCATAATGTCGAACACTTGTTTCCGAAATGATTTCGGCACATAGCGTCATAGGCGTGTTTTGGTATTTTTATAATATATTGTCTCTCTCCGGATAATAGAGTTCTATAGTTTATCAATATAATTAAAGACATTTTATTTACAGGGTAAACAAAACAAATTCGCAAAAGTCCTTCGTTCATTTGGCCTCATGAAGAAGAAGAAGAAAGATGTCATAGAAGAGCTCAGTGAAAGCGAAAGTGCTATTGACGTCGAAATTAAACCTAAGCCACCCTTCAAACAGAAGATTACCAACTATATGATGCATGGACAGGAATACTATCATCCACCTCCAGTACCCCCTATGCACCACTATCACCCAGAGGAGTACCACGAGCATCGTCCCTACCTTCCCAGAGTGGCGGAATTTTCTCCTCATGAAGGAGAGCATACACAAAGAATGCATCCACATGTTCATAATCAAGTTCCATATCATCCTCCGCCTATGCCCTTAGCACCACCTTACTCCCAAGCATACGATAATTACAAGCAGCAAATGCAACAGAACGTACCTCTTTGCTTGAAAGAAATAGAAGTAAAAAGTATAGGGACGCAGAGCGAGCGGAAGATGTCATTCTTTAGGAAGATGAAGACCAAAATACAACCACCTGGACTGTCAGTGCGCAGTGAAGACATGCCTATAAAGAACTGTTCAACGCAAACACAGAACGCACAAAACAAGCCGCAACTACCTCAGATGAAACCAGGTTTGTTTAACTGGAAGAACTTGCAAAAACCGCCAACTAAGATGGACCCGATGGCATTTTCGTTCATGAAGCAAAAACAGTTAGCGGAAGGTGACTTCAAAATACGAGATGCGATGGTGAAAAAGTTATTTTACAAAAGGAATCCGTTTTCTCCGAGGAATCTCCTAGTGAGGACCATTCTAGGAAAAGACAAGTCGAGTTACGGCGACCCGCCGACCATGTATAGGCCTAGGATGTTCTTTTAAAGATTGTGATGGTAAAATGTGTTGTGTAAGGAAAAGTGATAAATTATTGTGCCGTATATTTTTGTGATATTGTCCATTTTTAAAATATATTGGGTTTTATTACTCACATTTTAAATAATTTTCATTTATACATAATATAATTAAAAATTCCTTAATGAAGATCTTTCCTGCGTTTTTTAGATTTCAGTCAAGTAAAATCTAGATGGTATTAATATCATGAATTTAACCTCTTTTAAAAATCATTCAAAATATTAAAAAGTTCTAGCAAATAAATTAGTAAAATCTTTTTTTATGTTCGACATCTCAACCACACCTCGTAGAATTCTAGAATGAATTTAAAACAAATTACAAACAATGACTGATTAAGTCATAATACGATAGCTGACTGACGCTAACATGACCAAAATTTACTTGATGTTTCTTATAATATAAATATTTAGCAACTTTACAGTTTTGGCCACAAAACAAGATGAAATTATTTGTTGCTAACAAAACAGAGAAACCAAGATACTTAATGAGATTATACTGAAATTGTAAGTTGTACTCCATTCCTTAGCTTATTCCAATGGAAACTGAATTGTACACTTTTGCAAATTTTAATACAGTTTTATGAAATATGAGGACGTTGAAAATAGTCCCATAAAATCCATATTTTTTTAATTATTACATCCCTTTTCACCCTAGCTGATAACCAGAAAATAATCTAACCTAAAATAAGAATAAAAAAGTTCCTTAGTAATTATCTATGAGTAATATTTTACCTCGCTTTATTTTGTAGTAAATCGACATTATGAGTGTAGAAGGCGACAGAACCAAATGCAAACAGCGCTTCAAGGGAGTTGAAAACTTTCTGCGAAGAGTCGCTTTTAACTTAGGTAACAAATGAATATGTTTAATAATTATTATTCTGTAACATTATTATTCAACCGCAATATTAGCAGTTAATATTCTCAAATAAGTATAGTACTGTTACTAAAACAAAGATTTGATTTTTAGGGAATACGCCATCACAAACAGAAGTAAAAATCATATCATGCATACCGATCGACGTAACTGACCTGCAACAGAAGATCATTCAACTAGAGAAACAATTAGAAGATGCAAAAACTGTAAAAGAAACCGCTAAAGAGAACGGTAAAGACGCGAGTAAAGACACTAGCAAAAATACTTATAAAGAATCTGGTAAAAGTAATTCTAAAGACACTGGCAAAGATATCGTGAAGGAGAGTGTCAACATTGTTAAGGCTAAAGGATCAGAAGTTTCAGATAACACTAATAAACGCGCGTCTGCTATTCATACTGCATTATACAGCTCCCACTTCCCACGATTAACACGTGGAGCTGTATCCAAGGGTGTGGAATGCAGTCAGTCAAGCCAAGCCATACAATGCGACGACCTTTTATCAAAGACTAAACGAAAAAAATCCGCCGTTTCGTTTCTATTGTCGACTGCAGCATCGAACAAAGCAATCAATGGCGGTTTCTCATCAGACAAATCTAATCTAACTAGTGAGGAGAGATCTCATACGGTACTGAACGAACTGCGGAAGAAATTTCTCAAGAAGAAAAAGAAAGCTGCCAATAAGCACAAAGTAGAGACGCAATTGGTGTACTACGCGCGGACGGATAATGCTCGATACAATAGTAGATCAACGACTAGAGATTTTACCGCGACAGAGACCACAACACTTAAAAACCATGAGATGATAAACCAAAATTGCCTATCAAATGTGGCCCGGAAACAATACAAAACCGGAAAAATTATAGATCGCCTCTCTGATAGTAGCCAGTTCTCATCCCCCATATGCAGAGATGTAGACGAAACTATCAGAAAATCACGAACTTACGAATCAGACATCTGTTCCTGTTGTCACGAAACATTCCACAATGTGGACAATTACATCACTAATAGCCCAGTAAATGAGTTCGCAAACTTAACATATTATAATCATGTGAATGTTAACAGAAATGCATACTACGACTCTAGTCTTTATGATTTGGTACCTGTAAAAGAGAAGCCTGTTCGAATAGAGATACCCAAAAGAAAGGAAAACAAAATAGACATGAAATGTTGGCCAGAAAATGTAAGAGCTAAAGCTCGATGCCCAACAGTTGTTGTAAACTATAACACTGTAACACCTACTAGGCCTGATTACACGAAGAAGTTGTATACAAAAGCGTTGAAAAAAAACTTTATTGAGGAAACAATGACAACACAAGACAAACGCGTTGCCAAATTTGATCAACACACAGCTATGGAATCCTCAAAAAGTTGCTGCGTGGATCTTGGTGAACTTTATCCCAAGCCCGTGCAAAAGGCTAAAACAGTAATTATGACTGAAGCAATAAGCCCGCCGCACAGAAACGCGGAATGTTTCACAGATGTCGTCTCGGCAGTGGATTGCCAAACAGTGACGCCGAAACTAGACGACAAAACAGAAATTACCCTCAATCAAATAAAAAATATCTTGCAATCCGTATTGACGGAAGTGAAGACAAATTCTCAGTTGAAGAACACCAATAAAAACGCAAAAAAGGATGCAATTATTCAAAAGGGAACTTCTCAAAGTAATTTACTAGACGGTTCAAGTTTCCTAAACAGTTTCACGTATAGCCCTTACAACATAAACCCGTATGGACCATCGTGTTCTAAACAGATGCCTTCAAACTACTTTTGCCACCCAGGCATGCCGCAGTCCTTGCGATGTATGCAAAATTATCCCTTATTCATACATACTCCTGGTCGACAAATGTGCACAAGTTGTTATAGAAGCTCTCAATACAAGTCATGTCCAAAAAATACAACTGCAGCGACAAACACAGACGAACAAGACAAACGTGGTAAAGAAACTGAAAAATTAATAAAAGAAATATACAAGTCCGTAGCTCTTGGTGTCCCTGGGAAGGATACTTCTAGCGAATATGATGATTTGAAATCAGCGAGGACAGCGTCTAATAGATCTAAACAAAGTGAAGTTAAAGATACGAAACACCTTATTTCTGAAATATTTAAGAACACAGATATGCAAGTGAATACTTCGGACACACATAATACGAACACAACTGTCTTCTACAGAAATCATAAAGACGTGAGCACTCGATCACATTCCGAAACTACTGAGCCTGGCGTTGAACGGCGTAATAAAAATAAAAAAGTAGAAGATAATACTCAGCCTTCCACGGAAACCGAACTAGAAGAAGAAAAGAGAAAATATCCTCGACGCGTGGTACAAGCCACTAAGAGAATTGAAACCATATCGGAGAGTACTAATAGTGAATCTTCCAGCAGTGAATCAGAGAGCGATGTGACCGCAGTCTCCATTAAAAAACCAGTCGTAAGTTTCATCCTTTTATACTTGTAAATTAAAATATTTTTTTATGTTTACCAGAGTTCAATCTCATAATAAGACGTTTGCGTCATAAAAAATTATACAATAAATATTTTTTTATTGACAGGAAAAGAAAAAAAGCGGCCTATTTAGCAAAGTTTGCAACCTTTTCAATAGAAACAAAAAGAAAAAGGATACGAAAGCGGAAACGGAAGCGGAATCGGAATCAAGCGATTCAGATTACCAAACTGTATACAGCCAGAAAATTAATATGCCTAAACGCAAGGACCATAGAACACAACGGAGTAGAGCCCATTCTAAATTGCACAGCAGGAGGTCACGCCAAGCACAGCGCAGTCCGGAGAGGCCAAAACGTACCCCTTACATGGAGCAAGAGTACCGAAGGTTATGGAACGAAAAGCTGATGTTCCAAAACACAAGACCGCGATATTCTTCAGAGAAACCCGTCACCAGAGAAACTACTCCGAGATCAAGACAACGGCCGGTGTACTACAGGAATTATGAAGCCAGGAGTGTGTTGGTAGACCCGAGGAGTTATCAGCCTCGATATGACGTGATCAATAGAAAGCCTTGCCTCGCTGAGGTAAATAACCAGATTAAACCTCACAATTATCTAAATCTAGGTAATGTAGGAGAAGGAAGGATCCCTTTACGACACTCCATTAATGGTACAAGGGGAAATGCTGTTATGAAAGACGCAATGATTGTTCAGAAAGCTATTAATACGAAGGCCATGACCAAAGGCTTGACATGGTTGAAGAAACATAAGCCTGGTTGCGGCGAGCAGTGGAAGAAGTTCATAATTGAAGGTTAATTGTGACGTCTTGTGGTTGCTGTGATATGTAATATTGATGTGGTAAAAGTGTTTGTTTGTCAAATTGAAAGTGATAAATAAAATTACAGTGCTGTCGTCTATTTATTTATTTCAATAAGTTATAAAAATGTAATACAAGGTAATAGTTACATTATTTATGATAAATACAAGCCCAAACTAAGTGGGATGAGATTGTAGAGCATAGTATAAAACATGTAAAATTTGTGAATAATACTTGATCACAAACATATTAATGATTTTTCATCGACTTTTGGAAAATGTCTCTTTACGCTGAATTAAAAAACTTTTTCTTTCAATGAATTCACAAATTTGTGAAGCTGTATAGCTTTTCTAACTCTCATATTATTATGGTGTTATGCGCCGCTACCCTAGCCAATAACATCGGGCGTTCCCAGAAATATTCGGCTGCGCAGGCAGCCTGGCAGGACCTCAGGCAGAACAGAAGCTATGTCACGCCGCGACTATTCCATTATTCTCTCTAGCTGCACGTAGTCAAAAATTGTCTAAAAAATTTTATTCTGTAAAAAGAGCGTTTCAAAATGGATTGTAAAGTCATAAATAAGAAATGCATGTATAAATCAAAATAGAGGTCTTACACAGGTGATTCAAACATAAGCTGTCCGTCTAAAAATCTTAACTTCATGTTCGTACCACCTTATGCCATCTTAAGGTCCAACTCATCAAGCCCTTGCATCCACCGTAGATCGTCTATCACGAATCTGAAAAAAACACGTGTTTTTTGTTATTACTATTTCAATGTTGCTAAATTAATAAATATACGATACTAGAGTTCAGTATTTATATCAATCTTTACCAATTAGGGTATTTTAATATTCCGTGAATCCATACTGGATTTTAGTAATCGATAACGTGAAGTTCGATATCCAAAAAATACATCTAATTACCATATTTATAAAAATATTATAAACTTACTGATAAAAAAGCAGAGGCAAAGGCACAGTCGCCAGATGCCACAGCGCGTGCGCATCAAAATTGTAGTTGGGGGGGAAATCCAAAACCTCCAGGGAGAGTGCAGCACCAGACAACAAGGTGAAGGCGATCATGCGCCACATGTACCGTCTACCAGCCAGATAATGGAAGAAGGACCAACACAGCCATATTATAGAGCCCACCACTCCTATTGACAAAGATGAATACTTAGATTTGATAACTATTAAGAAAAACTGGTCCTTTGATATTCTATCTATGGTACCTACTATGCCACCTATTATTTTTGAAAAAACATTTTCTCCTACTAAAATATTATCAACTCATATATATCTTTCAGCCATAGATTATTATGTTCTTTATATGTCCAATCATAATACACATGATGAGTTTTCCTAACTTGAGCTTACAATATAACTATAAGTAATAATGTTTTAATTATTGGAATTGTAGTGTTAAGTCTGCTGAAAAACCTAATAAATAAATTATTCCTCTAGCAATGTGTGTGGCAGACAGTAGCAATCCCTCACGTCAACTTACCACCTTGTTTGCCTAATTCCTCATTCTTACCAAACAATATGTTGACTTTCATGTTGTGGTCGTAGTCTATTCTCCCTGAGTACAGACGCTGCGCGTGCGTCACGAAGAACAGTAGCGGTGATACGAGTAGAAGAGCTGCGAACTTCCTCCTGTTGTGGAACAGCCTGTAGCGAAACATTTGTTTTCAAATATCGGAACACCGGATTAACAAATTTTGCTGGTAGTAGGATACATTTTATATCCGCTCGGATAGCGACCACCGTTCACAAGGTGTTAAAAACCGCCATAGGAAGTGTGTCGTGATTCGGGATTAGCCTGTGTATATCCAGTTCCACCAGGCCGGCACAATTGTGGCGACTGCCGAGGGAACATTAATCTCTTGTCAGTCGACATTCTATTGTACCCCACTCCACTTACCATCAGGTGCAGTGGTGACACTGTGACGTGCACATATAAAAATAAAATAACATAACACCTGTATCTGTGAGGCGCTAATCATGAGCGTTCTTCTCGAAAACCCATCAAAAAATTTGGTAGAGTTATAGGTCTCTGTTATTCGAAACCCCGTAGCTAGGTAGATATAACTCAGCATAAACATATTGACCATGATAATAGGGGCACCCATCATGGTAAGCCAAAAATCTTCCCTGAATTACAGCCCCACAAGAACCTCTAATCAGTTCTAAAAAAAATTAAAAAAACCTCTAATAAATACAGTCTTTATATGCTAAAAAAAAACTTACATAATACAACATTTCCACCCACCTAACAATGACAGCAATAAAGAGTCCCATGACCATAGATAATGCACAAGCATAATCCATAAACTCGGTAAAATCTGTATCTCTTGTATGGAATATAGTAGACCACATCCATGCATTCATGCACACCTGAAAAATATTTAATTATTGTCCTTCCACAGATCACCATCACCATCCTCCATCCATCCATCCATCCTTCAGCTTCCCTTTTAGGTTTTTTTATATTTGTCTTTGTTTTTTTTTCTGTTAAAATGGCCATGATATGTTAACTAAGGGCAATTTGGTTTTGCCTCACATTACCTTTTGAAATTTTCACCCTTCACCACTGGTCTCTTTGTTTATATCTAACCAAAGAGTATTGTGCAAGCAATATTGTATTTTTAAATAAGGCATTTGTAGCTACAAGGTAACAGGCAATTATAAAACATAATATAAGGTACTCAGCCTAAAATAAAGAACCATTTCTGAGTAGTATTGGTACTGCTGTAATGCAGTTAATAGATTAAATATTAGTAAGAAGAATATGTCATTTCTTCAACATTATACCCAAGACTAGAAATTTATTTACATATATATTTTTTCTTTGTTATTCATTTCTGATATCATTAGTAGTAATGAATTATTAACTTACAAGAGCAAACCCATGCCAAAAGAGTACTATGGGCACTTTCCTCACAGTGAACTCACTACGTATCCTTCCATACATGTATGCATTTGTAGCTAAATTTAGCATTGATGCTATGGCTGACGCCGGCTCTTGCATGCCCAGCATTCTTGTAAATGGCCACTGAAATGTTATAGATCTTTTGAGCAACAAATCAAAATCAGCTAAATATTTTTTAAATTAATACTATAAAAATGAAAACTCAAGCCAAAATAATTTCCTTTGAGAAAATGGTACTGTATATAGGATACAGAAAGCCCATAATGGTGATTGAGCTGGTCGATTCATCAAAATTAACCAATATTGCTATACGATCTATGCAGAAGGTATGTACCTTGCCATGAAATTTAGGCACATATCCATGCTGTGCCTGGAACTTCTCCACAGTGTTCCACATACAAATGTACCTGCATTCATCGGAACAAGTCCAGCCTATCAACTTACACCAAAAATCTTGCTGGATACTAGATTTGGGGCTGAAACGATACCCATCTGAAATAATGATTGCTAAATGAAGATTACAAAGCTAGGGCGAGACATTAATTACAAAACCGTTTAATAATATAACGTGGTTATCTTACCATTAGTACAATTGCCCTTTATGCAAAATTTTAAGCAATTCTGGTACATATTTGAGCGGTCACCTACACTGGAGGCTGCAGGAACTAAATTATGACATAAAAGTACAAGGAAAATACCAAGCGAATACATATTGTGTTTCAGATTGCTACAACAACTTTTTTAATTATTAGCCCTGATAAACTCAAATATCACAGAGAGTTATAGATACATAATTTCAATGTTTACTAAACATATCGGCAACCCGATGATAAGAGACAACTGACAAATAATGTCTACTAATATGACAAATACAAATCAATATTCTTACGGTACGTTCCATACATATTTTATTACATATTAAGCAATGCAGTTCAAAAACTCACTTTATCATTAAATAATATATGCTGAAAGTATTGACAAAAATGATGGAACAAGTAGGAACAGCAGATGCAAAATAAAAGAGATAAAAAATAACCAAAAAACATAAAAATATAAACATGAGTGCCTAAGACATATTTCGTTACAAATAACATTAGAAATGGTTTTAATATTGCGAACGCTATTTGCGAAAGAATTCAAAAAACCTCGGAACTATCTCCGAAGTAAATTTATTGATTCTGTGAGATTGCATGTTAAAGGCGGTACTGGTGGGACGGGACTTCCAAAGTTTGGAGGACTAGGCGGGCAAGGAGGCTGTATTTACTGCGTGGGAAAAGAAGATGCTAATCTCAAAAATATTATGACCAAACACAGAGGGAAGACAATCACTGCCGGACACGGTGAAGACAGCAGAAAAACAAAAATAGTTGGTAATCCAGGTACCGACGTAAAACTAGAGGTTCCATTGGGTGTTACTGTGTATAGAGAGGATGGTAAAGTTTTGGGCTCGATTGATAATGAGGACGACACTGTCATAATAGCGAGAGGCGGCCCTGGCGGCACTCCGCAGAACAATTTCCTCGGTCACTTCGGTCAAACACATCACATACGATTAGATTTAAAATTAATCGCAGACATTGGTTTAGTGGGATTTCCAAATGCCGGAAAAAGTTCATTACTAAAAGCAATATCAAGAGCAAAGCCTCGCATAGCCGACTACCCTTTTACAACCATCAAACCCAACAAAGGTGTGATGATATATTCAGATAAGAGACAGATATCAATTGCAGACTTACCAGGGTTAATAGAAGGAGCCCACGTCAATGTAGGGCTCGGCCATATGTTTCTTAAGCATGTAGAAAGAACAAAATTATTACTTTTCATAGCTGATGTAAAAGGTTTTCAGTTGAACCCCAAATATCCAAAAAGATCCTGTTTAGAGACAGTACTTTTACTGAACCAGGAATTAGAACTTTATAATCCAGAATTATTAGAAAAACCAGCAGTCTTAGCTGTTAATAAAATGGATTTGGAAGGAGCAGAACAGACATTTAATGAAATTAAAGAAGCATACAGAAATATAGAACATATTCTACACAAAATTCCAGAAGAAATAAGACCTGAAAAATGCATATCTTTTGAGGATATTATAGGAATATCTGCTTTAAATGATAAAGAGAGTATAGAGAAACTAAAGCTGCTATTGAGAAAGAGACTAGATGACTTTGCAGATGAGAATAACCCTGATATTGTAGACTCAAGCAAATTATTCCGCAAACACACTGCTATGGTCAGAGAACAAGGACCACAACTCACTTAATTATAATAAACCATAATCATAATATTGCGTGCTTTTATTTATCAAAATCTGTTTTATAGAAGCATATTTTTGCATGTGCAGGTCAATATCATTCAGCAATGAATTTTAATGTTGACTGTATGCGAAAGGGTAAACAGCAATACAATAATACTTTGTACAATAATATGGTATAAAACAAGTATGTACTATAATGTGGGGCATTCCACTTTATATATATACATTATATAATCAGATGTAATTGAATCGTTAGAGCGATGCAAAACATGATAAAATACTCTGATCGAAAGTATTTAGTTTAATTGAAAGATTTTACTACTTCGCTCTTTCTGGCGACCGCCGCGCTTCGGCACTGTAATCGGTCTAGCTCCTAAACCACTTCTCAGCCCATTATGAAACTTCGCAGGGATTATCTATACAATAGTAACTATTTTTAGAAAAAAAATATATAAATATGCCAACTTTGTGAAATTCAAATTTGAAACTTTCAAACACATTTTTTTCAAAGAAAAGAAATCATTTTTCAATTTCCAAAAATACAATAAAAAAGCTCATTAAATGAAGTATTTATTTCATTGCTTTATTTATTTTATTGTAACATTTAAAAACTTGATAATTGGATTTGAAGTGGCGTATACCAGCCGGCCAGTCAAAACTTCAAAGTCCTTTTACTCGCTAACCAGGCTTTATACTTTAATAATATTTTGTATCTGGATCGAGGACATATACAGGTATAACATAATGAAATATTACGAAAATCTGAGACATCGAGTTTTTTCGTGCCCGCTTCACGTGGAATGCCCCATGTATTAAATGACGTTTAATCAATAAAACAGTAAACTCATTTTCCAAATTACTTTATTCTTAACATCACGCCATATTACAGACGGCACAAACAGATAATTCACTAATTACAAAGACATTATCTCAAACTTATTTAACATATTTTTTGTCTTAATTTATATAACAAAATCGCAATGTTTTATCACAGTAACCTAAAGGGTGCAGGTCTTATGTAATTATAGCTTGTTCTGATAACGAATTCAAAGTTACCTCAACATGCGGTTTTACACTGACCATAATAAATGTAATGAACAATAAGTGATCACATATCGCTGTAACTTACCGACTACTTTCAATTGATCATTACCAAAATCTCAAATTACTGTTGATTTTATTATATTACTTTAACACTTATATAGACAAACACCCTTTTCCTTTTTCGCGACGGTACGTAGAATGCCAATTTAGACCTAAAGGTACTGAAAAGAATCTTGTCATTTCTGTTAGCATTACACAATGAACCACAATTAGATAATGAAATAAATATTTCAATTTTAAAATCAAATATATCTTTGTTTTCTCCCTTATTCCATAATTTAAGGCGATACCTCAAGGTCCATTTTCATACATTTTGTTTCGCCTTTAATCTGGGTAACTAAACAAGTATTGGCAAGTAAAGAATTTAAATTCACGTCTAGTTAGTGATTAGTTCTCGCAGTTGAAAGAAAAATGTAAAAATAATTAATAATCATGGATATTTCTGCCTTTAAAATTTCGTCATATTAAATTTTAAAGGCCGAAATATCCATGGTTATTAATTATTTTTACATTTTTCTTTCAACTGCGAGAACTAATCACTAACTAGACGTGAATTTAAATTCTTTACTTGCCAATACTTGTTTAGTTACCCAGATTAAAGCCGAAACAAAATGTATGAAAATGGACCTTGAGCTACCACCTTAAGGGAAGGTATCAACCATAACCTGCAACTACAAACTATTTAAGTGCTGCGTCGTCGCACTGTTGGATATGAGTTTATATATTTCTCATAAAAATCTTTATTGATAAATGAATTATTAGGAAGGTATAAAATACTACGTCCGTCGCCCTCACGCCATCCAAATTACTTGTACATTTCTTCTTCTCAACTACCGATAACAAATTGAATGCCTCCTAAAAATGAAGCACATAATGTTTAAAAAAATTGTCAAAGATGATTTACAAAATCCCTAATCTTGTTTTTATCGTATCGTAAAGGCATTCAAAGTGTTAAACTTTAATCACATATATAAAATTATTAAAAAAAAATGTTCACCAGTCACAATATTCTAAACTTACATAACTTATTCGTAGATATATTTAGAAATAAAAACATTCACGGCGCACGATATAGAAATGAACTTATTATTGAGTAAATAATGCGCGTTTTATCTACCGTGCTCAGTTTAACTTCAAAGACCAACATAAGTATCAAAATAGTGCAACATTAAGATGACTTCACCTATGCCTTTCTTTTAGAGTACTATTAAAGTAACAATTTATGAAAACAAACAGCCAAAACACGATAAAGATTAACACTGAAAAGGTTTAAAAATAACACGAAATATGAAATAAAATTGTAATGGCGATCCTTAATCTATCGTATTTCTACATAATATTCTAATTCTTTCTTCTTGTCGACTACATTTGCAGTTTCTTAAACTATTAACTACATGATACGCGTTGTATTTACATTAAGCATACTATACACATACCCAATGCCCGATTGCAGCGCCAATCCCTATCGGAGGGACCCTGATGGTAGATAAAACATTTAAATGGTTTTCGCTCGTTGTTTATGCGTTTGGACCTTTAGAGAAACCCCTCAGACAAGGAAAGGCAGATGAACGCGGGCATTTATAGCATTTTTATCAAATAATCTAATTTTTTTTTATTTTAGGACATTTCTAACAGCTCAGTTTTAATATGCCACTATAGGCAGTAAAAATACGCAATAATTCCGCTCCATATAGCACTACGTCTAGAAGGAAGATATAATATTAGCCCTGTAATACTGACCCATCGCTGGGCCTCTTCCTGTAAGGGACAGTTCAGGCTTTCATCCACCACGTTGGCCTAAGGCCTAAGACAGGTGGGTAAACTTAATATGCCACCGAAATTGCCCCAATTTTGCAAGAATTTCATAATCTCACTGTGATATGACAGGATCAACAGTTCTACTGTGAACCCTTTACATTCTACTGCGTAAGTCATTATCACACCACTCAAGGAAACTCTTGAGTAATATTCAGTTCATTTTCATTCATTCGTCCAAATTTTACTTTTCTACATCTAGTAAGTATACTTGATATTCAGTATAATTAACATATGAAAATTATTGATGAAGTTATCTGTAATATAATTGAGAATTATAGTTTTATGGATATTTGTTTTTATGTTATTCTAAATGTTATATGCATTATAAATTGATAGGTTCCTTATATGACATGAAAAAAACAGCTTAACATTATTTAATACTACATTATTTTGTAAACTATCGATAATATGAATGACAAAAAAACTTACCTAAACTGTGCTTAATTATTATATTATTAAGAGCGATTTTTGATTAGAAAATCTCTTTCAAATCAATGACAAACACTAACTAACTAACTAGTGACTCGATCAAAAGTTACAATATCGGTAATTGAAAAGTATAAGTATATAACAGTTTTCGATTACAGTGGCCATTACAATTTTGTACAAGTGCATGAGAATAATTAAATGTGGGTGAATAAAAATTCCATGTGCCGAGTATGTATCCTGTTTATACAATAGAATAATCGATATCGATAATGCTAACATCGCATACTCAACGAGTACTGACGCCTAATACATAGATTCCAAATACATTTTAATACTATCAAATCAAAACATCGGATCATTCAAAAACCGCCCTTATATTTAGAAGAGAAAATTACAACATATACAGTAAAGACTAGAAAAATGCGCTTAAAAACTAAATAACTAAACAGGTAATCTTGTGATTGTTGCATATATTAATGTTTTATTTATGGGTACCCAACTAACTAACGCATGTAGTGCAAGTTCCTATAAAGAAGATTGCAAGGGACGTACCACCTCTTATGTAGTATTGTTGGGTAACGACTTTTAAGTCACTTATTTTTTTCTTATATAATATACATAGATGTGCTTGGTGGAGATGCTCCTTATTGCAACATATTAAAACTTCTGTATTTAAACTAAATAAGTTCAAGATTATTAACATAGACCTTATCAGTGTAGAGCCAATGCACGAAATGCATAATTATTCAAAATTTACTGACACAGATTTATCTTACCGAATTGTATCATCGATTTAAGAAGTCATATTAAATAATTAAAAAAGGTGAGCAAGTTTTTCGTCTGATGTTTATAATTGTGCCGGCCGAGAAACACAAAATTCCTCGCTACTATACTATTCGACCTCACTACGCTTACGAAATCTAGTGAAATCACTTTGTTGTGTTTACGTAAAAACACCCAATAATATGTTAAGTTACAATGGATATTAGACACATACTTCTATCTTCTGACAGAGGATAGATAGACAGATCCATCTTCAGAATATTCTAGAAACGGATGTCAATTCACACGGGTAGGCAGCTGGAGAGGTCGTCAGTACGTGCGGCGGCGCTTCTGGGGCGGATGGCGGGTCAGTCGTTGTACTCGTCCGCCTCTGTGGCGGTCTCGGCGGGCGGCAGCGACCGCGCGCGGGGGGGATCTGCCGGCCCCTCCGCCGCGGGAGGGGGGGACGCACGCGACGCGTCACTGCTCGAGCCTGGGGGAATTATATCGTCATGGTTGTATTAGTGTTAGCAGTGGGAAATTAGAATAAGGACTCGATACCGCCCAGAGCTTGAAGACTGTCGCCCTAAATAATGCAACATCAACCTATTACGCAAAGATCGATTTTATGCATGAAAATTTGTAATAAGTCAGTATGCAGGGGTCATTGGAAATATGAATTATTCAGTTCAGTACTTATGATTGTTGGGTATCTCACCATTGCTGGGGTTCAGCCTGTTCTCCTGCGGTGAGGGTCTCTGTTTCTTGGCGGCGGGGTCCTCGCGAGCCTCCTCCACTTGCGCTGGGCACTCCAGGTGCACCAGGTGGAACACCTGGGAGAACGAAAAAATCTATACATCATAAAATTACTTACAGGTCTCCATTAAATAATTGGGACTATACCATACTAAACTGGATAAAAATGGTAATAATATAGCCTCATCTGGTTCCTAGTACATCAAGTAAGTGAAATTAGTTTGAGTCTCGAAGATATTAGTTGGACTCCACGTATTATCTGTATATCACTGAACAGCATACTGTTCATACTGGTTGAGCTACAACACTACATAAAATATTACCTCGTTAACAGAGTTGTTGGTGCCGATTATTCTGATGATGGAGACCGGCCGCGGTGTGAAGTAAATCACTTGCCAGGACCTGAAGGAAATGTGTTTTTTATATGGTCAATTTTAAATGACTCCACTGCCCCTGTAAGTGTAGTAGGGTCCAGATAGAGTGTCACTGACGCCAGTCCACACAATTATGACGACCTGTTTGAAGCCAAAAATACATAGGCTAATTTCGGAATGCGGCACACTTTTGCGCACCACTATGACGGGTTTTACACCTTCCCACCACCAGCAAACCCATCATTTCAAATCTAACCCACCCTGGCGTTGGTGCAAGACACTCACCTACAAGCGTCCCGAGTCCGATCCGCCACCATCTCCCAGTCCCAGTAGTTGAGCGAGGTCTCGACGTAGTAGGAGTAGTGCCGGTAGTCGCAGTCCCACAGCAGCATGCGGATGGAGGAGAGCATGTAGGGCTGCGCGAGCTGCACCACGATGGCGCCGGAGCCGAGCTGGTGGCACGTGTAGCCCTGGTCCCAGTCGTAGTGCTCCGTGTCGCCGTTCAGCAGCGCGTTGCGGGAACGACTGCCAAATTGAGCTTTATACAGTCTTGTGTCGCTGATTGCAGCCCACAAGATTGCTAGGCGAATGTGGTTCCACTTGTAACCGCCATCTTTATTACACGATTCCAATCATATTTGTCAATCTATTTTAAAAATGGACCAATCAGGACAAATGTTTTTTGACATCCTTACAAATGAGTTTTAAGTTTTGATTGGTTCATTCTCGAAATCGGATTGAAAATTGAGATTGAGATCGCTCATGATTTAACACGTTGACTGCGGTTCACTCAAAAGTTCGTTTTTTTTGGACGCAACGAATGTACAGCTAGCATACAATAGTGTGTACCTATCTAAGACTGTTTCACTCACTCGCATCGCGCCGCTACAGACCAGTGCGGGAGGACACACTCGTGACGTGAAGTCTGCTGTGGTCGATAATTCATTCTTTTGCTGCCACAGTCAATGGGTTAAACTGTATCTCTATGAAGACATGGACTCGTCATGTGATGAACTCACATCATGAGTCCCTCTCAGCACCATGGTGCTCACCTGATGCCCTCGATGACGACGGCGGAGAGCTCGACGGTGGCGACGTTGTGCACGGGCTTGATGAGTCCGTTGCAGAGCGGCGGCACGCGCGCCGTGTGCAGCGCCTCCAGCGACACCGCGTGGAACACCTGCGCCAGGCACGGCCTCAGTACGGCACTCCGGGAATTACGTTTGGTGGGAGGAAGAGGGAACATACAGCGCATTACTTTATATATACTGGGATAAATGGCCATGTCCTTCCCACAGTCTCAAACTATCTCCATAGCAAAATGTTATCGAAATCCTTTGGGTAGTTTTTAATTTTATTGCGTTCAGATAGACAGGCAGATGTGGCGGGAGACTTTGTTTTTAAATATATGTATATGTAAAATTTTTTTAAAAGGCACAATTCCGTCATACGTTTTTGTTGCGTTTTCGCAATGCACGTAACGGAAGCTCTGAAAACGATTTTTTTCCCTGCTGATTTTTTTTCCTTGCAACATTTTGCATTAATGCTCTACTCCTATTGGTTATTACATGATGTAACATAGTATATCGACATACTTAATAAATGGGCTATTCTACATTATTTTTATTGAAACAAAAAAATCTTCAGCTTTTTACGACGGTTCAGATTAGATATAATGATCAAATTTATGTCTTATCCTGGCTGCAGAACTAGTCTAAGAGCATTAGTGTTGTCACCATATTTAGGCAGTATCAAATCAACGAGAAAACATCCCAATAATTTCAAATTAAAAATAAGCATGTTCTCACAAAAACATATTTTGAATAAACAAAACTGATTTATTGATGTTTTTGTGCATTGATAATCATTTACCATCAAGTGACCAAAAAGTTACACTTTTCTAAGCAAGGCAACGACGACCAATCCACACATATCCTTCCAGCAAACCAGGACATATGCACCACAACCAACCACCACAACCAAGGACAAAATACATACCATTCTCTCGTTTTATACAACAATGCTTACTCACAACATAAAGATTGTTCACCTTGTTGACTGTGTTGCTGGTGCCGACCAGCTTGATGTACTGCACCACGCGCGGCTCGAAGTACAGGTTCTGCCACGAGCGGCAGAAGTAGTTGCTGTGGTCGATCACGCGCACCCAGTCCTTCTGGTCCACCGACACCTCGATGTAGTACGCGTACGATCTACAATTGAAGGTTAATCGATTTTATAGGAATAATCGATTACTCATGAATCGAATGAATCGATAAATTCAATCATGAAAATACATGATAGACAAGAAATAAGTGTAACTATAGTATGTTTTTGTAGTAGATAGTGTGTAGTTATTTGACGCACCTGTTGTCCCTGTCCCAGAGCAGCAGGCGTATGTAGTTGATGATGGTGGTGGTGGCGAGGCGCACGACGATGCCGGGGTTGTCGGGCGCGTCGCTGATGGTGTGGCGCGTGTAGCCGCGCTCCATGTCGTAGTTGTCGGTGTCGCCGTCGAGCAGCGCCGAGCGCATGTCGCCCGAGATCACGCGCGCGCCGCGCTTCGGCGTCGCCACGTTCTCCTCCGGCACTGCACACCAACATTGTTACTCATGCTAGCAATTACACACATAATATCATACTATTATCGACATCTACAACAAATTAAAAAAATAACATAGTCATATAGGATTATATGCTCGACAATAGCATATATATTAATCCACCAAGGGAAGGTGAAATAGCAAATTACGCATCTAACCCTGGGATTACTAAAGACTGTAGACATTAAATAAATATTGTACTCACGCAGCAGCCCGCGATGCCTTAGCTCAGTGCTCTTGGTCTGCGTCTTCTCCTGTATGGCGTCGAGGAGCATGTCGGGCGTGACCGGCGCAAACGGACGCACCACCGTCAACAGCTCCTCCAGGCTCATCAGCGTCAGGCGAACGCACTTCAGGATCTTCTCCTGGACCGGACATTGTTTTATTAATTTGTTAACCAATGCTAATATGATTTAGTTTCCTGATGATATGTAATTTAGGCACACCAGAAAAATTAGAAGTCCACTATAAACCTTTTAGAGGAAAATATGCGCATTGAACCAAATTTATTCATTTTTATTAACATACAGAATTAAATGTGTTCTTGAAGAGTCTAAGCCCAATAGATAAATCATTATTGCATAGAGTTTTTATCAGTAGCATTTCACACTGCAGGGCCTAATAAATATAGATTGGGACTTAAACCCCCCACATCTACACTCAGTACTCACCACCTGCGCCTGTCCACCCTCTGATTTGACCCACAGCTGGTTGGCGTTGAACCAGTTGCACACTGCCTTAAATATGTCCACTTCGGGCGCGAAGAACGAGTCGCGCTCCAACAGACCTTGTAATGCTTCCTGTAAAGAACACACACAGAATTATTATGATTGTCATCAGCCACAAGATGTCTGCAGATAAATATAGGCTTTCCCTAAACATTTACAAACTGACCTATTAGAAGCGGCCTGCATTAAACAACTTCTTACAGTGTTAAAATATTTTTACAAGATATTCTTTACTCAATCAAGTCTGATATGATATGATCCATTGGAGAATGAGATATTAACATAGCATAGAGGATAAAGTAACTACAGAAATAGTATTAAAACAAGAAGAAGATGAAGAAGGAGAATAGGAAATATTATCATCCCTATATTTGGAAAATATGACTGCATATTATCTACCTACCAATTTAAGGATATTGGCATGCACTTGGAAGATAAACTCACCACAGATAGTTGCAGAAACGAGTCGTGCTGTAGAATGTCCGTCGCATTTCTATCTAGAAAGTTGTAGCAGTAGTCCATGAGGGCATCGAGACCATACAACCTATAGACAAGTAAAGAAAAGAGGATGATATTTTATAATATACATTAAATCGATAGAATTGATGAATGAATAAAAATGAATTAATTTTGAATATGCAACAATATTGGGCTTGATACTACTTAATAGCTGATCTTGTAGTCATGGTCAAATAAATCATGATATTTAACTTGACTTTATTCATTTATAAATATCATATATTGATCCATTCCTCTCATGGTGTCGAACCAAAAATATTTCCAATCCATTTTCGTACATCGCCCAAATAATATTTTCATCCTAAACACAATTTAAAATAGGATAAGTATGGAACCCACCTAGCCGCATCCAGCACGGAACAGACATTCCTCAGTGCGAGCACCTGTCTCAAGTAATCAGATATGGCCGCTTCCAGTTCCTGGAAGTTAAACTGGTGTGCCAGTCCGAGCATGTCCAGGACAGTGTCTTCGCGCAGCATCGACAGCCCCATGTGACCTGGCAACACGCCTTGCATTAGCCTGTTATACTGTCCTGGATTCAACGACGCGTGTACCAAATCATGGTGTCGTTGTATTAGGTAGTATGAATTATCTATATCAGTGTGTATTAACAGTAGTATGGTGATGGATGAATCGTAAAGAAATACCATATCATAATAGAGATTATTTTTATTACCCACAATTAAATTAAGTAAGTCGATATGGTAATTTGAAAAACATGTTACAGTGTTAATCAGTTTTTTTTCATACCATAGGTTGTTGTGGATGTCAGTGTACCAAAATTTTATGAATCAAATTGTCTAAACGTAGATATTTTTATAATTACCGGAATAGACATATCGCAAAAGCGCTTTAAACGCTTGCAGCGGCGCCTGTAACTCCACTTCAGCCTAAAAAAAAAAACATTGTTATGTACCATTCACCAACAAAATATAGTAGCCTATATATACCTTTCATTAAATATATATATATATATATATATATATATATATATATAGCCTTTATTTCCATGCCTTACAATATTAAAGTAAATAAAATAAAATGGTTATGATATTCAAGAAGACGTGGTCCCTTCTCGGGTATAGGCCTCCTCCAACTGTCTCCATACTTTCCTATCTATTGCCTTCTGAGTCCAATCTGTGCCGGCAGTTTTAAGTATCTCGTCCACCCAGCGGTCTTTGGGTTTTCCTGCCCTTCTAGTTCCGCTTGGGCCTGTCCACGTGGTTACGCGTTTTGTCCATCTGTTGTCTGTAGTCCGGGCAATGTGCCCTGCCCATTTCCATTTTAATCTTTTAGCGTGTTGTACTGCGTCTATTATTTTAGTTTTTCTCCTTATATTATCACTATTTTGTTTGTCTTTGAGCTTGATTCCTAGAACACTTCGCTCCATTGCATGTTGGCAAGAGCGTATTTTGTTTTTGATTTTGTTGGTGTAAATCCAAGTTTGAGCACCATATAATAAGCACGGCAGCAAGCAAGAGTCCAAGACCTTTTTTTTCAACTTTAGTGGGAGTTATGACTTTAATATTTCTTGGATTTCATTAAATATAGTATAGGCAAAATACATGTTCAAACAAAAATATAACAGATTTATATACTCATGTTTGACAAAAATATTAAAAAGAAGGAGTGCCTGCTAATCTAAGAGATACTAAAGTTTTATCAACAACATTACCTGATTGGCCTCCCTCATGCCGCCGTAGAGCAATGCCCTGAAGTAGTCGCTGCTCGCCGCGAGGATCACCTTGTGCGCGGGGATCCTCTGACCCTCCACTATGAGTGTCACGTCGGAGTACTCTGACGAGAGGCATAGTGACCCTATGTGCTCTGACAGGTGACCTGAACGAAAAAAGTCTAAAAATTTTTTGTTTTTGGAAATTTTATGGTGATAATACACCAATGGATTAAAAAAGTCAATTAATATTTTAATGAGTTGCGCCCATTATAGGTTAAAATTTTTAATACATATTACCGCCAAATCTATCAATAACTCAATGGACACTTACTAATATGCTCAATGTCCCCGACGCGTGAACTAGATGTGTTGTTCACTGACATGTACTGGTGCTGGCTGCTCATCTTGTCCCTCCAACATCCACAACACTTGTGCTAACCTGGTAGTAAAATAACACTGCTTTACGAATTTCTATTGTATTTCTTTTGTAACAAAACCAAGGTTTTCAATTGTAAGGTTTGGTGTTTAGAAGAGAAATGAAACAATTGAAGTTCGAGAATATACTGATATATTGTTACTAAGACACCTTAATATATAGCTTTTTACTACTAAATCACACAATTTGTAATAGGGGACCGGCCTATGCCTGATTTTGTTCACTATTCTATATGTAAAGGTTAATGATACGAAAAAGAAGCACTCCTGCGAAAACTGCATAAAAATTGGTTAAAAAATGAGCCAGTAATTCATATTTAAAATATTGTAATGTGCAGAAGTGGGCTCGATGTGGAGATATCGCTTCATCTCTTTATTTCACACGCGTCGTGATTCCCGATAACGTCACATGTGGGTATTTCGTCTCTTTTCTGTTTCTTGTTAATTACCCCTTCCACCGAAATTCAAAGACTTATAACTTGTTGATTTTTTACTGGATTTTAATAATTCCTTCTGTGTTATAATTTATATTATGTAAATATTTGATAATAGTAAAGAACAAAAATGAGTTCGGTACCCTATTTCATTCTATGGAACAACAAACCTGGACCTGTATTGCCTTAGTTATACCGATTTACTATTATCCAGGTTGCTAACTGTGAACAATTTTCGTGCTGGAACTGGCAGCAAGATAAGATCTTTATGTCTAATAAATTATCCAAGTGTATACTAATATTGTAAAACTAAAGAATTTATTTGTTTGAACACCCTAATCTCAGAAACTACTAAACCGATAAAAAACATCACTAATAGGAAGCTACATTACGCCTGAGTGCTATAGGCTACCTTACATCCCTGAAAACCTTGGTAACACGGGTGGAGTGACAAATAAAAGCTAGTCACTTATAAAAAAAACAATGCGAATGCCTTTAAGTTGTGTAATTTTAAGAGAATTATATTAGTTGTTTCAACACATCCATAAACTCTGTGTGTTAAGGGATTCTTGATGTATTAAAGTGTTCTCCCCAACAAACAGCGTGGTAGTTGCATTTAGTAGTAGAAGCTATCTACTTGAAATTTATAAAACATACATCAGATTTCTATAATATATTATCTTAACTTTGATAGTTAATTTTTTTAATGTGGTAATATGTGTCATTAATTCCATAATAAAAATAAAACTAAAATTCTTAATTTGGTCTATCACCTCCTAAAGTACAGATCACTATAATTTGCACAAACTCTATTAATTAAGACATTTGAATAAGAAATATTTTGATAGCATAAAATAAAAATAAAATTGATTCTTTAAAGAAATTATTCATAAATATTTGCATATTCCTGCCTTAACTTTTGTGCCAAAAATGTAAGGCTCAAGGTTTTTTGCTCAGGGGAGGGTCATAATATAATCCTGCATAGTACCAACTGCACATAAACAAGAAAAGTTATAATATTTGTACAAAAAGTTTCTCATAGTTACACCAATCATAAATTTCAAAGTGGTTCAGGACTATGTATAACTGGAGGAAACATTTTTTTTTTCTATAAATAGTTTGCAAAGAAAATCATTTGAGATTTGTAACATTAATTAGTGCTAATTTAGTTTGCACTGTTATATAGAAAATATAGTTAATAATAATATTACTAAACTTAACGAATTTCACAAATGAAGTACACATCCAAAGACTAATGAGGAGACAAAAAATGCAATCCTTTTTAAGCATATATTATATGCATGATCTGAGGACACTAATCCATTGAGCCAACTTCCATTGTTAATTATTTATAATTATCAGGTCAATGCATAAATTTTTACCTCACAATAAAAACAATCATTTCACAGCTGTATTATTAAGTATGCAGAGAAATTCATTAACCTTGAGTAAAGTAGGTTTCTACAATAACTCGATCAATTAAGTGCACTAACTGATATATGTACAAACATACGCACACTTGAAAAATAATTTCCCGAGATATAAATGTTTACACTTCAAACTATAACACTGATGGAATCTTCTAGAAATCATAATGCATAATGCATTATAGGTACAATATTAAGCATAAAAAAATATTATTAATATAACTTGAAAACTAAAATAAATATTTTTGATAAATTTCATGTTGACGAAATAGGCACAGACGTAATTATTGCAAAAATACTATCTACAATAAAGGTTACTTACCACGATAAAGAACACAAAGAAGGCACGAACGGGGTTAACAAAAGGAAAATCTTTTCAAATGTTAAGAAATTATATCGGATGAGAGTTTTCGGTTTATTTGGGTAAATAATTTTGTTTTCTATCGCGAAATGCAAAGTAAACTACACCATTACGTGACAGATGACACTAACTTGACAGTAGATATGCGAATTGTGACATTTAGAGATAATATTAATGTATTTTAACATCGATATCGAGTGGTCAAAATGGAAGAAATAATTAGAAATATATATTGGGATGAAATTAATGAAAAAATACAATATCAATCAAAATATGTCAAAGAAAAATCAAATTGTCAAATTTGTCACTGCAACTTCGATACGTTTAACGTCTACAGGAAAGTGTCTGTAAGCATATGTTATCCAAATAAACCAATGCGTAATAAATTACAAACTAAATCAGTGACTTGCTTTACATAATCTATACAATAATAATTATGTCCTTTGACATCCAATTCAAAATATCCACCTATTATAATAAACACTTTGTATAAACCTATACATTAAGTATTTGTCAATTATTAATTAATCCCTATATTAAACAGCACAAATAATTCTATAAAGTAATTTCAACTGTGTAGTATATAGGTACTATATGCTGATATTATGCTATTTACATGCTAGCTTCTAATTAATACAGAAATGTATGTAAATGCTATAGTGGAAAATATTTTTTCGGTCTACCTTTGATTTTAGTTTTCCTTTGCCTATGCATGATGAATTGCTTAAATATTTTTTCAACACATTTCACATTTTAACATTTTATTTGTTTCCAAAAAAAAATATTGATACTATACGTAAAACTTCATTTCGGCTCCAATTGTGAAATAAAGCTTCAGTCTGTATTCTGTAACAATCTTTATCGTAATCTATGCTACTCGTAGCTCGATGCTAGTACTTTTTTTATAACAAACCATCCATTTATAAAAAAAGAACGGAAACTAGCAGCGGGAAACGTGGAAATTTTTACATCCGCTTCCGTTAACAGAATCGGGAATGTTTTATATTTAAAATATTTAATTTTATCAAAGTAATGAATTTTACAACATTCTTTTCTAAATTATACATACATTATAAATACTTTTGGTTATTTTTGCGAACAAAAAACGATGAATTTACTGTATAAAATTATTAACAGTACAACATTTCGATATCATTTTCTATATATGTAAGGGAATTCAGCCCTTATTAGATACAACATAAGCATGAGCATATTCGCAAATATCATAATTGTGTCATAATGTTGTTTGTGTGCATAGCAACAATGTCAAAGATAGAACAGAAAATATTATTCTATTTAAGTGCTCTTTGGACTACAATACTGAAATAAAGTATAGAAATAACATCCATCATATTAGACAAATCAAATTATGGTATACTTATCCACTTGGACTTTGCTGTGTAGTAGAGTTGAAAATAATTATAAACTTAACACTTGACTTTTTTAGCTGAATAATCGGGCGCGAAAGCTTCGTCATTAAAATACTGCATTGTGATTGGACGAAAATTTTGTAAGTACCAACATAACGAATATGTACAACGTTTTGGCAATGTTGTCAGATTTATTACCAGTTGTTCTGGGCAGGTAAATATCGTCGCTTTACTGAATGTATTTTATTTTTCTTTAATGGTTTTCAACACGATAGCGATGTTGTAACAGTTCAAGTGATACATGAAGACATTTTCTACATATCGGATAAGAGAAATGTAAGTAATAAGTTACGATTTAGGTGTTTTATGAACTTTTAGTAGAAGGTTGTGGATACGTAAAAGTAGCTGCACAATTGATAGAGTGCGACAGTCTTCGGAAAGAAAAATGTATTCAACGAATTCCATGCAACCAATTCGGATGTGTTTACATTATTTTAAATGGGGCACCGTAGTATGACAGTGGTTGAAAAGTTTTTCACCACAAGGACGTTGCGCACTAATAGTGCGTTGATGATTTTTCACTTGGCGATATTTTATTTTTAAATGCATTGCAGGTCATCAATTATGGATTGTAAAAGATAACCGAGCGTCTGTAATGTACTCGCTGTCGTTGACTGTGCGGAGAAATGGACGCACAGCAATGCAATTCACTTCAAAACTTTGATGATCCGAAAACGGAAATTTTGAAAAAAAGATTATTAAAATCCGTGAACACGTCGCTCGGCGCCAACCTAACGCACAATAACTCGCATCATAATGTGCTGTTGAATACATTACGCGTGAGTTGAGCTGCATTCGTTGTCACGTACGTCGCGTGTGGTTGCGACTGGTGGTGTAACGCGCCGCTGTGTTTCAGGCGCCAATACCGAGCAGCATGATCGTGTCGTCGGTGCAGGCGCCGCAGAGCTCCATGCCCATCACCCACAACTTAGTCACGCACTCCATCGCGCCAGTCAAGATACACACCAACAACGCGCCGTACGCGCCTCTCCAGTTGTCCACTGTTCATGTTCCTGTACAAATTCCCGGCTCTACATCCAATATTAATGTGCCTGTTCAATTATCGGGCCCCACAAATACAGTCCCTCTCCAAATAGCACCTGTTAGTCTCCCCCTTCAGGTTTCAGGAACTACCAGTGTCCCTGTACAGTTATCAGCTGGTGACACAATAAATGTCCCACTTCAGATTCCCACAGCAAGTCAAAATATACAGCTGACTGGTCCAACATTGCCTTCTATGCCATTGATTCAAAACCATAATCAATCTCTCCACAGTTCAATAATTCATGTACACATGGGTTCTAATCCAAGACCACCTAACCTAGATGGGACTTCGGACCTGACAGTGTCCACTTCATCCCAACTCCAACTATCAGATTCATCTGGTGTTCAAGTTAAAATGAACAATGCACCCACAGTGTCACAAGTTCAAATGGGGCCTAACTCCGTGGTGCAAATTCCTAACTCGTCCAATAATTCAATACAACTGCGAGGGGCTGCAAGAGCGATGCAGCACATGGTGTACATACAGACTCCGAACGGGCTGAAACCGGTGACCAGCACAGATGTCATCAGCCAAGCCAGCAGCAGCGGAAACCCACCACAAATCATAGTAAGAAGGCCTGTGAGTAAATAATAGTGTAACAATCCTAATATTAGTGTGTGATCACTAATATTATTGATTATCAGTTCGTCTGTTGCATGATAACATTAACAAATAACCATAGCTAATGTACAGCTTCTGTCTACAAGGTGGATAAAGTCATTTCCAAAGTATATTGCTATTTGTGAGTAAATGTTTATGAAAAAATAGCAAACTAATTTTGATGTGCAGTTTGAAGTTAAAATGCAAAACATTTCCCTATTACATTCATTAACATTAGCATTTTGTTAAAAAAAAAATAGTGTAGTGTTAAATAATAATTGAAAATATCACTTAATATTTTGAAAAATTTATTACATTATTGCATTAGTTTTGTTAATAAATAGCTCTGGTAATTGATGGTGTGTGTAATTTTAAAATTTCAGAGGTTATATTATTCCAATATCGAGAAATATATTAGTAAGCATATTTATAGTATGGTGTATATGTTACATTGATATTTAAATAATTTTATCTTTTCCTATAAAAATAAAATTATATACACAAATAATTTTTCTAAAACTAAGTATAAATCATACAATTTTTTTATTTTCAACCGACTTCGAAAAAAGTAGGAGGTTTTAATTCATGTTTGTATTTTTTTATTGAAATGCAATTGCAACATATTTTGCCAATATTTTTATCTAAAATCGTATAGGTGATAATGTTTGTTTATCTTTGGTATTACTTGCTTCATATGATATTTTAATCAATTTGCTAATGGTAAATAGGACAAATAAACTTATTAAAAACTTTAAAATGCAATTAAAAAATTTCAATAGCCTAATCACAAAACATTATGCATATAATGAGACCTATAAATATTCAATTTAAATTGGTTGCCGATCTGGTTGTTCATTTAAACTTAATTTGGTTACCCAACATGTAGCTTATTGATTATTTGGAAAATATTAATTAAACTTGAGCGACCATTTTTTTGGTTTAACCTGATGATGACACTCAAATAGTTAATATTTAAAGTAACATATTTTCGTAACATGTACTACACTTATGGCAGTAAAAGTATTAATACTACATTTTGATAAACCCACCATGGATTTTTAAATTATCAATATTTTTGACAAATACATATGCGACACAAAATTAAATTATTATTTGTGATCTTTTTTTATGTTTATGATTTTAACAGTCTGTTTGGTTAAGTAAGGCAGCAGTGAGTTGCACAATATATGTGTTCCATTTAAAAGGTAATATTTTTATATGGAAACAGCATAGTGACTCGGTGATATAGCCATTTTAATTTCTGGGCATTATGATCTATGGACACTTCTCAGGTTGTTAAGCTAGAGTAGCGCTGTTAAATGCTTTGTTTTACAATGTTCTGCTTTTTTATTTTACTGGGTATTGGGCATGACGGCTTCAAAGGGCCAAAGAAATAGATAGTGTCTAAAATTATATGAAACACTTCTCGTTTAGTTTTAAAAAGCAGCATATTATATTTCCTCATGCAGCTGCAATTAGTTTTTCCCACGGTAACTCGAAAACAAGCCATAAATTTTCCTGGAATCTTATTAATCAATACGTATCCTTACAAAAATAGTAGCTTTCGCTAGAAGGAGCGTTCGGAACCTATTTTTTCTGATATTAGTCATTCAAAAATAGTACTTGTTTATATTTTGTATATGTTTATATTTTTATTGGTCTCGCCATCAGACTACGTTTATGCAAAATATCATGTCGATCCTTATTTGCTTTTGCTCTGTTGCTGTGTAGAAGTTGGATAGCGACGATTGTATTTACGTTAATGAATAAGAATATTTCTGCCAAATAATTAACAAAGTTAAACTCATAAATTTTTCCCGTAATATTTTTGGCGCGAAAAATAAAATCACAGCAACATGGAGGAGATACACTTTTGCGGCACTTATCGGCCTTCTGATTCAGTAAGCAAAATATTATGTGTAACTGCATTGACTTTATACAAACCTTTGTCAATGTACCAATTTAAATAACCTTTTAGGCTTCTTCAGTGTATGTGTGATCGTTCGAGGGAGTCGTGTATTTATTTGGATATTCCCTGCTACTTATCAGTCAATTCGCTCGTCTACCGGCATCTATCATGTAAAATGAATTGTATTGACAATTCAATAGCCAACTCAGAAGCCTCCAGACAAATTATACCAGCTTCTTACGAGATGAATATTTGCTGACCCGGAACGCTTTCGATTTTAGAAAGTTCCACTATTACAGGTCCCCTAGTATTTCCATCAGTGCAGTACCATGTATATGCATCTCTACCTAAACAAAAACAAAAGGGGAACCCCTCGTTAACAAATCTCGGTAATTTGTGAGTAGTTCAATTGATATAGCATTTTATATGCATACTTATAATTTTAACACCAATTATAAATTAAGGATGCTTGTTGATTCTATTATTAATATCGGTCAGAACTTATTAATTATTTCGAAATATGATAAGAAAATTACCGAGTTATTTTAGTATACATATAATAACATAAATCGACCCATTAGCAGAAGTACCACAAGTGTAGTAGTAAAATGAACTTTACCACTGCTTGACACCGCTCATTATCGAAGTACCCGGACTCTTACTTTGTACTATCGTGTGAACCCCATTTTTATGTTGGCGAAATGATTAGTTGTGTCAATATGCCTATCTAGGCCCTTGTTTCAACCTGCCCTTATCATGTTATACTTTTTTTACGTAAAAAATGTACGCAGAAACGATTAGGTTTTAGAAATGGCTGCTTCCTGGATGTAAAAATTTAAACCACGCAGGGAAATAAAATTGTGCGTTATTCAAATGATGTATCTGGTAACATTATATTGGGTTTTGGGGTTAAAAGATATTTAATAATAACTAAAAATAACAATTCAAATTACATTATTGTATGCAAATTACAGTTCACGAAAACTATGATAAAATAAAATGATCGTAACATTAATTATAATCGTTGAACTGTTTTGTGGACTTCGTATCGTATTTTTATTCGTCTTGTCTTTTTCCTAAGCAAAGTGTTTTATTAAATAATTTACTTCTTGTTTCAGGTAACTAGCAATTCCAACATACATCTCATATCAAATGTGAATAATAAGCCTACGATAGCTCCTAAAATGCCGAATCCGAACAAATCCTCTATTCTGGCTCCAGTGAACACGAGCCAACCCATCGTTATACAGAAACCAAAGACCAACGACAAAATGATGGTGCCAGTGAGCATAGCACCGGGAACACCGTCCAAACAGGCCATAGCTTACCTAGGCCAAGTCAAAAAACCTACCAAAAGTATGTCAGAAAACCAATCAATACTCATATCAAATAACCAGGCAAACATGAATACAAACAATCAAAAGTTGTTTATAACTCCAATGCCAAAAATTCAGAATACAAAGTTTATTCTACCTGTAACTCTACCGGCCACTATGGCGTCGAAAGGACCAATAATAAATCTGCAAATTGCTAACGGGCAGATACAGAACGATCCTCAAGGGAACATCACGGTGATGCGGGATACGGGACCCATGGATGCCAACGAAATGCCTCCCTTACAGCCATTGGCCAAAATTGTCAATATAAATGGCAAAGATAACACAATACCCCAAAGCCCTAAGAATGAGAAGTCATTTACGATATCTATTCCAGGATCAAGAGCAGAACCGACTGGAGAACAAGGAGAATATACTCTGTCAATACCAGAGACAAACGCTTCTATGAACGATGACATATACACGGTGTCCATAGCTAATGAAGATGGCGGACAAGGCAGAGAGAAGTCCTTTACCTTAGCGATCCCAGAGAAAGGCAAAAGCCTTTTAAACAGAAATATGATTGATAGACATGAAATGGGGACGGTCACTATAGCTGCCCCCGCCATTCTAAGACGTTCTAATTCTGATAACAGTGAGAGAAAAACTGCAAACGCAAATATGAAAAGACGTATATCCCTCTGTGCTGAGAATTTTTCGAATAAGAACTCTAGGATTGGTTTCACACAGCACAGAGTCCCTGAGAAATCTGAAGAGGTAGAGAATAACGATGATCATCGCGTGCCGTCTCTGTTTTGCGACGAAAAACTAGAAAAAGATCTAGATCCCAAAAACCTTGGTGATTCAGACCAAGAAGAATATAAAGTCAAGGTGGAATCTGGTAAGAACGACGGGTACTTCCCTTCTATTGACACTAATAGAATAAAAAAAGAGGAACCTTCGGAAGAAGATCCTCCTGGATTGATATGGAGTAATGGAGTCGCACTGTTGCAAGGCAGCGAACTCCAGTTTCAGACAAATGAGTTCGGGCTCATAGACTTAATTGACAGTGTCGACGAGGCGGAGATGTTGATGACTCAGTCATCTAAGTATCACACTCCTCTGAAGCAACGCATGGTCCGGGGTAGAGATAAGAAACCAACTTCCCCCGAAGATATGTACCGGTGCGACGGATGCGGATGTCACGGAATGGCAGCCGAGTTCATCACGCCGAACTTCTGCAGTCTCACGTGTCAAAACGACGTGGAAAAGGTAATGCAGAAGAAGAGAGATCGGGAACGGACTGAACTGATGAAGAAACGGAATAAGATGAAGAAGTTGCTCATGAGGAAACAGCTGTCTGACTCCGACATCAAGCTCGATAGCAAAGAGGAGAAGTTGTTGAAGCATTTTGATACAATGCCGGTGGAGACGCAGCTAACGGAGACAAGTTTACTCAAAATGAGCGAGGATTTGATAGAGAACGAGAAGTACCCGTGGATGTGTGGGAAGAACGGGTTCTCGTGGATGCGGTACCTCGACATCTGCAAGGCTAAGGACGCGCCGGTGAAGCTATTCAAAAACCCGTTCCCTTACAATAAAAATGGGTTCAAAGTGGGCATGCGGTTGGAAGCCATCGACCCGCAGCACCCGTCCCTGTTCTGTGTGGTTTCCGTGGCGGAGGTTCAGGGATACCGAATGAGGTTACACTTTGACGAGCACCCGGATATTTACGATTTCTGGGTGAACGCGGACTCGATCGACATCTTCCCGCCGGGCTGGTGCGAGAAGAACGGGCGCGCGCTGAAGCCGCCCGCGACCTACTCCGCCACCAACTTCACCTGGCCGCTCTATCTCAAGCAGATCAGGGCCGTCGCCGCGCCCAAACATCTCTTCCCGCATGTCACTACCACTGTAAGCAAATTACAAATCATTTAAAATATTAATTAAATTTGTAAACTGCTAATAGGTTGAATTTTCTCATTCTTTTTGTTTATTAATATTTACAAGCAAGTGAAATATGTGGTCAATATCACCAGTGTTGAAAAATACATTTCTATAGAAATTGTTGGGATGACACACGTTTGCCTTTGGACATGCAGATGTTCGAACTGTCATCATTTAAAACCGCACGAGACTCAACATAGTTATTACCTACTATAATGTCGTGTTATTTGTAATTCAAAGTTCTTTATGCCTGTCCGATTGTTTACGAGCACGCGTATCAGTATTCATATTATTTTTTTTTTCTGTATGGACCGCTGTTATGCCTTCCCCCCATACCTGCTAATAATTTACAAATAAATACTCTCCGGTTTAATAACTGCAGGGAGAAAAGTTACGGAGACAAGGGAAGACGAGGATAAAAGAGATATACTATTAGTCCCATATAAATTATACCTGTGTTGATAGGAAGACATTCCATATTGAATAAATAATTAATTCATACGTTTGGTCGTTTTCTAGATATACACTCATTTTGTCAGAGGAAAAGGGAAGGAAAATGTACTTAAGCTGGTCTCCATTGTTAAGACTATAGACTGCATTGTATACGTAGGCTTGCAGTAAATGCAATTTATGGGCATATATAAACTATGTAGAATATACAAATAAATTAACATGTATTTCCAACAGATGTTCAAGCCGATTTGCTTCCGCATCGGCATGAAGTTAGAAGCAGAAGACAGGAACAACGACTTGGTGTGCGTCGCGACCATCGCGGACACGCTCGACAACAGGATGCTGATCAACTTCGACAGCTGGGACGAGATGTACGACTATTGGGTCGACCCCACGTCGCCGTACATACACCCCGTGGGGTGGGCAGAGGAGCACGGACACTCGTTGACACCGCCTAACTGTGAGTGTGGATTTTCATTGTTGATTGTTTTATTACTGCTTTATAGGATATGTTTTATATCCACCCGGATTGCGATCACTGTATACAAGGTGTTAAAATCTGCCATACTGGCGCAGACTGTGTCGCGTTCCGGGATCACACATTCTGACAGTGCGTATCAAGCGTGTAAGGCACTGCGTCGCGTTTAAGACAATAGATATTGGCATACAGAGTACCTTTGCATGCTAATTTCACGAAGATACCGAAACACGGCCGTGTTACGAGTTTTCACTGACATAGAGAAGAAGCCCCTAGATTCAAATAAATATGCTATTGGCTCAGTCTTGCGCGAAAACCGAACTGTAAGTGTCTCGTTCGCCAGCTACTGCACATGGAAATAGTTAAGTTGTGCATATCGAACTATTAAAAAAATATGAAGAGAAATTATAAGGTTTCAAACACAAACCAAGAAATATACTTATGCAGTCCAAATATTTAAACGTGCTGTAGTCAGACGACCCATGTCTACTCTTGGCACGCAAGCATACCGCCAACTACCCTGAAATATCTTTATCTAATTTATTTTTTTAAATCTGGGCCAACCCGAAAAAAACTTATTCATACTTCCTAATAAACACAAAAAGAATCTCAAAATTTCCTGAAAATATTCATTCTGCCACGTGTTTTTAAGCGAAGTTAACTCGGACAATTTTAATTGAGCTTAATTGAGTCTGCATTCATACTTAGCCTTCAAAAGGTGAGACAAGGGCGCGGTGAAAGTGGTACATTCCGAGGCTGGGAGTTATACAGCCTATTTTTAAAACGCCTCATTTGACGGCGCCCTAGTTTCATAGCAAAACACATTTGTCCCCAAACGGTACGTTTTATTATTCACTTATAAAAACTTTGCGGTGGAGATGCGATGCAGTTATCATCATGAAGCTTATGTGGGTTTTAGAAATGTGGTGGTGGTTTGGACTTTGGTAGATATGAGCGTTTATAGAAGCTATTCGTCGAATAATAGATTTTGAAATAATTATAGCAGTTTGCATGTCTGTGCCGTAGTTGTTCATAATTAATTCAGTCCGTCGAGTGGGTTGAGCCGAGATGTAGTGAATAGACATATTACTTAAATTAATTACTCGATTATATTAATTATACAGAGCGGACGTATGGAACGACATGTCGTGAGCATACGACAAAGTGATCCAGTATCAAGAAATACTGGTGGTAGCTCTCTTATATGTGAGAGTTCGCCTGGGTAGGTACAACCGCAATGTCTATTTCTGCTGTCTAGGAGCTGCGTGTAGTCACTGTTGTGTTCCGGTTTGAAAGCCATTGTAACCAGTGTAACTATTGGACATAATAAAACTAAACATCTCATGTCTCATGCGAGCGTAGTGGAATACCAAACAATACTTTGTAATTCAAGGTGTTTTATGGTCTTTCTATTGTTTATGGGCGATCGTATGGCTCACCATCAGGCGAACGGCAAGCTCGTCTCGTCATTCAAAGTAATAAAAAAAAATAGATATGTAATCATTTAAAATTAATAATTAAGTTTTAACATTATTCGTTGTAATAATTGGCTCTAATTTTTGCGCGACTTGGAAATAGATAAATTTTATAACGCAGTACTTGAATTCTTACTAAAGAGAAATACTATTTTATCAGACTTAACAATTAACAATGCATTGAATACTACGCAACAACGATATAATGTCCCTATTTACCGTGTTTGATTAATATCAAAGTATACGTATACAACTAAACCGATTTATTGTATAATTAAAACAAAGTAAACAGTTCGGAATTCGTTCGACACTAACACTGCAGGATAACAGGCGAGTTATCTGTACTGTAATATAAATGCACTGGCAATTAGTCGGTGTCGTCAGTCGATAGCACGGCGGGTGCGCGCGCGCCGATATGACACACGTCAACGGCGGTACGTGTTTATTTATTGCGCTACGAAGGAGCTAGTGGATCATCTGATGGTGAGAGATTTTGAACGCCCGTATCCCCCCTACGACCCCCACAATTCTTTAGGAATTGTTGATATACTACTACTACTGCCTACTGGTCATAGCGGGGTTTGAATTAGAAAGAAAAAAAAGAAGTTATCTTCCACAAGCGATTTTACCGTGTAGTCACGTTAAGCTGGTTTCAACCAATTTTGGACCTTGCATGTTTATAGAATTATTGATTTTTTGAGTAAATGACTGTGCAATAAATTGCTGTATGAATTTGCTAGTCTAAACTAAGTTTTAGGAAATTAATAGGATTAGGGAAGGATGTGGATTTATTTGGGTTCCCAAATACTTACACGAGACGCAAAGAAACTGACTTGATGTCGGTTTTCTGCAAGACAGTGCCACTGTCGCAGTCGAGCTGGCCTGCTCGTGCTGTACACAAATTCATTATGTGTAATGTAGACAAATATGCACATGGTACCCATCTACCATTCTTGTAAAATTTGTTTTACATATATTTTCGTGTTAATATTCTCTACGGCATTATATTTTAGGAGCAAATGAAACAAGTAGCTAAAACCTAAAACTTGTAGTTACATGAAATTCGATATTTTATGTAAGATTTTGTTTTGTTTTTATCTCTATTTATTTAATAACTCTCGTCTACGAATTTTCAAAATTGGGTTGATGTTTGTGAGCAATGCAATAATGTAGTACGTGGTAATTCGGTCAAGTGTCGCCTGAGGTAGATGCCACCACTTCGATTAATATCACTAAGCAGTGTACAAGGACTATTATATTTCAACTAGACATACTGGAACATTATAACATCTAAAACGAAAGTCATTTTTCTGTAGCTTCTTCTGCACCTGATGGTCACGAGACTGTCCTATCTTCATAGTCGCTATTTGGTTATTCCGTATTCAAATAAATGAAAACTGTATTCATAATTAAATCAGTTAACTTTAATTACATTTTGCACATGTCCTACATTGGCAAGTACCGAGAGTTGCATAGAGGAAGTAAGACACAAAAACTGCATCCGGTGCCAAACATAAAAAAAACATAGGCTGTAATGTGACCAGTGTTAAATTGTATAATTTTATGATTTTCTAATAATCTCCACTACAACTCGACTACCTCGGTGGCGTAGTTGTATTGCACGTCCGGTACAATAGCGCTCTGAGGTCCTGGGTTCGAATCCCGGGTCGGGCAAAGTGATATTTGGGTTTTTCTGCTCGGTATCAGCCCGGAGTCTGGAATTTGTGCCCGATATGGCGATAGGCTCGCCCCCTATCACATCATGGGACGGAACATACTTGGCGAAAAGTGGGTGCCCGTTGCGTCTCTGCATACCCCTTCGGGGATAAAATGCGTGATGTTATGTATGTATGTCCACTACAACACCTGAAGGCCTTGATCGGCAGTGGCACGCATGATGACACCAAGCAGTGAAGCTCGGCCGGTGATGGTAAATGGAGTAGGTTCAGATAGTGTCTAATGACGGTGGGTGTTTATCGCTCGCCAGTCGACATAATTATGTTGGCCGGTTTAAGACCTGATTAACCTGATATGGGGGTTTCACTATTTGTAGGCACTGGTAAGTACTATCGGTCAAACAAATAACACTATCGTCATTACAAATGTCTAACAACGCCCGTAAAACCCAAAATTGAAACTGAAGTTACCTATAAAACGCAACAGCAAACCTGTACTTTATCGAGTTTTCACAAGATACATAGGTTAATGTCCTACAGGAGAATCATAAAATTACGAATCGTTTTGTATGAAGACGCAATAAGAATCTAATTTGAATAACGTTTAAAATGTAACTCTACGTGCCTTTATGGATTGGAGGAAACACAAGCTTTGCGTGTTGTGTATTTTTTCCTGGATGACAAAAAGTAAAACTGTGAGATATGTTATTGCGTTGATATGTTTTTGGGAATGTTATCCTTTTTTTTTATTCTGTAGCACCAGCACCCTATTTAAGAGTATAGCGAATATAAAGAGAGACCTGGGAAATGTTAAAATATAACAAAATATGCAAATATAAAATTATCAGAATCCATTATGAACCAGTATTAAAATTTGTAAGATTCTTTTTAAGTTATTGAATCAAGAACTAATATAAACATTAATAAAAGTTATCTTTGAGTAGTGCTGGTTACTTCAACCAATAAACTTACAAATATATTTTTTTATCCGTGTATGGCAGTGACAATCCATGTCGACTGACGAGAGAGATTAACCATCGACAGTCGACACAATTATGCCGGCCTGTTGGAACTGGATATACATAGCCTGATCCCGGAACCAGACATTAAAAATACTTGTTCCCCCGCAGTTTACAAGGACCCCGACTCGTTCTCGTGGGAGAACTACCTGGCGGAGACGGGCGCGTCGGAGGCGCCGCCGCGCGCCTTCAAGCCGCGCCCGCCGATGGGCTTCAAGCCCGGCATGAAGCTCGAAGTGGTTGACAGGAGGGTGAGTAGCATTTCATATTTTGCAAGGTTATGAAATCCTTATCTCAAAAGGAACCCTTATAGGATCGGGACGTCTTTCGTCTGTCAAGACCATCTCAGGAACTCGTAGAGGTATCGAATTATTTCAAATACTCGGTTTATCCCTTTTAGCTGTAAGAGAATCAAACTTCTAACGCAATGGGATCAAAAGATATGACTGTTTATTTCGCAGCAAATTTTGCGATGGCACAAGGGAATCAAAACCTATAGCGTATTTCTCGTTGATCTAGAATGACGAAATTTGGTAAGAAGCAATGTTACAGTACATATAAAGGAAAAAATCTGTAAACCGTAAATAAATGTACTTTAACGAAAATAGGGAATTTATTATTACAAACTTGTTATTTACGATTGCAGTAACCGTGCCTAGGGATGAAATGGCAGTCAAGTTTATCAAGTGTACATGTTTCAAGGGTACCCTGGGATTAGCTTCGACGTACGATATTTTCAGATGTCACTCTGCATAAATCTATAAGAGAGGAACAGACGATAAAGGTCGACAACGTCTCGACTGCGTACTTAATGATTTCCTTCTTAACCAGGGAAGGGTAATTACTAGATTACCTATCTCAAAAAGTTCGATACCTATCTATGACAATATCGGGGGCAATTAATCACATATCAAAGTGATTTTCAGAAGACCTTTACACAAACCCAGAGATCTAGATACCAATTTCATTTATGTTTTACATTCGAAGTGTTGATTTAGATTAAAGAGGAAGTGTATACATATTCACATTTAGTAATTTTCCAAGAGAGGGAGGACTTTACATTTCATTTGACAATTAATCACCACGCACTGAGTATTACTACAGTTGATGACTTTAATCCACAGGTCCCGTTCCTTATAAGAGTGGCGACGATCACCGAGGTGAAGGGGCACCAGGTGCGCGTGTCATTCGACGGGTGGCCGGACGAGTTGTCGTACTGGCTGGAGGACGACTCGCCCGACCTGCACCCCGTCGGCTGGTGTCTGAAGACCGGTCATCCGCTCGAACCGCCGTTGAGTGAGTATCTTCAAGAATACATTATTTTTCTTCTATCCCGGCTCGAACTAAAATATTCGCTCATACTTTTGCCGCGCAATTGAGCTTTGTAGCATTTCAAGGTTCTTCAAGCGGAGCGTGAATAATCAATAGGGTACCGGACTCATTTTTGTTCCCTACTATTATCAAATATTTACATAATATGAATTATAACACAGAAGGAATTATTAAAATCGGGTAAAAAATCAACAAGTTATAAGTCTTTGAATTTCGGTGGAAGGGGTAATTAATAACATGTGACGTCATCGGGAATTACGACGCGTGCGAAAGAAAGAGATGAAGCGATATCGATATCGCGCCCATTTCTGCACATTACAATATTTTAAATATGAATTACTCGCTCATTTTTTAACCAATTTTTATGCAGTTTTCCCAAGAATGCTTGTTTTTTCGTATTATTAACCATTACATATAGAATAATGTACAAAATCAAGCGTAGGCCGGTCCCCTATTGGGCAGGCCGGCATAATTGTGCCGACCGTTCTAGAATGTATTTATCTCTTGCCGGTGGACATTTTCCTTGATTTCACTGGGTTTTTGCTGTGTCTTAATCTGCATCCGTGGTTGCATCAAAATAAGTTATTTGTAGACATGTCAAACAAACATTTTGAATGGGCAAGTTTTGCGATCGATAGAGAAAAAGTATTGGGAGCGTTTATAGAAATCGGTGGTTAGTGGCCATCATTTTAGGTAGGTCACGTTGTAGGATCAGCTTGTGTGTATCTGGGTTCCGAACAGGTTAGCATCGTGTCGACTGGCGAAGGATATTCGTTTCTCATTAGTCTATACTCTAATTAGATTCTATTCCATTTATCTTTGGGTGCAGTGAAGTATCATTGTGGTGCTCACATAAACAATCTTTCCTGCAAAGTTTTGCAAGCCCTCAAGACATCAATATAAGGTTTCATGAACAACAGTTATAAGTTGTCATTTCTTGATTTTCAATAAAATGTTGTCTTACACAATGACAGTCAACAAGGTATTATGAAAGATTCATTAGACGCAATCGTCGTTCCTATAAATAGACTGACTGATATCGAAGTGTGGCCTACGTGGGTGATTCACAATCGTGAGTTTCCTGTATGCTTATGATTTTTTTATAGAGGACCTTACTGTAATTAGTCATCGGGCTTGTTGCTTAGCATAGTGGATGTTCGTGTTTTTGTAGTATTTTTGAATAATTGAATATCGAGATTGTCAAACCATTTATTTTATGGTAAGAATGACGAATGCTTATACCTTGGCTATGTGACATTGAATAAGAATATAAAATTATAAGTGTTTTGGAAATGTTAAACATAACTGTACGCATTACTTAATGTTGTTAAATAACACCATACCAGGTATCATGTCTGATTTGACACCTAAGAGCAGTATATAACTAAGTATGTAATGTGTGGTAGCGGCGGAGGAGCTGCGCGTGCGCGGCCCGTGCGGCGTGGGCGGGTGTCGCGGGCTGGGCTCGCTGCACGGCGGCGCGCACAAGCAGCACGGCGCGGCGAGCGCGTGCCCGTACCGCGCGCGCGCGCCCCCCGCGCGACCGCCTCGCGCCGCACCACCTCGCCGACCGCGCGCCGCCCCGCGAGCGCAGGTACACACTACTCACTACACACTCACGCGCACAAGCAGCACGGCGCGGCGAGCGCGTGCCGCGCGCGCCCGCGACCGCCTCGCGCCGCACCACCTCGCCGACCGCGCGCCGCCCCGCGAGCGCAGGTACACACTACTCACTACACACTCACGCGCACAAGCAGCACGGCGCGGCGAGCGCGTGCCCGCGCCGCGCGCGCGCACCTCGCCGACCGCGCGCCGCCCCGCGAGCGCAGGTACACACTACCACTACACACTCACGCGCACAAGCAGCACGGCGCGGCGAGCGCGTGCCCGTACCGCGCGCGCGCCCGCGCGACCGCCTCGCGCCGCACCACCTCGCCGACCGCGCGCCGCCCCGCGAGCGCAGGTACACACTACCTCACTACACACTCACGCGCACAAGCAGCACGGCGCGGCGAGCGCGTGCCCGTACCGCGCGCGCACGCCCCGCGACCGCCTCGCGCCGCACCACCTCGCCGACCGCGCGCCGCCCCGCGAGCGCAGGTACACACTACTCACTACACACTCACGCGCACAAGCAGCACGGCGCGGCGAGCGCGTGCCCGTACCGCGAGCTCTAGCGCACCCAGCGCGACGGCCTCGCGCCGCACCACCTCGCCGACCGCGCGCCGCCCCGCGAGCGCAGGTACACACTACTCACTACACACTCACGCGCACAAGCAGCACGGCGCGGCGAGCGCGTGCCCGCCGCGCGCGCGCGCCGCGACCGCCTCGCGCCGCACCACCTCGCCGACCGCGCGCCGCCCCGCGAGCGCAGGTACACACTACTCACTACACACTCACGCGCACAAGCAGCACGGCGCGGCGAGCGCGTGCCCGTACCGCGCGCGCGCGCGCCCCCTGCGACCGCGCGCCGCCCCGCGAGCGCAGGTACACACTACTCACTACACACTCGCGCGCGCAAGCAGCACGGCGCGGCGAGCGCGTGCCCGTACCGCGCGCGCGCACACTGCCTCGCGCCGCACCACGCGCACAACTCACGCGCGCAGCGCACGGCGCGGCGAGCCCGTACCGCGCGCGCGCTCCCCTGCGCGACCGCCTCGCGCCGCACCACCTCGCCGACCGCGCGCCGCCCCGCGAGCGCAGGTACACACTACTCACTACACACTCACGCGCACAAGCAGCACGGCGCGGCGAGCGCGTGCCCGTACCGCGCGCGCACCGCGCGACCGCCTCGCGCCGCACCACCTCGCCGACCGCGCGCCGCCCCGCGAGCGCAGGTACACACTACTCACTACACACTCACGCGCACAAGCAGCACGGCGCGGCGAGCGCGTGCCCGTACCGCGCGCGCGCCCTGCGCGACCGCCTCGCGCCGCACCACCTCGCCGACCGCGCGCCGCCCCGCGAGCGCAGGTACACACTACTCACTACACACTCACGCGCACAAGCAGCACGGCGCGGCGAGCGCGTGCCCGTACCGCGCGCGCGCCCTCTGCGCGACCGCCTCGCGCCGCACCACCTCGCCGACCGCGCGCCGCCCCGCGAGCGCAGGTACACACTACTCACTACACACTCACGCGCACAAGCAGCACGGCGCGGCGAGCGCGTGCCCGTACCGCGCGCGCGCGCGCGACCGCGCGACCGCCTCGCGCCGCACCACCTCGCCGACCGCGCGCCGCCCCGCGAGCGCAGGTACACACTACTCACTACACACTCACGCGCACAAGCAGCACGGCGCGGCGAGCGCGTGCCCGTACCGCGCGCGCCCTGCGCGACCGCCTCGCGCCGCACCACCTCGCCGACCGCGCGCCGCCCCGCGAGCGCAGGTACACACTACTCACTACACACTCACGCGCACAAGCAGCACGGCGCGGCGAGCGCGTGCCCGTACCGCGCGCGCGCGCGCCCCCCGCGCGACCGCCTCGCGCCGCACCACCTCGCCGACCGCGCGCCGCCCCGCGAGCGCAGGTACACACTACTCACTACACACTCACGCGCACAAGCAGCACGGCGCGGCGAGCGCGTGCCCGTACCGCGCGCGCGCCCCCTCGCGACCGCCTCGCGCCGCACCACCTCGCCGACCGCGCGCCGCCCCGCGAGCGCAGGTACACACTACTCACTACACACTCACGCGCACAAGCAGCACGGCGCGGCGAGCGCGTGCCCGTACCGCGCGCGCGCGCTCTGCGCGACCGCCTCGCGCCGCACCACCTCGCCGACCGCGCGCCGCCCCGCGAGCGCAGGTACACACTACTCACTACACACTCACGCGCACAAGCAGCACGGCGCGGCGAGCGCGTGCCCGTACCGCGCGCGCGCCCCCCGCGCGACCGCCTCGCGCCGCACCACCTCGCCGACCGCGCGCCGCCCCGCGAGCGCAGGTACACACTACTCACTACACACTCACGCGCACAAGCAGCACGGCGCGGCGAGCGCGTGCCCGTACCGCGCGCGCGCCCCCCGCGCGACCGCCTCGCGCCGCACCACCTCGCCGACCGCGCGCCGCCCCGCGAGCGCAGGTACACACTACTCACTCACACGGGGGCGCACCACCGTACTGTACTCATAGTACAAAATTCTAAATTAAAAAAAAATAGGTGCTCTAAGATCTAACTGGATATATTACACCTAAGAAAAACTAAAATTACTATGGCAACTAATAAACTAAATATCTCTAATGAATCGAAATTACTTGGATTGCACTGGACATCATATCGTTCAAAAAACATTGCTGCAATTGCAGTATATTCGAATTTTAATCCCAAAATACTGTATGTAATAACATGAAACTCATTTAAAATCTTCCCCAATGAATCTTACTGGATAACCAACCTTGTTACAACGAACGCTTTAAACGTTTTACATCGACAGTATCTTAATCAGGCACTCAATTGTCACCTTGAGGCACTGCCGAGGTAACATACCTTATCAAAATATATTCAAACAAATTTATCATCACTCGACATTGTTTTTTCGAACACGCAGCGATGTAAATCATTGTTTACCTTCAATAATTATAATATTTTGACACTTTTATTGCATGTCTATACCACAACAGGTGTCGAGATAAGTTAATACTTGTACACATAGACATAGGGTTTGAAGTCAGTTATGAGTATTGTCGCAATTGTTTATAAAAAACTTAAGTTTGATTGTATCCACACTCATAAGTCGAAAGTTTCAACATCGACACTCGATACTAATAAATCCATACTTTAATAAAAAAAAAATAACGAATTAGGACGAAAGTCTGTATATTGACTGTACTGATTTTTTTACATTCCAGAGTGTTGAGTAAAGCGCCAAAATCTGTGCACACCAGTACGCCTAATAGTGATGCGCCTGCTAAAGACCGGTAAGTTATAAAATACATATATAAAGCTTTTTGTGATCAATTGTTTATTGTATTGTTAATTATAAAAATGCTATATTGTTTCAGTCCATTGCGAGGGAGGCCGCCGAAACATAAGCGAGTTGAAGAGGTTGTGAAAAATGATCCGGTATGTATTACGTTATATTTGTGTACTATGCATATCAAAACTTCGCGGGACGAAAGTTTTTTTATTACTGTAGACTTAATGATAAATGAGTAGATTCTAAGCATGATGTGTATGCACAGGCGTCGGACGAGGAGTCCGTGTGCAGCAGCGCGGGCGGCAAGCGCTGGCGCGGCTCGCAGGAGCCGCAGCTGCGCACCTACTCGCGCGCCTCCGCCGCCGCCGCCTCCTCCACCGCGCCGCCGCCCACCGTCTCCGACGCGCCCGCGCCCGCACTACGGGCGCATCTCGACGCCATCATAGCGGACCTCGACCTGCCTAAAGATCCCACCACTTGGACCCAGGTAAGTCTGTCTATCTCAAACATTTTAGGGGCATCCAGCTACTGCCATGCCAAGTTACTATCTTAAGTTTATTATAGCTTGTAAATTCCTGGTCAAATAACAATTAAAGAAAAATAATGTAATTTACTCTTCAACATTTTATATTTACACCTAATGGCTATTTCAATTGTAGGAAGAAGTAACCGCTCTGGCGAGTCGCGTGGGAGGTGCGACGACGGGCGCAGCGGCGGCGGCAGCTCGGCTCAGTGGCCGGGAGCTGCTGATGGCGTCGCGGGAGGAGCTTGTGGCGTGCCTGCGCCTGCGGCTCGGGCCTGCCGTGAAGCTGTACGCGGCGGTGCGGCGCCTGCGACACCTGTCGCCGCTGCCTGCACCGCCCGCAGCCTCCTGACGGGCCATAGACGTCATCATGTGAATCAAACCAGAGCCGTTGACTGACAGTGACTTGGTGCTTGAAAAGTAAACAGAGGCTAAATGCGTTTAACGCGATTTTGCGGCACGTGTTTACTCGTATTCGAGTGGTGCGCTTTTAAGGCGACAACACATACACTCACCTACATACCATACGGCAAATTCATGTATTAGGTTGTAATGACGTGGGTGCATTGGGATTATACGAGACGACACGCGCTGCAAATAAGGACACCATATATTGCTCTAAATGAAGGCCTGTGACCATCTGCTGATGTTATTAATATTAAATGAACTATATAGTGTACATAGCGAATGGATAGTAAGGAAGTGTGTATGGTGTTAATTTCCTTCCAAAGAACTTATTTATGAACTCATTTCGTTTTTACATGAAGGATTGTTTTCTTAAATGTTGTAGACAATAAAAAGAACAAAGTGCTCAGTGAATTTTCGTTTCCAATAGACCAGGATTATTTGGTGAATCTTCCAGGATGTTTGTGGTGAAATTGCCAGCGTTCCTTTAGTGAAACTGAAGATTTTTTTGATTACACATTTGTGTTGGACAATTTTATTTAGTTTTTACAAATTTATTTTACTTTGATTACCAACTATTCATAGACTGCTTAAGTTTCTTTTAAAATAATATGAACGAGTCATTGTTATTTAAGTTTATGTTCAAAGATTATTAAGAAGAAATGTTTCTTTGTGTATGCAATTGCTTGAAGGCATTATATTTTTTCATAATAAATGACTACAATATAGTTATAAATATTTTATATTCTGTGTCTTGTCTTACAGTATATTAGACAGAAATGTATTATATAGAAACTTCATTTTACCACTTTGTAAGATAGTAGAATGAAATGCTTTCAAAATCAGATGGTGATTTTTCGAAGAGACCAAAGCATTAATATAAAAATTGTATAGAACATCCTAAAGAAATAACATAAAACCCAAACTTTATTTAAAACAGTGAATAATAAAAATCAGCACTATGTATTTAGAAAAACAAATGAAATAAAAATAATTACCATACAGAACAAAAGTTTCGCTTTATCTATTAAGATCTTTTTCGTGGATTTTAGTATTTTTATGTATAAATTGGGAAGCACAAATGGATTGATTGGAAAACACGCTTTAATTGCCGCGGTTGTGAATTATTGTTGTCCAATTTGTGTTTATTGCGCTAATTCATGTCGTGTGGTGTAATGTCACTGATTTAGATAAATATAAATTTGTATTAACATGTTAACTGTTATGATGAGATACTTTACAGTAATTAATTTTATTTTTTAATAATCTGGTAATCTTCTGTGTATTGGAAAAAAGTCAGAAATTTAAATAATAATATTTTATAAAACTTTTTGGCAATGGAGATGTTTAAAACTTAATTTAGTTACATAAATAATTTGATACAAAGTTTAATTTAGATAAAGATTACAGCATAAAGCTTTAGCCACATGTTACAGAATGATTGGACTGTGGCTACAACTGTGTGCCTTTACAGTTAACATGTTACAAACTACACAAAAATATTATTTTCACATATTCTTTATATGTACAGATAATATATTCATATAATATGTAAATAAAGGCCAATGCCACAACTTAGTACCTATATTTGTACAAATAGTTAAATTTACAGGTGTCCATTTTATTGGCATGGTATATGAGTAAGCAACTGACGTCATAACTGTTTTTGTAACTACCCACATTCAAAATTGGAATAGTTAATGTTTTCCTTATTTTAGCTATGTTTCTGCTTGAAATAGGAAATACTTTTAAATTCATAAATAATAGAGAAGTATAAAGATGCTTTCTCTATGTTTGTTACATTTACAATTCCACTGCTGCTATCTATTTCTCTCAGATGGAATATATTCATGGATATTGGGTAGGTATAAAGTAGCTGGTTAGTTTTGTGCCAATGTTTCGACATATTTTTACTAGTATGCCTGCCATAACAATATTTTCCTAATTTCAATGGACACCCTGTTAATATTTAGTGCAATGTAGTTTTGAGGGATTTTGCAAGTCACTTTTTGAATACATCCTCAGATGACTGTTATTTTTTTAAAAGTATAGATGAATGTTAAGGTAGAATAGGTTTGGATAAGTGGCTTCCTATATTTGTATAATTTATGGTTTTTAAAGACTTAGCGTTTCTAACGCTGCAACTACACTGTCGTGCATTATATTTGACAAATATTGCCATAAAAGAAACTGTTCTTAAGACTTTGCTTATGAAATTGCATATCAGTGAATAATTATCTGAAGTCAAGTCTAGGAACAATTGTGGATCCTGCTGAAAGGAAAATATCGATAGTGTAGTTGTTTCGGTGTGCGACATTCGTCGGCAAATGTTTATTTTTAATTAATTTATATTAAAATATATGAACATGTGGTGCACTTTACACATCGGGCAACGTATTCGAAATTAATATTTATTTAAAGGGGAATTTCATAGGGCTCGGCCTCCGAAAGGCCTAAGATCATACAAGTAATGAATACTTAGATAGATTGATTTCTTCAAAATCTTCGACAAACCGATTTACTGTATTTTGCATCTATTGCTTTATGATTTATTAACTCAAAAGGCCAGAATATGATATTTCAGATCCAAGTATAGAGAATGTATAATGTCTTAACAAAATACTTCAAAATTGGGATTTTTTCAACATCAGAACAGTCTGTGTAACATCTAGTGATATATGCGGTATTACATTTGGTTATGAAGCACTGATTTGTATATTTGTGCCGCCAAATAACAGTATAGACGCCAGTGCAATAAATGGGCGTGAGGGAGATCTATAATAAATCTGGGTGACGAGAATGAAATGGTGCCTTGTAGTAACAGTCAAGCTTATCTCATTTATTAAAAAAACTAGATGCCTGGTATTTGTTATATTTTGTTAAGATGTTGTATGAACATTTAATTATTTTCTTACATTGTAAATAAAGGTGTATATGTAGGCTGTCTATATATTTTTACAGCGAACCCCTGTACAGTACATGCTATATGGAGTAAGTTTTTACATGATGCTAGCTATGAAATGTGCCATTGTGTCGGCACAAATACTGTTGTTCGGTAATTTAATAAAAATTTATCTAAAAATATTGTTTATTATTGTCAAAGTATGTCTACATTTATTGCTGGTGGTAGCAGGAGACAGAACGGAGGCTTCAGCTGCAGTGGTTTTGGGTGTTAATCAATTATCACCATTTTCAATAAACGATCCTAATCCCTTTTTCGATCTATCTTAAAATGGACCAATCGGAACAAATGTTTGTTTGACATGCTTATAAGTAAAGTATCTTGATTAGTTCATTCTCGGAATCGGATTGAAGATTGCGATCGGGTTCATTTATTGATAACGGCGGTTACATAGCTGTATTAAATTTTTTTATTTGGCAACAAAAACTTCTTAGCTAAGGTGTCTTAGTCACAACATTAATCCATTGGCACATTTGTGTATAAAAACCTAAATATTTAAAATTTAATATTCAAATAAGAATTCACAATCAACGGAATTAGTTTTTCTTAAAAGATCAAAGTGATCTAAGATAAAGTTTTTTTACTTTTAGTACAATTTTTTGAGTCAATTCAAGAGCTCGTTGAGCCGAATGGGAACACAAGGGAAAGCTCTGCAGGCTACAGTTGAATGAAAGTGACTTATACAATGTTTATAAAGGACGCGGCTTCTATTATCTTTCCTTTCTGCCAAAGTATAAGACCAAATACTCAAGCACACATTCATAAAAATGTTGTAATTGGCAGATTAGATATGCATAAAACAGACAATTTTTTTTTCTGTGCCATCATTACTTCTAAACGATTTAGTGTCTGTTGTTGAATATATGCTGTTGCATTCTATGTACTTGCTTTTAATTTAGTAGTTACATTGAAAGTTATTGATATTTTTGCTGGCGGCGACAAGCTTATAAGGTCAAAAATCTTGATAATTTACATTTTTGTTACCTTCAATCCGTTTCCATCTCACTTTAGCGACATCTGACCTATAAAATTAAATAGAAATTGTGGTAATTTAGAATTGATGCTTAAAAAAGATACAAACTGCTCATGTGCACAAGTCTCCATACAGTGTTGCTTACAATGTAGACTCCACATTGTAAACATGAAGCTAACCTATTTTTGACGTCAAATCAATGCAACGCGATTTTACATTATCTATACATTTGAAACAATTTTTGAGTCTATGGAAAAAATTGTTTGAAGTTTGATTGGTATTCAATGCAATTGCAGTTTTTACGTATTTCTTGCAATTTATATTAATAAAACTGTTCAAAAATGGCTCTGTACTGTGCAAGTAAGTGAGATAATTCATTTTTATGAAATAATATAGTAATATAAACTGTGTATTTCCAAATGACGCGGGTTACTACCGGGCAACAGAGGATCGTTTTGTCGTGAATATATTCTCATTTTTACAATATTCTTTGAGAAACTGTGCATAAATATATCATATTTATATCTTCGTGAAGTGTGTGTGTAGTTTTGTTGCGGAATAAAATCATATTCTTGATATATAACCTAACTTTGATCTTTGTAGTATCGAACGAAGTCCCGGAGGTTCCCGTCGTGTCTCCCACGTCGGGAGCAGTGTTTGAAAAGCGTATCATAGAAAAATATATAATTGAGAATGGCGTGGACCCCATCAACGGCAAGGAGCTGAGGGTTGAGGACCTCATTGAAATAAAAAGTGAGTGTTTTTATAACTCTCTATTGTTGACTGACTGGACCCCTTTATATTTTATTACCCTTAAGAAGACAAAATGTTCCTATCTTTTAATATTTAGTTATAAAATTGAGTTTAAATATTGTTGCTGTTATGAATTGACGGTAACAGAAAGAGTCTGCCAAAATATGCTATTGTCTCTTAAAGTTTTTGCATAGGCATAAAGCATTGCTAGAGTCTCCAACTATAAACAGTATCTTTTATAAACTTTATAAAAAAAAACATTTACACATTGTCTATCCTGTTGCACCTATAATAAAATCCACTTGTGTGATACTATATTCAATAGAAAACATATTTGAAATTTCCAGCTCCAGCAATAGTCAAGCCAAAACCACCGAGTGCCACTTCAATCCCGGCCACTTTGAAGAGCATGCAGGATGAGTGGGATGCCCTGATGCTGCACACCTTCACACAACGGCAGCAGTTGCAGACAGCTAGACAGGTAAAACACTTCTTGGGTTAAGGTTTCTCTTTTTCGCACCACATTGTCATGTCAGCAAAAGAAAAAGGTCAACAAGCACATTTTTAGACAGCATAATTAAAACTACATGCATGTTATATTATGGCATTCTATGTGAGCAATGTTTTAAAGTTGTTTAAATTTTAAAATTAATTTGCAGTTTAAATAAAGCACACAAATATATTATCTCTTATGTTTATGCAAATGTTGGACATTTTATGTCAAATATATTATCATTACTTTTATTTGCATTAAAATTTAATTTTTACACTTTCTTGGGAATGATAAATAATTCGCTTTTCTAGGAAAAGGATAAACATAAAAAAACATGATGAATTGATAACCTCCTCCTTGTTTTGAAGTTGGCTAATTACATAGTATATGTCTAAAATAAATTCATGATGATCTATCCACTAGTCTCAACCCCAGTCTTGTGAAGATTGTGTGAATTGTTCATATTGTTTTTTTTCTCAACTAGGAAATATTAACTTTTATAACACAGTAAAATACACTAAGAAGACAGCTAGAACCTTGGTGGGTGCGAGGTTGTACTAAATATAGTTTTATTTTTAAGCTTTTGATTGTAAATAATTTAATAACTTTCTTTTTCTCTTTAAGATTATTGCCGCATCATTACAGCAGTGATTATGTCAGTACCGAAGAATGACTTAATTTTTTTATTTTCATTACGTGTTTAGGAGCTGAGCCACGCGTTGTACCAACACGACGCGGCGTGTCGAGTAATCGCGCGTCTCACAAAGGAGGTGACGGCCGCGCGTGAGGCCCTCGCTACACTCAAACCGCAGGCCGGCATCGTCGCACCCCAGCCTGCACACCAGGTCACTACAATTCACTCATTTTGTATTAACATATTTGCCTAGTTGAAATGTCCTATGTGCTTACATCATGTTGTGTAACACAGTTTGACCTGTCTTCATTTTGGTGTAGTTGGATTTCTCTGGCCTATAACAAAACTTATTTTAGAATAGTGCTATATTAATAATGAAATCAAATTTGTATATTTTCATATTAGGTCCTTGACCATAGTGCAAACAGAACAGAAAGATTGACAAGCGTTATAATCATCACAAAGTAAAATACTGTTATCTATTTATGTATAATGTTGTGTGTTCTAGGCGGAGGCGGCGTCTGGGTTGTCGTCGGGCGCGGCGCCGGTGGGCATGTCGGCGGAGGTGGTTGCGCGGCTGCAGGATCGCGCCACCGCACTCACGCAAGAGCGCAAGCGGCGCGGCCGCACTGTACCCGAGGGACTCGTCTCTGCCGATCAGATACGAGGCTTCCTCACTCTTGCCTCACATCCTGTTAGTACCATCTCACTTTCATTTGTATTACATATTTTGTGTATTTGGAGTATCACATAATAATAGTAAACTCAGTAGCTTGAAGCTAATCTGTAAAAAAATTCTTTCTTCTTAGGGTCTCCACTCAGCCAGTGTGCCAGGCATTTTATCTCTAGACATCAACCCATCGGACCACAGCAAGCTGCTGACAGGTGGCAACGACCGCAATGCCACTGTCTTCAACAAGGATACAGAGCAAGTGGTAGCCATCCTGAAGGGCCACACCAAGAAGGTGACGCGCGTCATATACCACCCGGACGAGGACACCGTCATCACAGCGTCGCCGGATCACACTATTCGTGTATGGAATGTGCCGACGTGAGTTTTGTGCCTCATTTTAAGGTTTTGATTAAAATTGGCAGAACTTTGTAGAATGTTAAAAGTTGACTTTTTCCAGGAAAATTTACATAAATAATTACTTTGTCATGCTAAGTTAGGCTTTGAGCAACTTTATTAGATGAATAATAATGCTGAAAAACCTACTACAACAATACTCTTTAATGCTTTCTTCTTATCTCACAGATCTCAGACCACGGTGACACTGCGCTCTCACGACGGCCCGGTCACAGGTCTGTCGCTCCATCCAACAGGGGATTATGTGCTGTCCACCTCCACCGACCAACACTGGGCCTTCTCCGACATCCGTACTGGGCAGCTGCTCACTAAGGTCAGCGACTTCTCTGGTGTGAGCCTGACCACAGCGCAGTTCCATCCCGACGGTCTCATCTTCGGTACGGGAACAGAGAACTCGCAAGTGAAGATCTGGGATTTGAAGGAACAAAGCAATGTGGCAAACTTCCCTGGACACGTGGGTCCAGTGACGTCGATATCATTCTCAGAGAACGGTTACTACCTCGCCACTGCGGCTGAGGACGCGTGCGTCAAACTCTGGGACTTGAGGAAACTAAAGAACTTCAAAACAATTCAGCTGGAAGAGAACTACGCCATCAAGGAACTGTGCTTCGACCAGAGCGGCACGTACCTGGCCATCGCGGGTACAGACGTGCGAGTGTACCTGTGCCGCCAGTGGCAGGAGCTGAAGGTGTTCAACGACCACACAGCGTCGGCGACGGGCGTACGGTTCGGCAAAAACGCGCAGTACATCGCCTCTACGAGCATGGACAGGACGCTCAAACTCTACGGCATAGAATAGGAATAGACTTAGGTTTAGGGTTAAGGATGCTCGTGTTTGTGGATGAGTGAGGGACTGCGTGGGTGCTACTAGAAGCTCCCGGAGGATTTTACACGAAATATGTCTATGGCTAGTGGCGTGCTTGCCTCTGAATGTCGATTTATATTGATTTCAGACAGTCAAAATGAATTATAAATATTCTTCATTTTTGCAAAAATAAAAAATAAAAATTATGAGTGAATATTTCATTTGATCATGTATTCTCAATACTTCTCTAGCATATAAGTCGATGCCTATTACAATTGTTGTAAATTTGTAAATCAAGGTGTTTCGATATTTATACATTTCATGACAATTCGACCACGAAAGTGAAGTTTACTCAGAAAATCTGTAGTAACATTTGCATAAAGCATCGGCAAAGTACAATTGAATTAAGATTTTATTTGATATTTAAACTTGGCATTAAAAAAATATTCTCCATATCAGAGTTATCCCATTATCATAATGAGTGTGCCATCCACAGAATTTCATTCATGAACACGAGTAAAATCAAATTTAATAATGACAAAATAATTATAAGCCTAGAGAAGAATAAAAACCCAAGCTAACTTAAGTTGAGGAGATACTGACTCATTCCCGTAATTAAATTTAATAATGCGTCAATTTTAGCGTATTTGCTGGCTTCTATAAACATGTGCTATTACAAATATGATTGTAACTGAATATTCATATCCATTTTGGTCTTATAAAAATTTTGTTTGAGTTATTCTGAGGAGTATACACTTATGTAAAAAAATCTTGATATGCATTCAAAATACTTGGTGCTCTAATAATGTAACTTACATCTACACGTAACGAGACTAACGGTGAATAGAAATATAGTTATGAAAGCTAAGTATAATAGAAAAAAAAAATTAATGTCATGAAATTGGCAAAAAAAAATTGGAGAATTGAATAAATTTAGAATAAATTAATTAAACTTTGGTTAAGACCATATGCGGATTCAGCAAGGTGCCCTTGGGGATATATTATTATAGTTTTAAGTGTGTTTGTATAGGAACCCTTGGCCAATTTTTATATGATTAAATGTGTTTAAATAAAGATATGAACATGCTTGCTATTTTTTTTTAATTATGCTGATATATTATCCCAATCCCTAGTCACGCTATAATGGCAAGAATAAACCAATCAAAATAACTCACCTCTAAAAATGACGAACAAACAATTGTGATTGGTTTATTTTCGCTAAGAAACGGACGGTGGCGGGTAATATTGAGTATATTAGTGTATGTGCAATGAATAGGTATCACTTGCTAACAAATAAGCTATTTATTTGCTCTCATTTATAAAAAAATTCAATAAATTAACAATGATTTCTTATGTTTCGCGAATGATAGACATTAAAATTAAACTATTTTTAGGATTGTACCGCGGTTTTTATATTTTAATTTTCTCCCAATAAAAAAGAAATAAAAAGGGAGAAAATTAAAATATAAAAGCCGCGATAAAACCCAATAAATTCACTTTTTGTCCATATTGGGAGTCCGTATAATTTCCCTCAATTAATTAACTTTGTTAAAAGGTTCTATAAATCTATGAAATAAGACAAGAGTTCAGCGTAACATGTATTTAAATTTACAATTAATCATACCATCCCATCACAATTTATTCCGACGTACAATATATATTATATACACTTATATTAATATTAACAAAATAACGTACCAATTTGTAAGTTCTATATAACGTTACGGCACCGCCGCATTCGGAACAAATAAAATCATGTTTTATTCAGTAATACATGTGAAAAAAAAAAATATTTCGGAGTTGAAACTTCTATTAAATGCTTAACATCATTGGCTCTTTAAGTCTAAGGTGATCCAAGGCTATCAATAGATATTGATACAAGCTGTGACTAGTTGAAGAGACTCTCTACAGACAGAGGTGGCTGTTGGAGGAGGCGAACCGCACAACCGCCTGGGACCGCGCGTTTAAAGAGGCCTCGCGCGCAGCCTTGGAGGACCTTTTTTTACGAGCTTACCGAAGAAACTGTTAAAACCGGAAAACATTTTTTTTGCTCCGCCTGGAGCCTCGCATCATTTTTTTTTGCTTTCGCCTGGATCCTCGCATCGATTAGGGCCGCCATGCCAATGTCCACAGACACTGTATTGTGTAAGATATAATTTAGATGACGTAATTATACATGCCCACAATCTACAACATTCTCCTTCAGCAATATTTTGAATTATGAACAATTAGGTGTTGCCAGCACTTACTGTGTATTTTACAGTACAAAATTTTTCGATGCATGAAGCAATTCCGATCATTTACCGTCTTAATAAATATCTTAAGGAATGAAGGTTATCTCGTGTTTTATTTGTGGTTAGAATTCACATTACCCATTTGTATTGATTCTGTAGGCACAAAATAGGGATGGGATTCGGTCGGTCGAGACTGAACTTTCTCGAAGAAGATTATAAAACAAAGTTACACTTAGAAATTCAGTCAAGAACGTAAAATTTGTTGGCCCTAGCGTGAGATCTTTCAGACTAGATATCCTAGGGACCCGGAAAGTACTTCGTGCCTGCAGAATCAACTTTACTCTCCACGATAGTCTCAAATATATATAATAAAAACATGATCATAAACATTTTTGCATATTTAGTTATGACGACGACGGGTTAAAAGCAGTTATCGGTATGGATGATACGCAGCTCAAGTCTTTATACAAAAACTAAATCCCTATCAAAACCGAGCCATTTAAACAAGTATCTCTAGTTAACATACTTTTAGAATTCTCGGCAGTGGTCGACATAACACTTTCAAGTAAAGTAAAAGTAAAGTATAAGGCGATAATTACACTTCCCAACTAGTTTTTGATTTATTATTCAAATTTGTATACCTGAATTCCTGGATGCAATCGGCAGTTACGGAATAAATTTTAAAAAAATCATAATCTTCTACTCACATATAAATACACCCGCAGTTTGACGGCGAATAAGACAAGGCACAGCTTTGGGGAACCGCGCCCCATTACCTCTAACTGAGTACGTTTTGGCTACGGAAGTAACTCATAAATATTTTAAGGTCAAAAGTGTTGAATACCAATATTTATAACTATTAGTCAATACGGGATTGCATGTTTAATTTGCCTAGACTGAATCGGAACAGACACTTCAGAACTTACGCTGCTTATAACATTTACGTGTTATTTTTTTAACATTATATAATATAAAATTACAGAAGAAAGGTCTAGAAACATAAAGTAAATACTTAGTACAAACAATTATGTAAATGTGATTTTAAGGAGTGGGTTAAATATGTCTTGATATTTTAAAATTATATTAGAACAAGTAGGTATACGTAACGCCAAATTTACAACCGTTCTGAACTTAGTCGTTTTACCCGCCCTATCATCCTATCAGCCGTAGGATTTCTACTGCTGAACATGGGCCTTGCCCTAAAGATTTCCAGATCAACCTATTGGAAGCGACCCCAAAATTAAAGCATTAAAAAAATCCGCCCTCTACCATTATTGAAAATAATGTGTACGCGGCTCGCAACTAACTTCAAATCGGGCACAGAAATTGGCGTCTCGTACTTTACACTCAAACACATCCTGTAACATTAAATATCGGCCCTTGCACCAGTGTTCGTGGCTACTCAACTATACTGAAACTTCATAACACTAAACAAATGTCTTCCTCATAAATAATTTTGGATTCAATACATCGAGGTCACTCCAATATCTCGACTTTTAAATGAGATATTTGAATTACATACAATTTTGACAAAGCTTCATAGTCTCTAATTCTGCCTGTACAGCGACTTTGAGTTTAGACACGAATTTAAAATGGAGGTCATGCTGTATTCAAAATATATGTGTTAGAGAAAACAAAACAATGGATAAAAAGATCTCCTATTGATAACACTAATATATTGTATAATTAATAATACAATTAAAAAAAGATATATTTCCATGACCAATTTAGATATTATTATCAATCAATCGATTGTTGTTTTTCACTCATGGCCATTAATAATTTGGTTATTTGACATAGTTATCTTATTTTCCGTAATGGACATGAACCTGCATAAATCCATGCGCACAAACACTTACATATCAATAAGAAGACAAATTGATAGAAATATACCCCCTTATTCATAGACGTTTTTTATCTAAACATAAGGCCGTTGTAATTGGCTAATATTGTTGTATCTCAATATTAGCCAATCACAACGGCCCTATATCTACGCACTGCGAAGGCTGCCATACCGTCAGCACTAAAAAACTTGTTATCACAGCATTGCTCCGCTCTTAGATAAATAACGTTTATGAATACGGGCGATAATTTCTATTTTGATGGTATTGCATTCTTAAAATAATTTAACGACAAAAACTACATTTCTAAATGATTACAGTTACCGGTAGCAGTAATCAATCAATATTAATAGCAGTAATCAATTAATACTACTAATATTATAAACCTCAGTTTACTATTTCTTACGTTTTATGAACCATCTTGAATACTAATGTATAAAATTAAAAATTTTCAGTATCCTACGTATTTAATGATACTATGTATACTAAATTTGTTTTGTTTTTATTTTGTATTGGCTTGTTAGAGACATTTTTTCAACAGGAGGTATACAAATTTGAAACAAACTAAAACTGCTTTTAAAATACACTGCAGGAAATCTTCGTCGTAATTGATTGAAAACAGATTTTAACACCATCAAAATAGATTTAGTATTCCCCTACAAAGAAAAAAGAAATAGATGTATAAACAATAGTTGCATCAATATTTTACACCCTTAATGTGGTCCAGTGGCAACGTATTTTACTACCCTAAACATATTTTACAGTTGCTCATAAAACCTTTAACTACCGTTAATTATTATAACATTAGGGAAATAGTTAATGTAAACAAAGAATACCTAGTTTTCTAATAAAGTAATTATAAAATGTAGGTAGATATTGTAACTTTGACTTTTCGGACGACCGACACCTTAGCCCCGCATGACCATGAAGGCTGCAGGCTTCGAAACATTGGGAGAAAATAAAAATATTAATAACGGCGAAAAAATCCGTAAATAATTATATTTTTATAAAGTCCTTGTTAGAATCCAACAATAAAATCGAATTCAAAAGACGGTATGATTTGTTTACATTAGTTTATCCCCTGAATCCAATTTACATTTTTTAAGCTATCGAATTATTTATATTAAACAGTGCTGTCTTTAAACAAAATATTTATTATAAGCGAAAGTGCTTTACGTTTTTTATACAAATCAAAATATAATTACACGATATTGTCTTAAAATTTTATTAGGCACATTTAAATAGGGAATAAAAATTGTGAAGCCTGTGCTTGCTTTAGGGGGTCACTGCCCCCGTGACTAATATCTAAGTCCGCTTTTAAACAATTTAGTTTTCGAACTCGCTATCATAATGTGTTATTAAATACAATCTTCCCCAGATATTTGGAAAATGTCCCGGAGTGTTTTGTTGACTCCATTCTACTTGAGAATTCTGCGTCTGCGTTTGTGTATTTTCTGTATCTTGCCCATATTCTTCATCCATAGTACTTAATTAAATTGTACAAATCCAACTTTGATCAACGATGGTAATAACCACTTGCCAGTTACTATGTACTAAAGTTTTTGTAGCGTTATTTTAACCTGTCAGGTGCATTTGCACCGTTTAGAGTTTATAATATGCTCCAGGTAGAATTAGCAGATTACTAGACTCAATAAAGAGGATTTAGAGATTTTGTTATGACCTTTGTTTTTGGAAAATTAAAAGCATTGGAACTGCGTTTCTTATTATTCCTTCAGGGCTTCAGCATTTTTTTTCTGTCGGTAATTCTATTAGGTTTGAGACCATTACAGATTTCTTTTAGAGATACCTCTAATGCCATAATTAAGTGAATTATTAAAATAAATACCTTGTGATAAAACAACGGAGCTAGGAAGTATTTAACATTTTTCAAGCACTAATGGCTGCCATACATGCTACGGTCCATCGGAAAGGTCCACCGGTGCAGGTATGCCTACGCCGGTAGACCGAAATGTGTGTGGGATGGGATGGGATGTGCAGATTTTTGAGCCTGTGCAGGCGACCGGCGTAGGATCGAAAATCAATTCTTTCAATTGATACCTGCGCAGGCATACCTGCACAGATGACCTCTCCGGTAGACCGTAGCGTGTATGGCTTACTATTGTACTTATAAACTAATAATAACTTTTCGCAGTAGTATAACGCTCGTAGATATTATTTTCATTAGTTACAAAAGTCATAGAACAAGTATACACAAGAAATAAAAACTAACCGATTTTAAAGTGGTCTAACGGCAACGAAAAAAAAAGAAACGTACTTCCGATAGGGAGGAAAAAATAGACATCGCGACGTGCCCGCTTTGTCGCGTGCGATAAATATATACAATTTATAGAGACCCGGTGAAGCTCAAACGCCGAACAACACATTTCTATATATTACAAGATTTTGCGGACATTTTAGAATTACCAATGGTTTAGGAAGGCGAAACGTTAATCTGTTGTGACAACTAAGAGTGAAAGAATACGATAAATTTGAGATTGCCGCTGGACTTCATAACTATTCGTTCTCGAATATGGGTACCGCGCCCACAATTCCTCTCATATTTATGGGTATAGGCAATTATATACCATTAGATGATCCAACGTTTTTGTCCAATATTCGACTTATTGGCAAAATTCTGTAATTTTTTTTTATTTTCCCAAAAACCTAGCCACGAAGAAGGCTCACTACCAAACTTATAACATTTTGTACTACATTATAGATGACAGGAAGAGTAACGGTGATTAAATAATCTATGCTGTATTTCAATAATATATGCGGGTAATGAAAAATATTTTGAACCTTAAGAACAGAGTGTTGAATGTTTATAATATTTTAAAATAGCTTTCTATAACAATTGCTAGTCCTAGTTTTTACAAATGGGACCGAAGCTTCCACATTTTATTATCATCCTTAATCTAGTACAAATATCCCTTTACTACAGATTTAATTAAATCTTATTTAAATTCTACATGTATCGTTCTATCTACATTGAAGATGTATAATATGTGCAATGGGCGGACTGTTAGAATCTGTCTCCTGTGAGATACCAGACTATCTGATACATGCAGAGGTTATTGCTATAAGTTACATAAGGCGCTTTTAGGCATTAGCCGTATTTGTTGCGTGTGTAGTCGCATGAGATGTCGTACCAACTAATTTATTCTACACCAGTGCGCATACGATCGGCTCACAAGCGCATATTTGCTACTGCCGGAACGCAGACAAAAAACAGCGCACACGCTCCAGATACGTCGAACTAATAAACGCGGTAATTTAAACAAGATAGAAGAATACAGAAAAAAAATATCCGGTCTAGCCGGCTATGCTATCTTCACCGTCAGTGCTGCAACGCGTGGAGCTTGAACAGTAACACGAGGAACAGGCAGTCGAACAGAGCCAGGTGGGGCAGGCACGGCGGCGCTGCCACGGGTCGAGACAGCTCCACCACCAGTCATGCGAATATCAGCCACAGCACAAACAGGATGGCCACCCACAGGAATATCTTAGATAGGAACTGCTCCTCCTCGTACTGGGCTGTGCCGCGCGGTGCTGAGGACAATATGATAATTTTATATGCATCGCTTGGGCATGGAAAATAAATAAACACCTTTATGCTGAAGAAAAACAACACCATGTTCCTTATGTTTAAGCTTCTATAGTAATTTTATTTAAAATCATTTACTTCACATGTATGTAATTTATTTATTTTGAGAGTTTACAACAGAGAACACACATTACATTATTTTCACATATAGCAGTTTAACGGCAGAAGATAGCTGCGTTTCTCTACTTACAGTAAACTACAGCATGCATCATAACTTACATGATATGTATACGTAATATGTATATCAGTAAAACAAAATATTAAAATTAAATTAGACAAAAAATATTTTTCCACAGAAAAAGTATCTACAAGTTCTTTGTTCAATGCAGATGAAAGAGTTCCCAGTAATTGAATGTGTGGAGAACTGACCTGCGCTTGGTCTCGGATCTCCGAAGTTAAACGTAGACGTGAACACGCCGAAGGGGAAGGCGCCGATACCGAATGACATGTGGAAACCCTCGCCGAATCCGAAGCCCGGGAAACCGCTGTTGTTCTCGGGCTCCGTGCGCTGCCCGGCGGGCCGGGGCGGGACCTGATGGCAAAATATTATAGTATAAACAGAGACACAACGTCACATTATCGCCATTTTCAATAAACGATGCCAATACTTTTTTTTTTCAATTTACCGCAAAAATGTACCAATCAAAATAAAGTTTGTTGACAAATGACTTGTTTTAATTAATTTATTCTCAGGATCGGATCAAAGATTTAAATTGGTATTTTTTATTGAAAACAGCCATTAATGTTTAGTCCAATCAACCAAAAATGTATGTATACTAATTTCAAAATTTATTAAAAGAAGATTAACAATCTTGCATAAATAACTTGATTTAAGGAAAAAGCCATCTGTTAATACAAACTTGAGTAAAATTATGCAGATATTCGCAAACATGTCACATGATGGCAACATTTTTTCATAACATATTTGAACAATAACATGAGCAAGTCATTAACCTAATGTCAACCTCTATTTGGTGCTTGAACTCAAACAGTAGCAACAACATTAAACTACTATGAAGCACAGCACCTTATTATGTCCATCAGACTACAGGCAGTGGTATTGAAAAATTATAGATAGGAAGCAGGAACAAAACTAGCTATCTAGTATTCAACATTCATGAGTAATTTATACAATTGGGATAATTTGAAGTTTTCATAATGCGCATGCTAATGGAGAATCTATAGTTGTTGAACATCATTGTTTGCAGCATTAGATATTAAGATAAAAAATACCTTATTCCTGGGGTCCTCCTGCTTGGTGTTCCCTCGTCCGTAGAGTGGGATCACCTTGTCCCTGCTTATGGCTGCCTTACACACGGGGCACACTTGTCTACTCGGCCGCGTCTCCAGCCATTGGTGAAGGCATGGCCAACTGTTTGCAAAATATTTTATTTAAGACTAACTTCATGTTTATAGAGGTTACAATTGTAATCAAAGGTAACATTGTGGTAAAAAATAATTGATTATAACCCCATTTTGCCAAGAAGAGAACACCATTGTTGTTATTTATAGTATTTCTTTACATTACACCTACTTTCAGTTTCATTGAATCCCAAATTTAACATTTCCTTTCATATGTATAATGTAAACCTACTTACTACACATAGAGATTTGAAATTTATAATAAATAATGAAATTATTATATGCCACAAGTTTAATATCATAGAACTAATACTATCAACTTCTTGTTGTATTCTGCTAACTTTTTGACAAAGACTGCTATTCATTTTAGAAAACTTATAATCACTAAATGTGCAAAACAAGTTAAAAACTTATTTATATATCAACCTTTGTAATGAGGTATAAAACATCACCATTAACCTTGTGGAACAAAAATAAATATAAGTGTTCAAGTATTGTGCTCTGGTAAAAACATGGCTTGTAAGAATCTTATTAAAGGGTATTTATGTATTATACTTTTAATAAAATACATTTTTTAATACAATTTGCTATTTTTTTACAAATAGTTTACCAATACAAAGCCTGTAGAGTTGTGTCTCAAAGGCCAATGACCAATGAGACTTTTTTTTTTTATTTATATAGCATCAAGCAACCAGTTATAAGACACAGATAAATACTTATTATATCATTGGTTTACTGCAAGAACTCACTAATGTCAAAAAATCATAAAACACAGTTTATAACACCCTGAACATAATATAATATTTAACATACTCACTTGATTTTAAGAATAAATATATTCAAGAATATAATTTTTAACATAATTATATCTAAGATGATACAGGGAAAACATTATAACTAAAACTAAAAGTGGCTTAATTCTTACCTTTGTATTTGCCTGTTAATGAGTTCTTGCAGTAAACTGCTGACTGCTGACAATATGCTGTTAATCTATTGGTCTATGCAATATGGGCCTGGAGCCTAGTGAAGTGACCGTCAAACTAATGTAATAATTAAATTGCTGTAATTATTAAGAAATAAGTTGCATATGGCACCATAGATATCATTGTTTGTATTAATCTTTAATTGTTTTTTTGAATTTGTGAACTGAATGTGTGTTATTGAAGTGTGCTTCAACCCCTCTCGAATAGAAATACAATACATTGTATTGTTGGTATTACAATACAGGGATATCATTTATGGTTTAATAACAACAACTTATTTATACTATTGTTTTAATGTTTGACTGACTGACTGCCTCGGTGGCGTAGTTGTATTGCACGTCCGGTACAATAGCGCTCTGAGGTCCTGGGTTCGAATCCCGGGTCGGGCAAAGTGATATTTGGGTTTTTCTGCTCAGTATCAGCCCGGAGTCTGGAATTTGTGCCCGATATGGCGATAGGCTCGCCTCCTATCACATCATGGGACGGAACATACTTGGCGAAAAGTGGGTGCCCTAGTTGCGCCTCTGCATACCCCTTCGGGGATAAAATGCGTGATGTTATGTATGTTATGTTATGTTTTAATGTTTGTAACTTTGTGAATATAATGTTTACATTATACAGTTTTGTTTGTTAAACCATATAGCAGACTAACATAATGTTTGCTACTATTATAGTACACTTTTATTAAGTAGTCTAGGTTAATTGTGGTTTTTAATTAGCAGAAATATTAAACATAATAAATATGTTGTTTTTAGGCAAGAAAACATATTGCAGTCTTAGAAAAATGAATAACAATGACCTTCTCAGTAGTAATACAGTTGTTTAGGTTTTAAATAATGCGTTTTTCAGCAACTTTGTATAATGTTAGCATAAATGAATAGTATTACCATTGGTTTTAATACTATGCTGAAGATATGTAAGCAAGTGGATTTCTCACCAGAAGAGATGTCCGCACATGCTAACGACGGCGTCGCGCGCAGTGTCCAGACAGATGTTACACTCCAGCATTCTCTCATCATGCTTGTCTTCTTCGCCGCCGGCGTCTCCCCCGGGCGCCGACGCGCTTGGTCGCGCTTCGCTCGTCTCTGCCATTACTCCGGCCCTCAAGACACTTTCTTATTTTTAAATTTCTCTACACAAAACACAATTTTTTCACCAAACTTATCACGACAGTCAATGACGTCCGGATTGAAATGACACGACAATAATCCACTTCGTGCGAAACAGTTTCTCAACTTTCTGCGTGTGTAATCAGCGATAAAATCATCTGACACTGTAAATTTTTAATGATAAAGTCTATATTCACGTAGAAATTAGAAAAATAAATAATCACATTCCCAATCCCGTGGTTTGATGAAATGTCAATTTTGTCACCATAGATTATATAGACATGTGCATAAATATAGATTTCGTCTTGCTTACGTGGCTTTAAAATTAAACTTTGTGTCTTATATTTTAAAAACAAGAAATAAATACTTCCTCCACGATAAGGTATGTAGACGTTATTATTTATTTTAGCTTGATACAATTATTATAGACTGGTTTATAAACAAAATATTAATATGTTTTCATTTACAAATCTTGCTTGCCAAAATCGCATTGTGACTGGATGTTTTTTGTATTGCGTCGAGAAACTGAAGTGTGATGGGGGGATTGAAAATGTTCAATATTCGATATCGATTGAAAACGGCAAAGAGAACAATCGCGTTTGTAGATGAATGAAAAATATTTTATCATTTTGTTGTTTCGTGAAATCCTTTGATAAAAGTGATTTTGTGTTACGTATTGATAGTTTGGATTAATAATACGGTGGTGTTGTCGATGCATGTTTGGAGTAATATGTAGAAAAACAACTGTGACGTCACATAACAATCAGCTGAGAAGGCGGCAGGGGGAGGTTGAAGAAGACGATAGAAGAAAACAAACAAAATGGGTGGCGCGGTGAGTTCGGGCCGCGACAACAATGAGTTGATCGACAATCTGATGGGAGGCAATTACATTCGATCATGGTCCGTGGAGCGTGTTTTCCGAGTGCTGGACCGTGCAGACTACATGACGCCCGAGGCACGAGACCAGGCGTACAAAGACATGGCCTGGCGGAACGGCCCACTGCATATGTCTGCGCCATGCATTTACAGGTACTACATTATTTGAGGGTAGATTATAACTTGTGTTGTTGTAAATACATCTAAACGAGTTTGACGATTTTATTGATGTGTAGCGATTTTACACCATATTGTTGGGGTATGACATGTTCAAATGCATTTTGCTCCAAGAAACATCGATGTGGGGTCTGTTCTAGAGTAGAAGACAAGACATAAAAGTTGTTTTATAAAGACATGTAGTAAGGAATACCCTAAAAATAATAAAAAATGGGTCATTTCATTTACTAGGTTGAGGAGTCCACAGGAATATATAAGAATGTGTTTAGACTTATATTTTATTGTAAAATATCCATTTGGTCCTTTATTTACAATCAAAACAGGATACCCGGGATCTTTTATAGATTATCAAAGATTGAATGAAAATTAAAATTACTTTGTGAATTTACTGAGTTTATCTCACCCATTTAGTAAACTGCAAAAATGCTGTATTTTGTAATTGATTTATGATTCTTAAATATGTAAGAAATGGTTAACTAATTAATAATCAGACCACTTTAAAGTCCTGAAATATATCTGCGAATGAAGAGTAATTTCTTTAATTAATCCTGTAATAGAGAATATAAAAAATTAAATACAATGAACTACATACCAATATGTCTAGTCTGTTTAATCAAGAACATAGTTCATCTGTGTGCCAAATTTCACCCAATCTCATTCAGTAGTTTACAAGTTTACTCCTGACATCCAGACCCCATCTCCACACATCTTCACATTTGTAATATAAGTGAATTAAACACTCATAAATTATGATATTGATGAGGAAAAAGATTGTTGTTTTATTATTTGTTTAAAGAATTGATTGTGGTATAAATATTCTCTCAATTCTGTAAAATATGATAATAATTCCTTATTGAAAAGATATTTATACTTATTAAGTTTTCCTTCAGTTAGTATTTATTATAGGACAGCGGGTAGTTATTACCATATTTATTGTACACTAGCTTTTGCCCGCGGCTCCGCCCGCGTTATAAAGTTTTTCAGGCTAAAGTTTTCCGTTATAAAAGTAGTAGTTTCCCGGGAACCTATGTTCTTCCCAAGATCTCAAACTGTCTCCATACCAAAATTCATCTTAATAGGTTGGGTAGTTTTTGAGTGTAACACGTTCAGGCAGACAGATGCAGCGGGGGCCTTTGTTTTATAATATATTTTTTAGAAATTTTTAAGAGGAACAATCCCGTCATACATCGTTGTTGCATAACTTTAACCGTTTACGCAGCGCACGCAACGGAAGCTCTCAAAACTAATAAATTGTCCCCGTTTTTGTAACATGTTTCATTACTGCTCTGCTCCTATTGGTCATAGCGTGATGATATATAGTCTATAGCACTCCAGAAATAAAGGGCTATCCAACACAAAACAATATTTTCAGTTCAAACTGGTAGTTCCTGAGATTAGCCATTACTGCTCCGCTCCTATTGGTCATAGCGTGATGATATATAGCCTATAGCATTCCACGAACAAAGGGCTATCCAACGCAAAAAGAATTTTTCAGTTTGGACCGGTAGTTCCTGAGATTAGCCATTACTGCTCCGCTCCTATTGGGTATAGCGTGATGATATATAGCCTATAGCACTTCACGAACAAAGGGCTATCCAACGCAAAAAAGAAATTTTTCAGTTTGGACCGATAATTCCTGAGATTAGCACGTTCAAACAAACAAACAAACAAACTCTTCAGCTTTATATAATAGTATAGATAACAATGAGATACAATAAAGTAAAACATAACACCTGTTAGTTTTAAAGTAACACCTGTTAAGATGGTCACAACTTACACTATTTGTTAAACATAATCAATTTAATTTTGTAATGGTATCTAACATAAATAAATAATAGAAAATAATATCTAAAATCATTGGAACACAAAATTCTCAGGATAGATAAAACAAACTGTACAAATAATTATAAATCTTAAATACATAATATATAAAAACATAAACTGTGATAAAAAAGAAAAACTAAAAATGCTTACATTGAATCACAAATTTCTTAGGAATAGGTAAAACATAACTGAGATTACTATGGGTAATAAAATACTAATAGTAAAATGTAATACAAATTACTTATAAAATTAGAAAATATTAATATTATGCATTATTTATTTTTTTATTATAGGCAAATTGGCCAAAAACTTAGTACTTAGTATTTTTAATAGCATTAGGAATAAAGTGCAATCTGAATAATAAGCATGGGTAAATACTACATATGTAATGAAAAAAGGTAAATTGAGATTTAAAAAAAATGCAAAGTAAACATTACAATTACTTTCAGTTTTAAGTGTCACCTAAAACAACATATTTTTCACTAGTGCAGCATTTCCCACTGCTGGTTATACAGTGGGAAATGCTGTAAAAATATCCCCAATTATATGTACTGCTAAAGTTTATGAATAAATAAAAAAAAACATGAAAATTAAAGTAAACATTTTGGGGTTTTTATGATTTTTAGAGTTGTTTAAATATGACCATATAATTGAGTCAATTATTTGGTTGTAAAATTCAGATATAGTGATGTCACTACAATTGTATTATTATAATTTATTTACTTTTGAGCATTATGATAATATTATAAATTCCTTAATCCTTATGAGGAATAAAATCATGTTCCTTTTTAAACCAAATATAAATTAAAGAAAGGTATTAGAACACCACATTCACGCCATAATATCAACATCAAGTTACCATGTAGTGTTAATGAGCCCACTTACTGCCATAGTTGGTTAAGGAGACATGTGCTGTATTGCGTGACATAAAGCAGACATTCCAGTTTCAATTGACTACATTTCAAAGATAACACAAATCTTACCATCTCCACAGTGAAGTTATGGAAGGTCTGGAGCTGCGTCCGGGGCTCTCGTTCCTGAACGTAGGCTCGGGCACTGGTTACCTGAGCACGCTGGCCGGGCTGGTGCTTGGCTCCGGCGGGATCAGCCATGGCATAGAGGTCCACCCGATGGTCGTGGAGTACGCCACCAAGAAGCTGGGACAGTTTATCGAGAACTCGCCCACGCTGGACGAGTTTGATTTCTGCGAGCCTAGGTTTTATTGTGGTAAGTTTATGCTTTTTTAACGTTATATAGAATAAAATAAGCAATATTGTCGCGAGATTGACCACGTTCTAGAAAGGGACAAGGCGAAATTGCGGCCAATATATTTTTTTTTATCAATGCCTTTATTAAATGCTTGTACGGATAACAGAACTTATCCTCTTCTGCAAGTCTGTTTCGTGAAGTACTGACAGCATGGTTCTTTTGTCTCATACTCTTACGTCAGTATTGATTTTGCAGTTAGATGGTCAGGAACATTTCATTCTTCATATTATTGTTTCCTAGCTAGTACTTCGAAGTATAGTGATAGAACGATGTGGAAATTAAGCCGTTACTGGATATAGACGGGCTGCAGTCATTTGATACAGCAAGCTTGTATGGCTGCAGCACAATCAGTTCTTGGTATTTATTATTTTATCTCCCTCCCATAAGCTCCTGGTGTTTGTCCCATCAGGTAACGGGCTGTGCCTGGCGCCGCTGCAGGCCGCGTACGACCGCGTGTACTGCGGCGCCGGCTGCCCGGAGGAGTACCAGAACTACTTCAAACAACTCATTAAGGTAACATGTATTTTATTTGGTTAAAAGACATTCCGTCAGTCCGAAGATTTTGTAGGTTGAATATAAATCTATGTGTACGCTGTAGTGTGCTCAAGTTGTTTGCCGACTAATATATTATACAATGTAAGGCGTGTGGCAAACCTCGCATTTTTTATAGCAGTAAGTGGACAATCGAGCAGATCGATCAACTGATGTAAAATCATCATTAACACATATTATAGAATCACTACAATATGATGTTAATTTGCGATCTTTAAGTAAGAGAAATAAGGAATAAAGAACGGCATAAGATTTCTTGAGCTCCAATACTCACGAAGGCTGTAGTATATATGAAAATATTTAACATTTGCTTAGTATCAAAAGCATAACGTTATTTATTTATTTATTTATTTATTTTTAATAAGGTACACCAACAGCACTACATATTACATCAATCAATATTATAAAAAAAAACTATAAGGTACAGCATCTGATATGTGTGCTACTAATAGGTGAACACAGCATTTACCACTAACAACATGTTGAATTAAAATCTAAAACATAATAATAAGAAGTAGAAAATTATACAGTACAAAAAAATATTAAATCAATGAGTAACAATTATATACTAAATAATTTGTCTATAAAAACTATTGTAAACAACGTCATATAATTGGCAACAGAAAAAGTTATTGAGAATATGTAGTTGACAAAATTTATAAAGAGTTACATGTTAATTTTTGAGATATTCCAGCAGTCTTTCTTTGAACACTTTTACAGAATCATTAAATATATCAATATCCACTTTAGTGCCAACTTTATTATATAGAGCACATAATCTAGTTATTGGAGCATTTAGACCTAAGTTAGTTCTGTAAGAAGGTGTTTTAAAAATACTAGTTATTGGGCGTCTGGGTTTGTTGTAAGGAACTGCTATACTGATGTTTTCGAGGAGTTCACTGCATGAAATTTTATTATTAACTAACTTATACAGGAATGACAAGTCCAGAAGCTTTCGACGAATATACAAGCTGTCCATTTCGAAATGGGCCATACGATTTTCATAAGGACACCTGTGCGATATCCCGGGTGAAGTGAAGGCGAGATGACGAGAAAATGATCGCTGTAGATTTTCAATTCGTTGGGAATGCTTGCTGTATAAGGCGTTCCAAACAACACTACCGAATTCCAAATGGCTTCGCACCAAAGAGTTATATAAAATAATTTTAGTGCGGGGCGATTTGAAACCTTTCGAGTTACGTTTAATGAAGCCGACCATACGAGCGGCCTTTTTGATAATCACGTCTACATGAGATGTAAACTTGAGATTACCATCCAGAACTATACCCAGATCACGAACTTCGGTAACTTCCGTTAGGACTTCCGTTCCGAGATTATATTTAGAAGGCAAACATGTTTTCTTTCTGCTAAATTTGATATGGGAACATTTTTTTACATTTAAGCGCATGCCGTTATTCATACACCAACCACTGATACTATCAATATCGTTTTGTAAGAGTACTGAGTCCTCGTCAGTAATAATGACTTTAAATAGTTTTAAATCGTCTGCGAACATAGAAATATTGCTATGCTTGATGGTGCTTGTGATATCGTTAATAAAGACCAAAAAGAGGAGCGGGCCAAGATGGGAACCTTGTGGTACCCCAGATGTCGCGTAGAATACTTTAGATTCGAAACCATTGACTCTAACCAATTGCGACCTGTTTTCTAAATATGATGCAAACCATTTTAATAAGTCACCATTAATACCAGCAATTTCCAGTTTATGCAATAAAATAATATGATTAACTGTATCAAAAGCGCTGGAGAAGTCGGTGTAGACGGCGTCAATTTGTTGGCCCCTATCAATGCACTGAGAGAGGTAGGTAACGTAAGATACCAGATTTGTTTCGACTGAGCGGCCCTGTCTAAAACCATGTTGGAAGTCAGAAATTATGCTGTCAATATGTCTAGAGATTATTGGATGCAATAAGGATTCGAATAACTTTGGTATGCAAGATAAAATTGAAATAGGTCGATAGTTTTTAACATCATCAACATCATTTTTCTTGTGAACAGGTACTATTCTGGCTATCTTCCATTCGCGAGGAAAAGTTCCTTCAATGAGTGATCTATTAAAAATTTTTGTTAAGGGTAATGACAACGCAGCTCCACAACGTTTAATAAATACAGGTGGTATATTGTCAGGTCCAGGCCCTTTTTGACCGCACAACTTTTTAATCTTTTTATGGACCTCTATTTCGGTGAACTGTATTTTAGACAGTGAACTAGATGAGAGACTATGACAATAATTTGGTGAATGATTTGGTGTGTCCATACTGTATACAGAAGAAAAATGACTGGCAAATAAATTTGCAATATCTGGTCCAGCGGTTGCTATTTTGTCGTCTAGTTGCATTTTGTTGGGGATTGTGGAGTAACCCATTTGTTTGTCTTTGATATATTTCCAAAAGGTTTTTGTATTCTTAGGAATAAGTGATTCAATAGTAGATTCATATTCTTTAAAGCATTTATTACTCAGTTTTAAGCACCTACCACGAAGTAACTTATACTCGGATTTATCGCGAGGATTGCCGTATAATTTGTATCTCTGGCGCACTTTGTCTTTTTCTTTTAATCTGTCTATTAATTGTTTAGTAAACCACGGGGGATATAGGTATCTATGTGGCGATCGTATAGGTACATGTTTCTCGATTATAGAATTTAAAATTTTGTAAAATGCTGTTACCATCTCATTTACATTATCACATTTATCTAAGCTATCGTTCCAATCAACATTTTTAAGCTTTCTTATAATACTGTCATAGTCAGCTCTATAAAAGTTATACTGAGTTCTTTTCTTTTCATGGAGGTAGTTGTAAGTATGTAGGGAGGGAAAAGATAATTGCAGATTAGGATGCTTAGTATCTAGTTTACTAATTAAATCTAAGGATTTACTAACTCGTAAACTTGTGATATTACTTAAGACTAAATCAAGCATACGACCATCAATATTAGGAACATTATTAAACTGATGCAGATTATTTAAGGACATGAAATCTGTAAGTGAAAAACCCAGAGGGCAGTTATAGTTATAAGGTGACATATAATCGTTAGTGTCATTCGTCTTCCAATCAATAAAAGGTAAGTTAAAGTCACCCAGTATGATAATGTTCTCTGTTTGTGACATTACAGTATCAACACTATCAAGAAAATTCGTCAGTGTTTCTAGGCGGATAGGAGGTGGGAGGTAGACGGCACATATTGCTAATTTATAATTATTAAATTCAATTACGATCCACAGATCTTCATTCTCACTTTCCCAAGTTTTCATCCGCATAGAAGGTAGGTTACGCGATACAGCAATCATAACACCACCTCCGTCCTTCTTTGAAGCCCTGTCAAACATTCTGTCCCTACGATAAACCGCATATCTAGAATCTATAAATTCATGGTCACTTATATTAGAGTTAAGCCATGTTTCTGTAAAAACAATCACTTGGTAATTACACAATGAAATGTTTTTCAAAACATCATTTGTTTTGGTCCTGAGACCACGGACATTTTGATAATATAAATCGAATGTTTCGACGAAAAATACCATAACTCTTAATGACTAAATGAGGAGTTGTACAGATTATGTAATTAAATTGAGACTGTTGGTATTACGGATAAGCAAGGCTTGTGATGATTCGTTTTTCCTGACATAAATGTGGCCGTTGCGAACCCAAGTAAATTTATAAGACATTTCTTTGGCCTTTATACGTGCTGCAGCATGCAGAGCTTTATTTGATGGCGACAAATGTTCAGAAACGTAGACTGGCGTGCGAGGCCCTCCTATGCCCAGATGTTGTGTATTGAGCTTCTCATGGGAATTGGTTTTGTTGTATTTGATTACAGCATCAAGGACCTCATCTCGTTGTCGAGGACTGCGGAGCTTCACTATGACAGACCGTGGTTTTGGGTTTTCTTTGTTAAATTTGGCAACACGGGATACATATAATATATCATCAGAATTAACTCCACATTTGACCGTTTTTAAAAGTTGACCCATAGTAGTTATTAATTTTTCACTCTTATGTTCCGGTATTCCATTGACTTCTATATTATTTTGCCGCATATGTTGTTCAATCAAATGTAGCTTGCCAGTAAGATCCTTAACTGTTGATTTCAGATTTTCGTTATCTTTTGTAGGTCAGCGATAATTGTATTTGACTGGGTTAAACTGGCTTTTATATCTTCGTAGTGCTGGTTGAAATAGTTCATCGCTTCGCGAAAATCGTGTATTTGGCCTACTATATGTTTCAGTTCATTTGTTACTAATTCTTTAATAGAGACTTTTAGTTCCTGCTTTAAGATTTCCCGTAATCGAGCTTCAGTAACGTAGCCGTCACTTTCAGTAACGGAAGGTCCGAGCTTTTGTTTAGTACGCATAGTAATATTGGCATCAGAATCGTCCTTAATAGTAGGTGTAATAGGTGAAGAGGTGCCGGAACATATAGTTGGATAATCTGTAATTGACTGCTTGTTACGACACTGCATGCATTTCCATGAATTTTTCTGTTGTTTATCCATCAGATGGAATCGCTTAGTAGTTACACTAGCGCAGAGAAGATCATATTTCGCATGACAATTAGAGCACCCCAGCGCGTCTTTTCCTTGTATAGCGAGTTTACATTTCATACATATGCTTGAAGTGGGTGCCATTGTAGAATATACTTTTATTATAAAAATATTCTTAAATTGACTATAAAGGCAGCAGCAAGATGTTTTCGTTGATGAAGAAACTTAGTAATGAGTATTGCGCGCAGCGTTTAGTGCCACGGTAAAGCGATTGAAGCGTTCATGCAGCGATGTATTTTATGGCATGCGCAGTGAGTTGTAGGTGTGTGAGTGAGAAGCGGGCCGCCCGCGGGTTGTCGTAGGTCAGGGAAGCGGCCGTTGCAAAAATATTTTTAAAAGTTTTTCTGTGATTACTCACGATTAGTAGCTTAGTTTGCAAATCCAAAACAACCACTGAATAGCTTGTTCAATTAGCTTTCCTACAGTATAACTCACTTCACTTAAAATTCACTTTTGACGTTATTTTCCTTTAATGTTTACGGAGCAAAATTAAACGGTGTTATTGTCGCCACGGTATTTATATACCTATGACGTTATATAACTGAAAAAACAATCATATTTTCATATTTCTATAGTAGGACCGCTGAAAGCGCAAAGCCGACACGTACCACGCTCAATGCAAAAGAGACAAGTGTCATGTTCCGATTTTCGTAATTGTTATTTGTTACCCGCACTTATGATGAATCCGTTTCTATTAGCTACCCATCCCCTTGCCCTAAAATCGCCTGTCCATGCTTAGTCTCCGGTTAAAATTGTCTAGTTTACCTCCAAGTTTCTTAGTTGTATATCTAGTTTTTGTTTGATATTTAAAGGAGGTCTCAACTCTCATCCTGTGAGACATAGATCTTATCTAGATTTTAATAGTGACATTGCCGGAGCTTCTCCCCTCGCGCCGTGTACCATATTTCTGTAAGTCATTAAGTGTTTGCAGGACTATATTGTGTACACACTATAATTTATCGTTCTTAAAGCTTAAAGTGAATAGAAAAAAGAATATATGCATTCTATGATAATGCGCCGCAGAATTGGCTTGATATTGTTTTTTTTTTGTTTAGAGGCTTTGAATCTCTTGAGAGGCTATGCCAGCCTCATTGTAAAAAAATAGTAGTACAAATAATTTTCACATAAACTACAACTTCGTATATAAAGAATAGCCGCATCAGAGGCTCTGAGAGAATATTTTGGAAGATGCAGATATCCTTAAAGTTTGTTATGAGTTCTCATTGCTTCACAGACATCTCTAAATCTAACACATTCCATCAACAAATGATATACATGTTCAATCAGCTCGATATTTATGTGTACATAAGAATAGTTGTATATATGTGTATACACAAGTACGCCGCGACATAATTGTAGGGTTTACGCGTCGTAGCCGATGTCTGGGTAATCGATCCGCGTATACTACGACGTGGGGTATTGATTTAACTCGTTTTATACGCTCTATACTGCTTTAAACTTACCAAGGGCACGTGCTCCATACAAAAATACTAAATATTTTATGGGTATTAATTAATGGTCTCAGACAACAATGTATGCATTATAAAGTGTCAAAATACCGTATTTTTTTTGTGTATTGGGACTAGGGAATGTAATCTTGTTTACTTGTACGAGACAAGTACAATTTTTGTATGAGATCTTGTGAGGTTATGAGGTTGAGTTGATTTGGAGTCACGTAGCTGATCATTGCCTGTGGTTCATACAAGCGTGGAGGCAAAACGGGCATTTCGGGCGCAGGGTACTTGGCCTACAAAATCAGGACTTATCTAACAGCTGAAACCCTTGATGTGCTGTTATTTGAAAAGGCATTTATAAATATAACTGCTTTCCTTAAAACACATCATTACAAAATTTTCATCATACTTACAAATTTAACCATTTTATTACTTTGATTACTAAAGCAATTCTTATTACTTTCGATTACTTCATTTAAATATTTAATAAATTTTTGACAAAACCAAAACAGGGTTATTGGGTCAAAATATACGTTATTCAACGACGATTTTGGGCATGATGTTAGCAGAGGTGAAAACGACAGAGGTGAAAATGACAATGTCAAAATGACCTTGAAACGTAATGAATCCGTCAACACATCTCAAGTAACAATTGGCATTACACAAAGGTCATATAATTATTTTAAACTTAATTTGAAAGCACTTGTAGTGACTGCCTAAGAGTTATGAATACTTGGTAAGAATGTCTTCCTGTCTTGGCTAAAATCAGGTAGGTATAATAGACTGATTGATAAAGTAATTTAGTGTAAGTGCTAAGCTCAAAAACGGTATCTCAAAAAAATAATAATCCAAATCTTGATTTTTATGTCGTCAGATAGCTTAAAGATATTCCCGTCCAATGAACTGACCTAAACAACGGTATCTTGTTTAGAACTTGTAAAAAAAAATTAAAAGGGTGTCTCTATCTCAGTTTTACATACAAAACTATTAAACTGTATTTTCAAAACTGCCATTACCTCGAAATAAGGTTTCCCTGATATACCGCTTTTGCGCTTAACACGGCAGAATAGGTGTGTAAAATGTAATTCTAAATACAACATTAATGATATATTATTACATCTTTCCCTAATGGTAAGTATCAATAGCGAAGGGGGACATATTCTGAAAAGGAACCCGGCACAACATATAGTTACTATTAATATGCATACATGTGGTTTGCGAATCGTTCCAATGATAGTTATTTTTTATATAAGTTAGGAAAGGCAAGACAGTAGGAATCGGTTTATGTGGACCCTTCGCCACTGGTAAGTATGGTGATCTTGAAAAATAATATCTGTTTATCATATGATAATAATATGCAGTTTTACAGAGTAGAATATTTTTTTATTTTATTTTATTATATTTGGGTAGCTCACAGCTATCGAAAACGAATTTTATCTGTACAATCGGCTTCTCTTTTGTTTTTCACTTAACTCCCTGGCTATGAACAGAATTTTATTTCTATATGCATAATATTTAAAGATGTGTCCGGGGACATAATATATACGGGAAGTTGTGTCTGACCAGCTTATAACACTTCGTCGGTCTTTGTCTCGCTTCAGAGTTCCATAACCGTATTTTCATTTATTAGTGTAGTTTCAAGGCACTTCGTACGATATCTCCAAACCATGATTCGTGTGCAGGTGGGCGGTGTGCTGGTGATGCCGCTGAACGACAACCTGATCCAAGTGCGGCGCATGAGCGAGAACCTGTGGAATTCGCGTAACCTGCTGCACGTGTCCTTCGCCTCGCTGCGAATGCCCACCAAAGAGGAGAGCGCTGACCTGATCAAGCTGGGTGAGTTGATATGGAATACTTGCCAGAACCTAGTCACCAGGCCTAGGAAATAGCTATTTTGAAACCCCTTTATTGGTATAGAAAGTAGCTTATATTTAGATATTTTTGTAAGTAAAAGATCAGAAGAGAATTGGATCGGTGCAGAATGATAATAAAATATATTTATGATACTTTAATCCTTCTAAAGAATGCAGTTTTGATTGATTTCAATATGTTTGTATTGTGTTATAAAATCTTTGAAGTCGCTTCATAGATCCCATTCCAGATGGGCTTGATGGTATACACGCGACTGTTCTTAAAAATTAAAGAAAAAAAGTTTGCGACTTGTGCAGTATACTCGTATTGTTGTTGAGAGTAGTGAGTGTCGTGGGTGTGGCGGTGTGTCGGTGTGTGACGGTGCGGTGGTTGCAGAAGAGCTGGCGCCGCCGCGGCTGCAGGTGCTGGCGCGCGCGGTGGTGCGCGCGGCGATGCGGCGCGGGCTGCAGGACAAGCACCCGTCGCTGCGCGCGCCGCCGCCGCGCACGCCGCCCGCGCGCCCCGCCTGCCCGCGCCGCATCTGCATCCCCATCGAGGACGACAGCGACGTCGGTCAGTACGCGCCACATGGCCTCACGTCATAACATATTGGAACGTTACATCATTATTTAGTCTCATATCTCTATATCCATCTGTCCGTTTGAATGCGATAAACTCAAAAAGTACCGAAAGGATTTCCGTACGGTTTTCACCAATGGCCGGAGTGTAACTACTGAACATAATAAAACTTAACATCTGATGTTAACGTATGGCGAGCGTAGCGGACTACCAAACAATACTTTGTAATTCAAGGTATTGGATGGTGTTTCTGCTGTTTATGCGCGGTCGTATCGCTAAACATCAGGCGAACGACAAGCTCGTCTAGTCATTCAAAGCAATAAAAAAAAATAGATGGAGTAATTCAAGAAGAAGGTTTATGGGTATAATTCTTGTGTTATACTTTACTATGTGTACGGTGCTGGGACTAGTCACTAGTTGGTCTATAATAGTTCTCATAGTTTGAATTTAATTTTATTTGGCAGAAGGTCTTGACGACCTACACGATCTGGACCCCTCAACAGGCGCCAACGAGATGAACGCCCTCCTGAGCCTGGTGCTGAGCATGCGGCAGAACCGCGTCGCCGGCGCACTGCGGTTCGACTCCATGGCCGCGGTGTCTGACTCAGAGTCCTCCTCCTCGGACGACGAGTCTGGAGGCGGCGGGGATGGTGACAATGGCGACGGCGGTGGCGGTAGTGGCGGTAGTGGCGGTAGCGGCCGTGGTAGTGGTATGTCACTTTACATATAATAAATCATGGCGTATTGTGTAAAGAAGTAAAGATAATGATTATAAAATGTGATACTACAAAGCAGCGGCGAAGAGTGAAAGTTTTCAAAAGGTAACCCGGGGCAAAAGAAATTACCTTAATTAACACATCGCGGCCAATTTAACAGAAAACAAAAACTAAGACAAACGTCAGTAAACCTAAAAGGGAAGCCGGTAGGAATCGGGTTGTATGGACGCTTCGCCACTGCTATAAAGTAATTCGGTAATTAAATTTTTTTCCACCGTGGTGAACTAACACTCAAACCCTCTTAGTTGTAAAGAAAACCCATGCTCAGCAGTGCAACACTTTCATCATCTCATTCATATTTTTGAATATAACTCTAAATAATTTCCCACCAGGCGGTGGCGGGGACAACGGTGGCGGTCGCGGCGGCGACGGCAGCGACACGGGCGCCGACGACGCCGGCAGCGCCATCACCATCCCGAGCGGCGCGCTGGCGGCGCACATCCGCTCGCGCCAGCAGGGGCTCGGCGCCGAGCGCACCGGCACGCTCGCGCACTTCTGCCGCGGCATCCTCACGCTCGAGTACCAGAACGACGACCAGCAGCCGGGACACAGTGAGACATTTAAACTAAATTGCACAATATGGAACTTTGTATTCTTACCTTTGTCTCATTTCAATATTGGCGTAAAATACTTTAATATGCTCCAAGAACGAATTGATTTAGTCCTCATCACTCGGCTTCTATCATCCTACTCTAAATAAAATTAATAACGTGTCAATACACTTCAACAGGCAGAACTACATCGACAAGGCCACGCAGCAAGAGGCAGCAGTCGACTGAAACTGTGACACGGATCATGAGCACTCGCAACAGGACCGCCACACAGAGCTCTCAAAACGATGCCACTAGACCCAGGACACAAATCAGCGCTATCAGAGCCAGGATCCGAACTAGAACCGGTACAATGCCCGTGCTCAGGGCCAGGCCGATCACCAGGTCTACTCGCTCCAGGACAGCTGCGTCGAGGTCAAGGACCAGGCCGGCGCCCTCAAAGAGTACTGAAAGGAAGCCGAAGGAAACTAAAAACACAAAAAACAAAAGTACTAAAACTAAGGAAAAAGATGATTCTGAACGAACATTGCCCGCCGAAGTGGAGATCTATCTTGGTTCTGCCAAAAAATCTGCCGGAGGTTCTCAAAGCGGCGGTATGGAGTGGGAGGAAACGGAATCGAAGATTTTGTCCAGTGACGAGGAGAGCAAGGAGGTGAAGAGACAGAAGCTGGACAGCGGCATCGGTGAGGAGACTACTCCCTCGTCGGACTCCTCGCCGGCCAAGACCGAAACCAAGAGCGAGCCATCCGAGGCCGAAGCTGGGCCATCTGATACTATCACTGTCATTGGTAAGACATTTATGTTTATAATAAGTATACAGGGTCATCATGACATTACATTACCAAAAAGTATCTACATGCTCATCTTCTTGAAAGTAAAAACAATATTTTTTTTCGAACTAAATAAATACAAAAAATAAAAATATACGCCATTTTTACAACTCTGAGAGAATTCATCGGAGCGGCAACTCAACACGAACAGTCGGAAATACACCCTAACACACAATATTCGCAATCACAATGTAACAGAAAATCAAGAAACTAAACCGGACTTCTTATCGAAAATATTTGAATAAGTTTTGGCACTATGTTAGCTGAGGTACAAGTATGATGAGTGTGGTATGATTTAGTAACACAATGCTCATCCCCTGCATTTTTGTGTAAGTCGTAAGCCGTGGTTAACATAAGATTATACGCAGGTCGTCGCCGGCTGACGCGCCCCCTGCGCAGCGCGGGCGCGCTGGTGAGCGCGGGCACGAGCACGAGCCCGAGCCCGAGCCCGGCGCGCCGAGTGGCGCCGCGCCGCTCGCGCACGCGCGCGCCGCCGCAGCCGCGCACGCCGCCGGCCGGCCCGGACGCGCGGCGCGTGCGCCTGTCCATCATGATGAAGCGCGGCGTGAAGGAACTGCCGCTGCCCTACGCGCTCAAGAAGTACGTCAACCTGGGCCGCTGCTTCCAGTTCTAAGCGTCAAGAGGCTCGTGTCGGGTGCGTTCGTGTTGCTGTTTTGGCCAACAAGGTTTCTAAAAAAGTTTGTTTAAACATTATTATCAGAACAAACGTACTGGGATATACCATATTTTGATGATAAGTTTAAATGATTTAGGGCCGTGAAGTCTCAGTTCTGTGTTTAATCTCGCGCGATTTCTAAACACAGAATCGGTAATTATACATAGCGTATTAGATTAAGCTATTTCAATTTAGTCACAGTTGTTATGCACGTTATGACACTTAAGAACTTATTGTATGAAATGTATGAACGTTAACACGACGTGGCAACTGTTACATAACACCATACGCGACCTTGACATCTGATTGGCCGAACATATTTAAAAACAAACCCAATACCAAGACGCACCCACTGCATCAAATTATGAAACAATTCAAAGGATCTAGCATAATATACTAGAGTAGGAATATAATTGTCTTACGAATCCCACGAGTACCAACCTTTTAACTATATGCATAACTACTATTTATATAGTAAAATGCTATATACTTCATAAGAGGCCTATGTCCAACAGTGGACTACGTAAAAGTCCATGTAAAAGATCTGGCACCATCCCGGACTCCCGACATCTCATTAAAACCGGGTTCACATAGGATTTAAATTATATGTATTCTTCATAAATAATGCACAAAATTTGATTAATGTGTTATGAGAGAAAAGTCGAATTTTGCAGCGAAAATCATATATTCTTCATTGTTAGTAATCTTTATATTAGTAACAAAATGATACAGATACCTACTGGACTCGGTTTTAAGGCCTTGTCACAACTATAATCTGGCCCTTAAATCTTAGGGCTTGTATGCCTAATTTTACTAGCATTACTTTATCACTTTCAAGATATTTTTGAATATATATTTATGTTGCAATGAAACGCCTTCAAAGCGTGTTTAGGATTCCTTCAATTATGAGAATGTTGGTGATATTAGGGCTTTAAGTCCTTTTACCCGCTGTATCCGTGTTTACCCAAACATACATTATCCCTAAAAGTCTTGGATATCCCTTCTCATCCCCACTGTCATTCTTTCCATGACATCCCATGTTTTAAATCTTTTATTTTCACTTGACATTACTGTCCAGCCTTTTAAATGTTTTTGTTATCGTGGTGACGTCACAATGCGTCACTTTAAGTAATTATGAATGGATTTTTGTTGATATTGATGTGTATTTGTTGATTTCTCGTTATATTTTAACAATGAGTTTATTACGTAAAGATTTTCAGTTTAATTGTCACCGCTGACGGATAGAGTGGACACGCTCGCGACATTTCAAAATCAACTTTATCGACTTTATGTTGTGATTGAGTTTATGATATTTGCATTATGCATGAACACAAGATCTTAAATGTTGTGTATTCAAATTGCATTTTAGTCGTCAGCGCTGACCACAATGTTTCGTCCAATCCGAACGGATTAGACGAATCTCTCTCTTATCTCTATGCATATTTTCTTTATATACCATCATTTCATGATCACTGATTGCAAGGATACGATAAGCCAAGCTGATCTCGATTTTGGAATGACTTAAAATTGTAAATAGGATAGGATTATATAATGATAGTCATCATTTTTATATAAAGGTAGGATGCGTGTATCGGCCGGAGTGCGTCGGTCGCTGATCGCGTCGCCGGCCGGCAATGTACTGCAACTGTAGTTTAGTCACTTTATTATTAAGACTGCAGTGTTGTCGTTTATTGCAGTGGTTGTTTCGATGTGATATAAGAAGTAAATTTAATCCGTTATAAATCGAATACAATGCAATGCACATCTAATTGTCTCCACATAAACATTACTGCGCCTTGAAACACTCTCGGATCATGAACGTTTGTCTTCATACAAAGGTTGTAGTCCTCTCGCCTCGCACGCATCGTCCATAGCGTCACAGAGTGAATGGTTACTAACCGCTAGATTTGGGCACTCTCCTTCGATTTAAATAATTAGGTCTAATTATGTCTTATGAGGCTCTATAAATTTTAGTCGAAATTCTAATGACAAATGAGTGTCCCTTTGCATATTCTAAATAAAAAAGAGGTCTGCTGTATTTTAGGCAAAGAAAAGAAGTCATACTGCCAGATGGGAGACTTTTTAATTAATTTTATGATAAAGATTTTTTTAATAATTTTATAGGCTTTCACGCGCTCTAACATGTTATGGGACGGAATACACACTATGGCGAATAATGGGTCTAGTAAATGCGTAAGTGTCTGTGCTTTTATATAACTTGTATGCGTTGGCCACTATTCATCCGAGTAAACATTGCAACACACGACAACACATATAAAATAATCATATTCATTATGAACACTTGCAATTGAACACCAATAATATTGGCAATGCGTTAGTGCCATTTTTAATAGACGTAAGGTTTATGGCGAAGGATTTTATATTTATAGTGGTAGCTTGTGTGTTGGATTGCATATTACTTACGTGTCCATTATAGAGTTCATCTCATTAGCATTAGAGGATTCAGTCGTCTTCTAACGTCGATGCACAGTGGACAAGTTATACTGGTAAGTTTGGGATCTTTATGTCCATTACCATAATTTTTGAGGTTATGACTGGCATTGGTATTGAGTGCTAAACTTGGTTTCAATGGACAATTTCGAATGCTATGGGTGGTATTTATAGATGTAACCAGTTTCGCTATGAAGTGTGATATAAGCTTAGAGGCTGTCAAATTTAAGTCAACATCTTGTTCACTAAAAAGAGAACATCTCAAAAGATAAGTTAAGTTCAAGCATATTATGACTGATTTGATTTGTGTTTTGGTTATAACAGTGCTATCTTAACTAACAACAGGCGCTTAAGGGGCAGGTCAAGTTGATACGGGTTTATTAACAAACCCTAGGCCCTAAGGATCTTTGAGTAGAGTATTAAGTAGAAGTTTAAGGTGGTGTACTATTTAATAAAAAAAAAAATATTGGTCATTTAAGCACCTGTTTTCAGCTGAGATGGTGCAGTTTAATGAACAAAACTCAATTGCCAAAATCCGATTTTAAAATGTTGACTGTAACTTGACAAAGTCTCGGCTGATATTGCACTTCAAATCAATACTGAGTAGCATCTATTAATACTGCCCTTAACCTTTTGAGAGGTAATAATTTCTGATGCGCACGCGCATCACGCCAAGGATATTAAGTAAGGTGCAAATCAATATCACGTAGTATAACAATATAATCTTAACAATAAGTAGTTCTATATCGTATAACTTTTTACGAGACACTGTTTCGACTTTTAAGGATTTTTAAAACTTTAGCATACCGACGTATACGCAAATGTTTGAATATGTTTCTGATTATGGTAAGATCTTCACTATAACATAAAATAAATGTGCAAGGGCTTCGGCCTCTCGATAAATACCTTTAAAAAGATTGTACCAGAATCCATCGAAATGATATCCATTGCATGATGGTTCATAAACAGTAGCAACAATACAAAATTATTTAGCACTGTACCATGCTCGACACCCTGTAATGGTAAACAGTTACGTTACAAATCGATTTGAATAAACCCAATCGATATAATAATTAAGATATTATATTCAAACATTAACTTGTATTCAGCAATATTAATAACTATCGATATCACTCTAGTTTACCCCCTATCGTAACGTTGCAAGTGTTCGTACTGTGTAAAGCTGGCCGCACACGTCGCGGCGTTGTAGCAACACCGGTGCGTGTGCGGCGAGATTTAGGAGTGTTCCGTAAAATGTGTAATGGATTTAGAGTTTTTTTTTAATGTAAATAATACTGTCATTTGTTTTGTTGCAACAATAGTGATTAATTAAATGATTTATTATGGCATGGTGTTTTATTTGGGTTTGTTTCCTTATGTTATAGTGGGTAATACTTGTTTTGCCTGTAGAATACGACGGAGATAAACCTTAATTATTTTTTTATAGAATTTTACCTACTGTATTTGGCGTATATGACAGGTTTAAAGTAATTGTTTTTGTTTAAAAATAGTATTTATATCATTATGTTTTAAATATCTAGATACATAAAAAGAATCGATAAGTTAATGACAAAAAATCGATAAGTGTGAGTAGAATATTTTTTGCCAACTACTGCCGAATACTCCGTGAGATGTTGCAGCTCCAAGAATATTTTGGCGTTGCGCCATTTTAAAGCATTCATTTTTTAGTTCAATATTTTTGGTTTGTATTTCTTGACTGTTGTAGCAAATTGTGGGATATTTTATGTAAATATAAATACCATGTCCATTATAATTTTTATTCCACTTAAATATCATTATCCTAGTGATACAAACGTCATTATATATTACAATATATAGATGAGTACGGTGGGTGCTTGCAGTGTATCTACAATACTACAGGGTAAACACTGAAGACAAACGAATTGTAGAAAGGTGACGGGTTATAAAACTACATGAAGGTAACATGTAACTATTGTAACCCGCAAATGACAGGAATAAGGTAGTAAGTTATTCTGGTCACATTGTAGGGTAAAGGTCAGGTTGGTTTAGGTGAATCTTGATGAGTTTCTTTCTAATCTAAGACTGGACAAGACCTATTTTCCTTACATTGTGCTAAGAGTCCAATCTTCTCGTATTTCGGGTTGGCTTGTTAACTCACTATGCTAGTCCGATGTAGTCTAACGGGTTCTTGCTGCATGTTTCATTTCTTAGTTACCACGGTGTGATACAAGCAATAATATTTGGGATCAGAGATTGGTTGGAATTCCATACATGACTTCATTCATTGTATAATAAAAGGGTCATCCTGGTTTGAGGAATTTAGCCTCAGTAATTTAAACTTCTTGTTATCAAGGTTTAACATTATTTTTGATACTGACTACATCTTTTTGATCAACAATGCCTCGACTTTCCTCAGTTTTTTTTAAAGAAGAATCACTACTTGAATTACAGGGCTGAGGCTAGTGGCAAGTTTCAGCACCATTTACTACCACGAGTGACCCCGTTTACCCTCAAGGCCATGTGTGAGTCCTCTGGGTACAAGTCATCAGCCGCTGGAGCATCGCGAGCCGTCAGACCATTAAGAATCTTGCGCGTCGGCCTGGGTGTCGCTCGACTGGCATCCCGCATCCTTTCTTTCGCCCATTTATCGCTACCGTATGTTCTCTTTACAGCTCTTTTGTTACACTCCTGGCCGTCCGGTTTGGCTTCCGATGGTGGTCGGCTCGGTGTTTCCGATTCGCTCCCGTTCATTAGGGAGTGAGCGCTACGAGCTTTATGTAGAGACAGGCGCAGCGGCTTCCGCGGAGGTGTCGGTCGTGACTTCACATCGTTCTTAACATCCTCATTTTTCTTGTAGTGGCTCATCCTAGAACAAGTCTCGGAACCACAGTCTATTCGAGGCGAACTACTGTAAATATCTCCGTTGGGAAAATCTGAACATTCTGACTCAAATTCGGAAGATTTGGCGCTCCTCGAGTGCAACTTTGACGTTCTTCTGCTGGATTTATGCGCGTTCTCAAGTATTTTCCCGTCTATTCGATTGTACATGTAGTGCTTCTCGGATTCTAATTGTACATCTTCAGTGCTCTCGTTCTTTTTCATTTTGCGCATGCGTTGTGACCGTTTCAATTGCTCGATGATGGATAAAGTCTTTCTCTCAGCCCAGTTGGTCTTTTTGATGCTTTCCTCTATTCTATCAGCTGCCTTTTTTATATCATAATGCCGAGGGTCACAAGAGGAGTGTGAATCTCTCACGTCCACATCGCTGTCAGATCTGAAGTAGTCTTCCCGGGACCTGCTAAGCCTTTCTGCTTTTATTCGTTGCTTTTCTAAGTGTCTTTGGTTCCTCTCAATCATGCGAATTGCAGCGTCGGTCTCTGCACTGTAATCAATTCCTCCATGGATACAGTGGTGGGAGACAGAGTGGCGCATCCTACCCGCTCTGTGTTCGAGACTGTGGGAGCTGTGTGATCTATGGTTTGGTGGTGGGGATGCTCTGGGGGACAAAGGTGGTCTGGAAGACGCTCCAGAAGCATTTGACCTTGGCCTCATCAACGGCAAGTTAGATTCTGCTCCGTCTAGACCAGGTAATTTAGCGACAATCGCAGTGATATCTGGCCCTTTTTGGAACACCTGCACTTCTGATTTAGGACTTTTACTGTTGCCAGTGGGTTCTGTGGTGATGTTGATGTTGGTTACGTTCTTCTTGGTTTTGTTTACGGTGATACAGCTGTCGTTACTGCTGGCTTGCTGAAGCTATAACAGAAAAGAATATCATTATAATGTAAAATAAAGGTAGTTCAACTTTGTCAGATTAATCGATGCTAGGATAGTTACCGGTGCATGCCTGGCGAGTAATTCAGCGACCTGCTCCTCTAGATAAGATATTCGATGCGTCAGCCTCGTGTTGTCTGTCCTGAGGCCTTCCTTGGCTTTTTCCGCTTCGTCAGCAGCTGACCTTAGCGCTCCAAGTTCTGCTCGTAGTGATGCTGCTTCGTTCTGTATAAGTGATATAAGTGTTGAAACTTTGTAAACAGGACTGATAAAATCTAAGAAAATAATACAATTTCCTTAAAAAAGGAACCTACGGTAGTGAAACTGTCATTGTTGCTTTTTTACGAGTATAAGCCATAAAAACTCAGTAAAATAATTTCTAACAAAAAATATATTTGAAGTCATAATATAAGAAAAAACTTTCTTAAATAACCTGCGTAAAAGTGGAAGGTGGTGCTGGCACCGACTGCTGCGTTTGCGAGGAACTCCGTAACAGCACGAGACGTGCTGGCGACGCCGAGCTGACCGCGCGCTGCAGCTCCTCCTGACTGCGACAGGATACCACCGACGTTCCGTTCACCTCCACCAGCCTGAAATAAGGTGTAACGGTATAAATAATAATTAGAGAAACGAGGGAGATAAGATCAGCGCTGGTTTGTACATACTAGTTATGCAATTTAATGTTATGAGTCTGATATTTTCTTCGTCAAAGATAAAGAGAGAAAGAAAAAGGTACTTAACAATACTTTTCCACAATAGCCAGCGGTTTTTCGGAAAACGTATCTATTTATTCTGATACCCTCCTAAATTATGTTGGTATATAATATATTGTAAAAGTCGTCATATTATATAATATACCTATTACCTAGTGTCTAAAGTCATGCCACATCTCTATTTGCAAAACTAATAATGAACTTAAAATAAAAAGTAGCTATCTATTCAGCACTCGCCTTTTTAAATACATTTCTTAATTCAATATCCGTTTCCCCTAGTCATACCGCAGCGGCCAGTAATTGCGCTATGTCCGATGGGGATGTTTAGCTTTCCTATAAAACGTGGAAGGTATGCGCAGTATGCGAGATTCATTAAGGTAATTGCACTTGATTTTAGCTAGAGCACTCCGCTTGAATAGCTTCAATTGGAGATCGTGAGATCTTTAATTGTGTGTTTTCTGCATTTGTCGGAAGAAAAGAATGTTTATATCTTCCGCGCTGTCACGTCAATTATCATTCTTTACGCACACGGTTACTGTTAATTCGCAATAAGAAATGTGATTTATAAGCTGCTAATTAGGAAATGGTACTATTGACAGCCTTCGTGGTGCAATCTTTTTTGGTTTCATTACTTGGTTAAGGTTTCAAAAAAAATCTTATAATATTAACGAAGTAAGTATTTACTATAACATATCTACATTGCTATAGATTCTTAATTTGTGGAGATAAAATATGTATTTTTCAACTTTATTTTTGTAATACAAGTGAATGAATAAACGAACATGCAGCTCGTTTAAAGGTAAGCGTATCGCTGTGCATTAACAATAGCAGCTCACTTGCCGAACTTTTGATAAATAAAGTTCCAATCATTTTTATTAATTTTTGGTTCTCAAAAGTGAGTCCGTCAATGCACCTATATTTTAAATTTAAAAAAACCATTGCACTAAGGTACGTAAGTATCTACTTATTAGATTTCTGACTTAGATTTAGACGTGTTTTTTCTTTCCTCATTGCGCAATATGGTCTGTACCTTAGAAAGAGTATTCATCTAAGTCGTAAGTAATGATAAAATCGATAAATATCTAAATTAATTGGCCACGTCCATGTCCATTGGGCAGTATCTACCTACGTGAGGCGAGAGAACATGTGGGCCTCATTAGCCGTGCATCGAGTAATGTTGAGTAGGACATACAAGAGGCGGTACATTTGTCCGGGACATGACGTCAAAATGTAAGAGTGGCTCAGAATTATATATTGTACTACTTCAAATTTTATGTCGCGGCAGTCGCGTTACTTATTCTCCGTCTCTGGTAAACTGTTGGACGAAGACAGTGAGGTAGAGAACCGCATGCTACAAATTGCAATAGGACGTTATTTTACAATGGACATTACATTACGGCGTTTCGAGTCGCGAGCGAGAGGGAAATATTTTGAGGGTTAACATTACAAAATACTGTAAGATGCGCATTGAAGCACCGAGCCTCACTACGCCTCGCCTCATTTGAAGTAGGACGTTGTACCGGCTCAATGCTAAAAAGAGGCTACTCTTACAAACTCTTTTTTATGTCATGTCCTACCCAACTCTAGCATCGAGTATCAAGGCGGGCCGCATGCTTTGTGTTGTCCGATACCAAGATTACGTTCCTTTGCATGCAGAATATTAAGGATGTACTATGTTAAGGCTTAAGGATATTTAAGTTCTACTTTGTAATCTTATGTAAGTAGGTAATTATATACTAAGAAATATTTTCATTTAACTTGGTTTTTATTGAATTATCCGATGGAAATGTTCGGTCCCTTAATATATATTTTTAATGGTAGTAGGTCTTAGATCACTTCTGTTATTGCACGTAGGTATTTATGAAAAAAATATATTGTGTGTCCCTGACATAATTCTAATTTTAAAATGTACCTAAGTCGGTTTTAGTACACATGTTGTTTATTGTATTTCCATTTTAGTCTACAGATCGCGTGGAATGTATAATGTGCCCATCGTTATCAGGTGTGCTGTGTTTACATTGTATTGTGCATTTTGGAATATTGTGAGCGACCTTGTATTAAAATAGGAAGAGAATTGTCGCCGCACGCGCTATCGCATCCGATCGCGCGATGTCTTGAAAATATTGAAGCTGGGTACCGGTGAGTCGGCTTAGATTAATTTTCTCATATTAGTAAAATATCTTCAGGAATTCATGTCTAATTATTTTCAAGACAATAATAATACTGTGAAAGACAATTTTAGTTATAAAAAAAGACAATTGGAAAAAAGAACATTAAAAGGAAACGTACAAATAAACCTGCTTGCTTAAAGGCACAATTATATTTTGTTTTTATAATGGTTAAGGATGCAAACTATTCATTTGTGGGATGCACTATTAATCTTAAGTAGTAAAATAAAAATACCCTAACCTAACCATGACTTCATTTAAATCAATTTTATTAAAAAAACTTGCGCTGTGACTATCAAGGAAGGAATTTAATTAACGTATCTCAACATTGTAGGATTGTGATTAAGTTGTTTATTACCAGAGATCGCAGTGGGCGAGGAGTGATACGACAGAGCTCTCTGATATAAATTCAAATCGTGCAAATTACTAGTTTGCACGCGTTAGAAACAGGGCTGGCAATGGTAATTCGATTTTTAAATTATTTAAAAAGTTGTCACCAAAAATTCAGAATATGATATACCTATGTATAACCAATATAGTATGCTAGGGAGTACTTTATACAAATCGCATATTAGATGATAAATCTGTCACAGACGCCTAAGCCGCTATGGCGTTTATGGCAGTGATGTGGGCAGGGGTTTCGGGACAACCAATATTCACATCCATAATTTTTGGTATTTTAACACCGTAACTATAAGTAATTACGTTGTTACGCTATCAGGCGCAGCACAGTCTTTTTGTTGTGCGGGAATAAAAAATTACACTAATCAACAAATATTTGCAACGATATCAAATTGGCAGAGTTATGACCCTAAGCCTTTAATTCTCTGGCAGATGGTGTCAGTTGACTGTGGCATGCCGACCGCGGCCGTCAGATGTGCCAGATAATGGCGGGATGCGACGAGTGCGACCTTTACAACTGCTCAGCGAGGTTTCGTAACGAACCTCTCGTTAACCCACTGCCGTAATCACTATAATTACCGATAATTGTATATTACGGAGACTCATGATTTGTGAGCGTGTGCTAGGTCAATTATACAAGATTTGCGCCGTCGATGAACACTAATGTAAGGTAATAAGGGCTTTAACCAAATAAAAATGTACGCGTAATCTTTATCAATGTGAGACGTTACCAATGAAAATGTTTAATCAGAAAATATCGTTTTATCACTAACTCAAATAAATTATTTATTTAGAGAACGTGACAAAATAGTAATTAGTTAGAATATTGAATAAAACCGTATTTTGTTTAAGAGTTTTGATGTATGGACCTATGGTGCAAACATTCCGTACTTAGGTACTTACAAGTATCTAGTATTAAATTCTAAGCTTAAACAATTTGGAAAAATAGCCCTAATCTCCAATAATGGTGCGTCATAGTGAGATACCTAATAATATTTAGTTTCAATTAACGCTAATGTATTTACTTTAAATTAATCAAAATAGTGTCTGATCATATTAATCAATCATTGTCGTAACAAGCTTACTTTTAAAGGTCAACATTCCAAAATACCTCACAGGCTTTCAATATTATGTTACGCCTCTATTCAGAGTCTTCAATTATAACAGCGAAATTGATATTGTAATAATATATGGTCATACTTTAACTTTTTTCTTAATGTGTAGTAATTTAACAATTCTTTCATATCTAGTATTTTAAGCATTTTCATTACAAATACGTCACTCGTCTTTTCGAGTTATCGAGAAGATTGAAACCAAACATTTACTTTGGCTGGAATTAATCCTCCAAAAATTGCAAAGAACCGTCCTAATATTGCAATTGCAGAAAAGAATCTCCTATACCAAAATTGACTGCAGCTATATCAAAGAGCAACTAAAAAGTGTTAAAGAGCGATAAAGTTTGAAGGTAGGTATTGTAACCAATTGTAACTAGGATAGTGACGGTGAAATGTTGACTGACCTGTCACAAGACCTGATGGCAGGGTTGTCTCCAGTCCACTCGACGGTCATGCCGGCTCCTCTAGGTACTGCGCCCCAGGTACCCTCGCGAGCTTCCGTCGCCACTAACATCGCGCTACCGCCGCATTCTCGCACTGTGCTGTAAAAAAAATACATTGATAAAGTTTTGTCTACCTACTATGTAAAAACAAATTCTATGCTGGGTACACAGTCAAAAATATTATATAACGGGTAAACATAATCTACAAAGCAACACAGAACAAGCCTTCCATAGTGTTCATTTTGCGAATCACAATTATTCGAACTCGAAACCTGAGATTCCAAAGTCGGCTTACAGAACGTTAAGATAATACGTAACGCGGTAACACTGCTATTGTGTATTGATAGTCGTGGCTCCAGCTCATGTCGTCACAAATTTATAAGAACATGTCTGCGCAATTCCCCACACAAAATAATTGATAACATTTGGAATTACCCACCACACTAAAGACATTAAACAGTATAGTTAAAAATTCATTGGCTATTCATAATGCAAATACCTGTAAAATACATAAATAAATTTTATCATCAATAAAAACATCATAAAACCCTCGGAGCCGTCACGCTTGGCTGAACGCGGCTGTATGAACAGAAGCCGTTGCCTTTGCAGGTCCGGGGCACGGCGCGGAGTCACGGCCGAGGGCCTGAGGGCACGCCGCGCCGCGCCGGGGCGGACACTGACCGTGTGGGGAACATGTTGCGATATTTTGCAGGATATGCCAGACTGGAAATATAACTTTTGGATATCCGATCCCTTTGTCTCTGATTATAGGGTCAGTTTAAATTGGTATTGGTTTTGGGAGAGTCATATTAACCGCAAGCGAGAAAGGCTGTTACAAATAAGTATGTATATTATTCGTATTAATAGAATATGTTACGCTATAGATATATCACATTTCCTACAAGACAGGTAGTTGGTTCCCTGAGAAATAAAAAACTTTCGGTCGTTTTTACTATTGTCTGCCTGTTTATCTACCTCCAAATTCCCTGGAAACAATGTTCTTTATCTTTTAAGTACTATTTCCTTTTTACAAGTAGATACCATTACAAGTAGATATCACCTCATATCCACCCTACCGCGAGCCGCGAGGCCTCGCCCGACACCTACGTCCTGCGCCTGCTCCGCACCTTGGCACGGATTGCCCTTTGTTTGTATGGCGAGTGCTCGACGCTTCCTAACTCCCATATACTAGCTTGTATAAAATAAAGTAGTATTGTAATGTTGGTCGTATTTCGAGTTTAATGATAAGTAAGCGAAAACTATATATGGTTAAATATTCTATATGTATGTAAAATGATAGTACATTACAACTCCATAATACTAAACTCCCACACTCCACACACAAATTTAACGCAGTGCAGTCCAAACAAATTCGACTAGTGTGATGTAGCGTATCTGTAATTAATCATAATTATAAAGTTTTGTTTAATTGCTTCTTCATGAACATCTGAATCTATACTACCAGGCTTTCTTATTTTGATCGTTAAAAACCATTTTGAAGGAAGCATTCAGCTCGTTGTCTGATGGTCAAAAATACTTAAAGTGTAGCAATTCAAATCCTCACGAGCATGCCCTATACCGTTAGACGACGTACAAAATACATGTAATTGGACATGAAGATATTGTTTCTCACGGTGCGAGCGTGCATGCAGCGGAGCGAGACTTATACCTAGTGATAGGGGACGGGGAAAAAAACTTCGTTGTGTGGCAGGAAAAAAAGTACTTCCGGTGGGAAAGTGAGAGTCTATTGATGTTCTACATGAGGTTTGCAGTCGGACACCTTCTCCGTGGCAGTGGTGAAGCGTTCATACAACCCGCTTCCTACCGGCTTCCCTTTTAGGTTTCTTTAAGTGTGTCTTCATTTTTGTTTTCTGTTAAATTAGCCGCGATATATTAGCTAAGGCAATTTTTTTTCTCGGGTTACCTTTTGAAGAATATCACTCTTCGCCTCTGCTCCGTCGCATATTATTTACAGAATAGGGGGTAAACAAGCATCTCCAGATGGATCGGTGATCACCCCTACCCATGATCTACGATACAAAAGAATTAAACCTACGTTGCCAACCTATGCTGGAATAAGAATTGGAAAATGGGAATTTATTAGATCTCATTTCATTTTACTGGTGTTCGTAACGTAGCTGCTATATGCCGCTTAAAGTAGTTTTGTTAGAGTTACACGAGCCTTTATTTTTATAGACAAAGAACACGACACTACTTCTATCTAGCATATTCCTAAATCCTTAAGTATTATTCAGAAATACATAACAAATAAAAGCAGACATTTATCGTCAACAATAAGAAATTACGCAGCATTACGCGCTATGTTAATGGAACTATGATGATCCGAGTGCCGCACGCGAGCGGTGACGAGCTAACGCGATAATGACTTGTGAAATGCAATCGCAATGATCTGTACAATAAAAATGAATGATCTATGAATATCGTGCCTTGGTGGCTACCATAAAAAATATATCAATAGATAATAATTTCTTATGTTTACGCGTATGTTATACAAAGAAAAAGACTGGATTTTTATATTACAATTTTCTTTCGACAGTCGACAAAATTATGCCGGCCTGTTGGAACCGGATAGACACTGCGTATTACTTTGAATGTTGCTTTTTCTATCAAGCAGAGTTCAGTCATTTTACGGAGTGATGAAGGTCCTGTGACCCTTAGCACACGTGTTATAATGACTGGTATTACGTTAATTACTATACTATGAGTGTGGAACTGAGAAAGATGCGCCTAATATTACAGAGGAGTTCATAATTCCATTGTTTCGCGCAGTTTCGATGCGGTTCTAACAAAATTTCACTCGCCGTGGGAAATATTAATATCAGATTATTACAATGTGTAGAGCATTATGGAGAAAGTGTATGCCGACGTTTGTGAATGTCGATCGTATCATCCGGTACTACAAATTACAATATTAATGGTCATAATGTTCAGGAAGCGATAAGAGAACGTTGATTCGATTTTGTTCTGAGACAAAACTGTTAATATTTGCTTCTAGGACTATACCGGCGCGGTGTACTTTACTTATATGTTGAGAATATAAGCGGTCGTTGTACTGGCTAAGGCTTCTATGTACAATCGTCGAGTATAATAAACAGATTATATAATTCTATGTTTCAATTAAGACTCACCCCCGCTTACGCCTTCGCTTTGAGTTTGAGTGTTGTGGCAGAGTCTTTTTAGTTGATACTATACAATATAGGTAGATACATTACACTAATAGATCAACGTGAAACTACTTTCTGATGTAAGTAAAATATGGCAATAATAAATGTATTGTTGTTTTAAAAAAATACTCAATATTTGCTCGTTCTAACATGTTCTGTTGTAGGATAATACATTCAAGGAGCCTGGCATTTATATACCCACTAACCAAACATTACAATATATAGATTGCTTTATACTCCTGATTTTGGCAAGCCCAAAAGATAATATTTTAATCGACTTTAAAAAAGAAGGAGGTTATCAATTCGATGTGTATTTTTCATGTTTGTAACCTCAGAACTTAGTTATTTATTAACCAATTTAAAAAGTCTTTTTTATTTCATAGAATATACTTCCAGATTGGTTCCATACATTATTCGATAGCGGAATGCTTGAAGATCCGGCTAATTTTAAAATCGTTTGAAGACAAAATATAAAGAATAATATTTGATTAAATTGCAACTTATCATATTACTAAATTTAATAATAAAAGAACTAAAAAAACTCGTAGTAAGCTAACACAATAATATACCAAGCCTTGTTCGGAACCGAGCTTTCTTCGGCCACACTACCTTATACATACTTCAAACAGCAAAATAATATTCTCAAATCCGCAGCAGAATCTATATCCTGCAAGTGATAAGTGGCCGAGTTAGAAACGTATTTATATCTCAGACGAGGAGGATCGCGTCGTAAATCTAAGTGGTATAAAATTGCGCGGTGCGTGGACGATATAAATCAGTACGAGACGCGATGCCCGAGTTATTGCTGTTGCCGCCCGTAAAGAGCATGCGAGTGAGTAATTTGATATCATAGTGGGGAAAACAATGTGGATTTAGATGTATTTGAAATATGTAGTTGTATCTATTGAGGTCTATTAATAATAAGAACGATAGTAAAGGATGTTATGATTGTATTCGTAGTGGATGTAACGAATCTAATTTATTGGCAACACAAAGGACTCGTTTTTGTCGTTGGCTCCGCCCGCAACAAGGTCCTTCTTAGCACAGATTTTTTTATTAAAGGTAGCCTGTACGTATTTTTGCCGCTTTATCTGTTAATAATACAAGCATGAAATAAATCGGTAATTGGTTCTTTCTCGAGGCGTGCGTAGAGTACACGCATATCACGCACCTTTAGATATGCAAATAAATAACTTTTTTGACTGAAACCATTACTGCAGCAAACAGCACCCACTACAATGCAATATCATGAGAAAATAGATTTGTTCAGCCACACAACACGTATACGCGGCAGTCGGCACTATACCAAACGGTAAAATGTTGAAATATTGCAAAAACAAGCACATCCATAATCGGTTCGCCGCGAGTTAACCGTAACCATAACGCGATACGTACAAACTTTACCTTAGACACGGTGCGTGCTAATTTGGTGCTTTTTACCGATTACATTTCGATTTTTATTTAGTGTCCTCTAAAAGATTCATAGTAAGCTGAAAAAATAATACTCTTTGATTTATAAAAAGTTTATTTTTTAAATACAAATCTTAAGAATGACTCTTTTCATAGATAAAATGAACGTAAAGGTAAAAGTGTCGAAAAATCCCTTATGTACTTATATGGCTATAAAGGTGTTTTTCGATTAAAACGAAATTTAAAAAGATGGATTCATTCACGTAAACGGAATAGAGCCCCCTGATTATGTTTATTTATTACACAGTGCAAGTTTTATAATATGTATTCCATGTTTCGGTGACATAAGTCTACTATTATGAGATATCTAATCGAAAAATAAAAATATACTTGGCGTTGGAATTTTATTATACAGCCATGAAATGTGCGGGTCAATTTGTCACGTGATACGCGTGAACGACACAAAAAGCATCTCGCAGTCGAGAAGTGATGAACGATGGTAAATTACAATATAATTGTCACTTTACAATAAAATCTAATTTAGTCTTAAACATGGATAGTCATTAAGTAGGTAGACAGCTGCAGTAGCGCATCGATCAGTATATCAAATGAATCTCTGATCCCTGCATCAACCTAAATGTCTGAGGGAGAAGTTGCGACCGAATGTCCTCGTAGATATCGGATGCTCTATTATTTAAGTGGATTCAGCAGGTCTTTCTAAGGATATCAGTAAGTTACGATAAATCTAGTGTTATGCGTTACTTTTTTCTAATTCATTATCTACTTCTCATATATCCTTATTTTGCTTTCCGATGTTATGTTGAATACGATGAAAAACATTTACGATCTATTTTTACAATCGAACAAATAGACAACAAACAGACTAATTTTATATTAGTTTCAAGCCCCCTCCCCTTAGTTCCTATCAAAACCGGATCGTATAAAGCGTAGTTTTAGCGCACTCCAGTAGGCGTCGATTAAGCAATTACCTGCGATGTCTCATCTATCATCCACTGATCGTGGGAGCTGGCCCGGCGTCTCCCGTGCGTGTCTCATGCCCTGCTTAGCGTTTAATCTATTATTAATTTGCCTCATGTAGTGAACCGTATATTTTCAACCTTTTTACTAGCAAGGCAAAGGAATACCTAGTTGGTTTTATTAGTTTACTAGGTACTGCGCGGGGCTCCGCCGATGTGAAAAAGTTTTTTCGAGATAAAAGACCGCTTTATAGTTTCTATACTTTAAGTTAAACATCTAGTAATACATCAGTGAAAAGTTTTTAGGTGATGCGTGTACAAACATACAGGCAGACAGACAAAGATCTAAAAACTGTTCTTTTGGCATTTGTGTTCTTGTGAACAATCTTTTTCTTGAGTGAGACCCCGAGAAATATATTAAATTGTGAATGTAATTAGTAAGGTCATTAAGTGACGCCCACACACTGATTTATAATTATTCTAAAGCTATTAAGCAATAGGCTCAGGAAATTTATACACATCATTTAATAAATATACAAATTCTTACAACATTATATGCTTAAGAAATGCTTTATCTCTGCGCAATTTTGAGTTATGTAGTAACTAAATATATATATATGTACATTTTGCTGATTTTTTTATGATTATTTTGTAAAGTTTCTAAAGTCAAAACCAATATATAAAACCCTATATAAAACCTGTCTATCGTTCTAAATAAAATAATTTAAATATTTAACCTATCCTCAAAAACCGTAGAAGGCGTTATGACAAAGCGCGCATCCTTTAAAGGCGATGCGCGAAGATTCCGCGTAAGGAGCGGGGCGTATTTCACGCGATAGCATCTTATCATCGGAGCGTGGCGCGAGCGCATGCGGGATGGCTGATATGCGCGTATTAACCCGCGAACGCAGGGTATGTGGCTTACTTAGCTACCAGAAATCTAATGAATTACTTTTCCTTCTATATTTTTTATTCTTAAAAGTCGGCAACAAATATATTTTCTACATCGTGGGTGTCTATAATACTTTTTGTTATCTCTTAGTGATTTCTCGTAGGTTCAAGAGTGGTAGGTACTATTGGTTACCGCCGGGTAATTTGTTTTTTCAATATAAAAATATTACGTTTTTACACTTTCCTGTCTGGATAAAAATTTTAAAAATATAATATTTATTTTATTAAATGATGTAGTGTGCATTGGCAGGGTTACTTGGCACTTATCTGGTTACAAAATTCCGCAGAAGCTGCATTTTTAAACTACCAGTAGCAGGTGACCTCAGGTGGAATTTGTACAACGTAAAATGTTCCTGATTTATGCTGTAGATAAATATAAAATATTTTATGAATAAAAATTTATAAACAACTCAGTAAGGTTTTTATTTTAAATAGCCACTAATAAGTTCAACAACATTTTCAGGCGCCGGGATCGTTGGCAAAACGATGTTGAATTTATTTGTATTTTTTTTTTCATTTACTTCATCAGAAGGCAGAGGGTGGCAACTGTTTATGAACTTTGACTATGCTACAGGCACCGACTACCACGAAAACCTTATTAAATCTCGCTTGTCCTTTGTTATGTCTTTTATTAAGCTCGTCCTCTGTCTCATTCTGAGTCAATTCAAGTATTAGATAAAATTTTGTTGCAATAGTTATTAGTTACGCTTCTGCCTACCGCTCGTGAATAAAGGCAAGCTTACGTATGTTTTCTATAATCTTATAGTAATCAAGGAAAAGAACGAAGAGTAGGTCAGTATATCACCGTATATATTACCGCGGACCTAACCGCAGACCGCACACCCTACCGACGTTCCACGATTGTTTGCTTTAATGATGTTATTGTTCCACTCCATCGAGGCACCGTGGGAGCCGCAGATTATGCAAATGTGATCGACTTTTTGTTCTACCCGTGGTAGGGGACAAGGGCCCTAATGAACGCCGGGGAAAGTATTGGTATGGCGGAATATCCAGCGATATATTTAGTATTAGTTTATGTTAGAATCTTATAGATGCAGAAACTTAAATTGTCAGGCGAATATTAAATGTAGTTTATTTACTAATATTATTAATGCAAGAGTCTGTAAACATATAAAAAGTGCTAAATGATTCTTAATGAATTTCGTTACATAGACCATGTCCTGAATTATCATGTAGGCCTTTTTTTTTCCAGATTAGTATAAACGGTGTAAGTATATTTTAGGAACTTCTATCAAAAAATTCTTGTTCCAGCTATACATAATTGTGTATTATATTTATTTATTTATTTTATTTATTTATTATTAAAGTTGCATCAACTAAGTAACACCATCAAACCTTAACAAAAGCATAGATTACAACAGCATTTTGTTCAAATGCTACTTATACAATTATAGATGCAAACGACAATTCAAATTATAAGTAACAAAGCATTATTACAATTAAATAAAATGCAACAACATCTAAAAATTAAGCTATACTACAACAAATATAAATAAAAAGAAAAAAATAAATCATTAAAACGAACAAAAATACACTATTAAATTAAATTAAGCCATAATCTATATAAATTACCTTTTTAACATTGTTTTTAAATTTACAAAGGGGATCAGAAAAGATATCAATAAAATAAGGTATATATTATACATACTATACTACAAAGTTTGGAAAAAGTCGTCGAGCGATAAACGTTAACACTCAATGATCGATACAATTATGCCGTGCTATCTAATTGCTCCCGCAGTGGCTTTCCACGCATCTAAAATTGTATCCAATTAAACAGTTAGCGTGATTTACAACAGTTCCGGCTTCCACGACTGCTTAAGTTGTGAGAAACAATTACAAAACACGCGTGTACGCCGCTTGCTTGACGTTTCATATTAAGAAACAAAGATTTGTTGAAGACTATGATTTCGTTTACGATAAGTATTGTTCGCTAATTTGAAATATGTCTTTGTGCAAACGATAAATGTCGAGTAATTCGCCATGTTTGGACAAATTACAATGCGACGTAATTATAATGTTTTTTTTTGTATTTATGTATTAACACAATATTTAGTTTCCTGAACTGAGCATCCTTCACAAGTTCGTTAGCAAGTTGCTAATGAGATGATCTGCATCATCATTATTTTAATGGCTTTTATTCTTGTCTTTTCAACACAAAGAACTAAAAAATATCACATAAAATATATATTTTGAAAGCTATATCAAGAACACATTCTAGCGATACATTCAAGTAACGATCCCAAACAAATTAATGACGACTATCACCGACATAGCGTTTAACAATCGATCGTAAACCACATTAACATGGGAAGATTATCGAAAAAATTACAAACAATATGGTATTAGCCTAGCTTAGCACGTCTAGGTCTAGGCAATATTTAGTCGTAAAAGCTATTAGGAGCGTGCGATCTGTGCCGCGGGAGATCTAGGCGGTAATTCTATGGCAAACTGTGGTTTCCCCGGGGTTTCGAAATAAGGAGTTGCAGACATCAAAGGTGTGGTTTCCTTATTCAGTGTCGTCAGGTATGGACCTATTGCCGCCGAATCACTGGCCCCCCTTTCTCTCCATCACTATACCATTGGTCCTAGAATACGCCTTTTCAAATCTATCGTTGGACCACCCTTTTACACTGTATTTTTGATATGTTATAGTATGTCGGGATAACAATAATTCTTTGTGAATGTATTTTTTTCCATGCGTAAGAGTTGATTGTAGAATCTTCTTTATATAGAATACAGTCTAGAGATCGTTTAGCAACTTATTTAAGCGGAAAGCGGAGGTGCGCTATCAGAGGCGGCCAGACTGCCGGTAATTGTTATGTTTGTTACGCCATGCCCATTGTTCGGCGCTGTCTGCAGCTCTGCCAGCGCTGGTCAATGCTGGCATTATTGCCAAATGGTTCTTACTGTATCCGGGACTTTGTTTTTTAATAGGTTTTGCGTAACGCATTGGAGATGTAGAATTAATGTGTTTTCGGCTTTGGTCTTTTGGTTCTGGTCATTGATTGCTAAACATTTTTATTGATGTTTCGGCAGTCACGAGTGAAATGAAACCCAAGGAAAAGGATAATTAGCAAGGGAATGTCGGTGGTGTAGCTATTGTTCGTGGACAGTTTAGCGCTTGATCAGGCGAACGGATCGCTTCCCTCCACAATCATTAGCATAAAACATTTAACTATAATATGTATAGCGCGCTGAAGTGGCTTGATTTTGGTAACTGTAGTTAGTCGGTAGAACCTAATATAATTAACTAAAGTTTAAACTTCAGTAAAAACAGTTAATTCGTTTTCATTCTCAATTTAAATTATATGAAATATGCAATTTATAGCATTTTAAAGTTCAACTTTTTGTCTAATTTTGGCCAGTATCCGCTACAATTATTATATAAAATATAATCATTAGACTCCTAAAACATAAAATTAACTATCGAATTTTCGAAATAATCGTCCTACGTTACCGCTTAGAATTATACGTTTGATAAATAATAGCATGGGGTTGCAATAATCGGCATTAATATAATGTTAGTGTTTATAGTTTGTAATACTGTGTAATAAGCTGGGCGTAATTACATGAATACATATAAACATTACGAGTAAATAAAGATACCGTTATACTGAACGTAAGGAACACTGTTTCCACAGCATGATATACGGGATTTAATTAATTTCTATAAGACTTCTCTGCGCACAGCAAAGTAACTACACATCTACTGATTGAAAATGTTATATCGTAATTTATGTAAAATTTTGATTTGCGAGGGATGTTGCATGTTATAATAGGTGTTTATGATTGTGGTTGACTAGTTTAATATCAGTTATAAGGAGCAGAAAATTTGGTACAGTTTTCTACTCAACTGTACACTCTTGTTAGGTACTTTTGAGACTATGATATCCCTGCTCGCAATGATAGTAAGTACCTGTAGAGCGTGTACGTGGAGGTTCGGTGTGCGGCGGCGGCTGCGCTGTCGATGAGGTGCTGCAGCGCGCGCGCCTGCTCGCCCAGTGTCAGCAACTCCAGCTCCTCTCGTCCTAGCTTGTACTGCAACTCTGCTTGCTGGATGCGTGTGTCTATGTTGCTGCCGACCGTACAGAAAGTTAACGACCTCGTTCAGATGTTATATTGTTTTGATTAGATGACTAACGAGTTTTACATTTGGATAGATACTATTTAAACCTGGAGTATGAGACTGTTGTCACGACTGATGTCATGTTGCCCGAGAAATTACTGAAGCTTTGAGCTGATTTACTAAAAAGGAAATATATTCTTTCAATGCCAGATTTATGGACTCAAAATTGTAATGAAGAAGGATCGTAAGTCCTTTTAAATTAGTTTTCCTTGCAAAAGACAAAGATAAATATGCTGAGATGACTGCCGTCTTTCACTAGTTAAAGACATATTAGAAAATTGAAGTAGAACTCACTCGGTAACATGCGTGTTATCCAGCCTCCGTCGCAGCTCCTGTATGTTGTTGCGCCTCGTCTCCAGGTCCTTCCTGACGCCCGCGGCTCGCTCCTCGAGTGCGCGCCGCTCGTCCGCCGATAGGGTGGGGCCCTCGTCGTGTGAGCTGGCGCGGGAGGCGGTGGGCGACGCGCTCTGAGCTGCTAGCCTCGCCGCGCTCAACGAAGCGCTCAGCTGTTTCTTGAGGCTAGATAGAAACGAATAATTCTTATTGTAGTTATGTGTTCGGTGTCGAAGTATTGCTTTCTCTATGAATTCGGAATAATAAATAAGATGGTACTGAAGCAATGTTTCGTCTAATGTCTATTTAGAAATATACATAAAGGATGCTAAAATGCATAATAGTTCCACGCTTTGAGTGTTTACAGAGAGAAGCAGACGTTAAGTTTATTATTATTGTTTCTTAAATCATTTATCTACGATATCTTTATTAGGTAAAGGTTAGTCGTACTTCTGTATGAGCGTGTCCTTGTCGCTGAGCGCGCTGCGAAGAGCGTCCAGCTCCCGGGAGACGTCACGTGCGCCTGCGCTGCGTCGGCGAGACCCTGATAGCGACACCTCGATACTCGCCATCTATATACAAAACAAACATGCATTTACATTCTTTATAAACATTAAAATGGCATATTTTGGTTTTCGTTACTAACAAAATTGCCGCTACATTCATTCAGCCTTCGATAACATTATAACATTAAACATTCAGCAACTGAATTTGTAAATATTTCATGTTGGCAGTTGTAGTAATTAATATTTCCCATACTTCACAGTTTATTATATCTTATAAATTTTGAAGAAACTACCCTTTTGACTTGCCTTAACGAGAGCCGTCCGTCAATAATTATTATCATTGGGTTGAGTACTGATAAGGTAACATGTGAGGAATGTCACGTGCAAAATAATATGAAGTTAATATTATATTCTCTATACAATATGCAAATCTTCTTTTAGCAATGCCGCGAACATTGTCTAAAAAAGAAAAAATACGGAATGCCTCAAGTCTTTTTCATTAATTTTCGTTTTACAGTAAATTGATAACTGTCTTGCATTAACGTCAGCCTTAAGGTACAGCTGCAGCATCACCTTGACTATGAGATAAGATTAATGAGACGTCTGATGTACCTTAATATTCCATAGGCGAATAAAAGTGAAGCAATAAACTTTGCGTCTTAATTATTGATGATAGAGAGCAAGTAGTTTCGTTATAGACAACGGGATATAATCGTTTAGAATATAACTTGAGAAATGTAAAACGATAGTTAACTTAGCAATGCAATATACCTGCATAGTTTTATATTCTTGTTATTGCTTTTCGTACTTTTACTAGATTATTTATTATGTAATATATATAGATTTTATAAACTTCTGGGAACTAGTTCTGCTCATGGAAACTGAAAGTTGGTAATTTTAGAGACTATTCATAACAGATAATCATTAAAGTTTTCAAAATAATAAAGAGTCTGATTTATAAAGATTGGTAAATCGTATGGTATTGTTTTGCATCTGTTATGTTGCAAACGCTAACCTTAGAGCTTATATTTTTAAATTACAGCTTAGCATTAACATCCTTGTCTACGACTAATGACATCATTTAATCTGCCGCCACAACGTCACTTGTCAACACATTACCACAGATTAAAAAATCTGCCGCTATTGCCGCGTAATGTGCGCTCACGAGCTGCGCCTGCGCATAAAAACTTAACCATAGACCATGATGCCCGCTGATTTATACGCCACCTGTCGCTCAGTTTCTCACTGGACCCCGCCTCTTATATTCTATTATTTATGATTTAGATAGATTGCTTTCGATCGATTAATTAATGTTGCTATATTACGGGTTGTAAAATTACAGTTTATACGTGATGTTGAGGTAATTACGCGTAATGTAGGTGTTTTAGTTGTTTTAGAGTAATAATGGATTTAGATGTCTGATGGTTTGAGATATGATGGATACGTTAATTTGATATTGTTTATGTAGGTACGTGGGTACTGGTACTGGTAGTTCTCTATAGGAATTTCGAAGGTGTGTGAAGTCTACCAATCCGCACTAGGCCAGCGTGGTGGACTAAGGCCTAATCCCTCTCAGTAGTAGAGGAGGCCCGTGCTCAGCAGTGGGCAATTATATAATACAGGGCTGATATTATTATATTATTATTATTAAAGGGGGGTTCCCTTTACTCTTCAGCAATGGGAATGATTAATACAAGGTTATATTTTTATCTAACGATTTCTACGAGATATTGCAACTTTGATTTTTCGGACGATCAATATCTCAGCTCCCCCCATGACCATGAAAGCTGCAGTCTTCGAAAAGTCGAGAGAAAATTATAATCTAAAAAATCCGCGATAAAATTCGAAAAATAGTTTTATTCCAAGGTTATGTTTTTGGTCTTTGTATCGCTGGCGGTTTATTGGTTAAAGGAAGTAGTTTATGCGCGTTCCTGCGCACGGTCCGTTCCACACCAGTTGTCGCCGCCTTCAACCGTCGGTACCTAGGTTTGACGAAACGACAACCGATTTATGAATTCTTATTACTTTTTACCGGTATGTAGATCCATTGATAACAGGAGTAAAGCGTTGTAATGAAGATTTATATCAGTTTTTTTATATAGAAGGGGAATGACTGCATCACCTGATGGTTAGTTGTCACCGACCTCTTTACACCACCACTATGGTTGGAAGTGTGTTATGCATCGCACCTAAATTATTAAAAATGGTAAGGAACGTTGCACAGAAATGAATATAAAAATTATAAGAGAGCATATTTTGTTAGCGTCTTTAACATTAAATTACTTTTTTATTAAGTGTGGGAAAATAAAAAAAATATTTTATACATTTTTAAAATACATTATAACATACCATAAAAACATAATCAATAAAACACTAATGGCGTAATGTGGGAAATATGTAACGAATTGGAAATTGAATAAATTCTTAAGTCTCGATATAACGCGCGGTACTACGAGCTCGGTTCTCACATGTGTTGCGAACGAAACTCGCATAATCAGCGCCATTATCGAGTTCCCAACTATTGTGTTCTAATTTTTATCTGACGGCTCGGCCCTTTTTTCTCACACACAATCTGATTATAAGAGTGAACATTCAGGAACTTAAAATGGTAGTAACGGCTCGTCCACACTGTAAAGTGGGCAAAGATAAAAGTTTTATCGGGGATTTCTTTTGTCTTTGTGGAGAGTATTCGAGAAAAACAACACGTGTATAAAATATTCAAAGGCGAAGATAATTAGTCGGGATTTCGGAGTGACAACGATAAAAGTGAGAATTTATTTATTTATTACATTTGCAGAAAGGCGAGATTTAAGCTAAAGACATTCTATCGGGCACATTAAGGACAAAGATTCACAGAAATGTATAAGCCGACCAAATATAAAAGTCAGAATAGTATACTCCCTAATAAATCATAATAATATGAGTATTTAATTTTAATATAGTTTAATTGAAACTTGTGAGATTGCTCCTATATCTTATGTTGATTTTACTTGCCATAAGTGCTCATAAGTCAACCTCCGATTATTTTAACGACTAATAAGATATTAATATCATTATACAGGGTCATTTTGAAATTGCGTTAAGTTAAATGAAACCACATACTTAACAACTTGGAAATGACACTTTACAATAAGTTACTTAAGCCGTAGACGTAAAATAAAAAATTGTAAGTTTCAAAAAAAATATATATAATTAAAACGTAGTTTTAATTTTACGCGCTCTAACGCTACTACTACTACTACTCTAAGAGAATTCAACATCATACATTCAGTCAAAAGTACACTCACGCACACGCCATATTCGCATTAAATTACAAAATGATAAAAAAACCAGAAATATAAAACCAGGAATTATGGTGAAAATATTCGTTATTAATGGATGATTTTTGGCAGAATGTCAGCAAAGGTGAAGACGAGTATGTGGTTTTATTTAGTAACGCAATGTCAAAATGACCCTGTATTATACGACACCGACCTAGGAAAATAACTTAAACATTCCGCAATGATAGAGCCATCGGAGTAATATCCATAATGCGATGGCACGACCGTTGACCCTGGCTGCGCGACCTGACCGACAGGTTGCATTCCGCCAATCACTGCGCCTCCAGGAATAGCCACGGACGCCAGATATACATAGCAAATACATTTCATTTTCACACCTCACTGCATTCACTTATTTTTATAGCTATAATAAAATTAATAATATAACTGGCAATACTAAAAATAAAATATAGCTATCTAGCCTCATTCTTTTTTTATACAGGCACGTAATGTGACCCCAGTTCACCTGATAGTAAGTGAAGTGGGGTCTAATTGAATGTTGACTGACGAGCGGTGATTACCCCTCGATAGTCGACATAATTATGCTGGCCTGTTGTAAACGGATACATTCAGGCTGATCCTGGAATGCGACACACTTCGTGGGTCACTAAGTCAGAATTTAAAATCTTGTGTACGTTGGTTGCTGGTCGTGCATTTTATTTAAGGCAGGATATTCTTGAAGTACTAAGTTATATTCCTCGCTATAACTTTCTTGTACAACTGACGGACAAGACGATCAAGCCATTCGCCTGATGAAAAGCGTCACAATGGCTCATAAACAGTAGCAATACAATCTAAATTTTGTATTACGAAGCACTATGTGCATATTACATTGGAATCATTAATGTAAGACGTTAGATGTTAAGTTTAGGACTCGCCCACACATTGCACCAGCTACAATGAAATTTAAATTAAAACACAAAAGCGCTTGGCAGTAAACCTATTTGTATAAAAGTTTATAGTAATCGGACACAGTCCCTTATTGATAAAGTTAAGCATTCTTGTTCAACATGAATTTATAAACAATATTCGTAGAATCGTCTTAAACCGAAGTAATTCAGAGGATTACTTGAAAACGCATAGCAAGTAGTAATTACATGCAGATCCGCCCGACTCTATATTACTTGGCATTAACTTTATCAGATTATTGCAAACTGGTGATGCTCCAGTACGAACGGAGGTAAATTAAATCGAAATTTATTCAAGGTTAATTTAACTCATAGCTTTAACGTAACTCAGATTACTGAGTTATAATTACACTATAGAATTATGTATATATTTGTAGTATGCCATAAGCCAGCTGGTAAGTGACGGACCATATACTTAAAATAACAAAATACTATCCATTGCGTTTACTATTCCGATCCACCCGATGTTACACGCTACGAAGCGCTTACAAGTCCAAAACTTCATAACGTATCAGACCCATTAGTCTAACCGAGTCTTTAAACATAACAGCTATAAATCATAATCTCGAACAACTTAGTGCTCTTTCAAATCATAAGATCAAGTAATTATCCGATATTAGAATCGAATGTTAGATTCCAGTATGCTATTGATGCTAATATCCAGCAATTACAATTACCTACAGAGTCTGACTTGACAGTCGTCCCTTACTTTCTTTACTTCAAACCGCCTTTTATGTAAGTATTTATAAAAAGCTGCACAAGAAGCGCGTCCGATGCGTCGCTGCGAGCGTATAATCGCGCGCTACAAAAAGCAGCAGATCTTGATCATCGCTGCAACAAATTGTATTATTGAAAAGCCACCGCCGGAGCAACGGGTTTGATATACGTAAGTCACAGTGTGGCACTGAGGATGAGTTTCCTTTAAGTATTGCACCGGACTCACATAAAACTAAACACTAGAATTTAATTTTTTATCATTATTTTGGTCACTTGTCTGCCTGATGAATGTAGTTGGGGGCAAGTTATGTTAAAGTGTTAATTTGGATTATAACTCAAAATGTTCATAATATTCGCCGTTGGTCCTGCGCCTGATCTCTCTCCGGTCACGACTGATTGCCGACTCGCCAGACTACGCGAGTGAAGGAACAGAGAGTGCACCAGTGTATTGCGCACACACTTGTACAATTAAAATATCTCCTGCATACCTGGCTGATCTCTGTTTGATTGATTGGTCGCCGTGACTGAAATTCGTCTAGAACGGATTCATTCATCCATTACTTCAATATGCTCACAGAACTAAGAAGACAATTCTACGTTTTAAAAATACTAAACTAAATAACTTGCCATACAATCCTTCTCTATACCACTTACATCATAATATACCTCGGAGATCTCTTATCACTATTGCGACAATTCTCACATCTTCTGTCTCTCTCATACTCTCCTCATACTTCCAAGAGCGAGAAGGACAGGTGAGAGGTACAATCCTCGGGAACTAGCAAAGATACGAGCGAGGGTAGTAAGTCACCCGGTGATTACAGCGAATATAAATATTTTATTTTACGGCGTCCAGTGTGTAAACTATAGGTTGTGTACGACTAAAAATATTCCCGGCACGTAGTATGAACCTTGACGAGGCTGTTATCCTGTGCGAAGCCTTAAAAGGGATTATCGAGCTTTGACTATTATATTTTCAAGCAAAAAGTATGATTTTCTATACGGTTGAATTACGGGACGCGCAGTGCACTTTTCTATAAATAAATAATAACAGAAATTAGATCTTGCAATTACACTGGAAGATTCTTTTTTGTGTTCAAGTTATCCTGTCATATTAGTAAGTCTTATAATACCTTGAATTAAAGATGTTTTTATATTGAGCTACGGGTTTCAAATAAATTAATATTGAGTTAGATTTCTATGCATTTCATGAATGGAGTACAATAAATTCGTTCGTTACATGCTCTTCACAGAGAGAACAAATACACATCTACTCACGATATGAAGAACACTTTCCTGTTTTAAGTTGACCGAATACGGAGGCCATCAACAAACATAAAAACCTCTATTAGACAATTTATTTTCTAACACCTTCAATAGTATTTGCGTTGGTTTTTGACAGAATTTGCTCCAGGGTCAGCCTGCGTATATTTGGTTTAAACAGGCCGGCATAATGGTGTCGACTGGCAAGGGATAATCACCTCTTGTCAGTCGACACGATCAGCATACCATTCCGCTTATCATCAGATGTAGCGGGGTCATTCGCCGGGTCCGTGGCGTAAATATATCGATACTTATTCAGTAGGTTGAAGACGAAAGACCTACCATATAACTTTATACAGTACTTAGTGTATTATAAAACAACATTACCTTATCTTGGTATAAGTAATTAAATTACTATATTCTACAGTTATTAAGATAAGTTTCTCGACCATTATGAGTTTGAATAGATCATGCAATTTATACCTGTCTTGGAGTAGTGAGTATTCGCGCGGAATGACAGTTAACCGTGCGTTGAAATCTTTTGTACGGCGCCACGGTGTTGATAGAGTTATGGCGACAAGGATTATAAAATTACTTATTATATTAAGTGTTATTTATTAAGTAGTTAGATATATTTATGCTTATTGGATAAATTTATTTTATAGTAGAATATAAATGTGATTGCCTATAAATTAACTTATTTATATATTTTTACTAGTTTTTTATTAGTTGGCGTGTGACTAATAAAATTAATCACTGCCGAAATCAACTTATCCTTTTAAATCATTAATTAAGTCATCGTTTCGCTTTTTTTTAATTTAAATATCTTGTATTTTCTGTATGCTTAAAAGTTTTTTTTTTCTTGAAACTGCCTGGGTGGGGTTGTTGTAATGCGTAGGCAGCATGATTACTGCTCTGTCTTGATGTCTCGGGTTCGAATTTGTATTGGGTTTTTCTACTCAGTATCAGCTCGAATCTGGAATTTGTGCCCGATGGGGTGATAGGCTCGGCCCCTTATCATATAATGGGACGGAATACACTCGGCGTAAAGTGGGTGCCCTGGTACCACTGCTAACTACTCCTTCGGACATAAAGACGTGACGGTAGTTTATTTTTGAAAATTTATTTATTACAACCACTTAAGGTAGCATTTTTGAACTTCGTTTAATGCGTTTATTTAGTGCTCTTCATTTCAAATCAATTAATGGTACACCATAATGGTACCATCGCAAAGTAGTAGATTTGTTGTTTTATTTCGTATGCTCAGTAGGGACGCTGGAAACCCAATAATATATTCAAAAGATTTTCTTTCCTTGATTAACACTGCCATGATCACCAAAGAATTACGAGTGGGGAAGTTGTAATAAGGAAATATCTTATTTCCCAAACTTCTTCGAAAAGATCTCGGTACAATCTAAACCGTTTTAATTCGTGCTCTATATTAAGTAATACTTCCTCTGATCTACATATTTGATAAGTTGGTAATGTAAACAGTGTGGCGCGTGCCGGTTCACTGACCTTGGCTTCCAGATTCTCGAGGTTGACGACTCCGCCCCCGCCGCCGCCCGCGCCTCCGCCCGCACCCCCGCCCGCCTCAAGCGTTTGCTGAAACAAAACATCACACTGCAAATATGTTTTGATTATATAATATTATGGTAAGGATAGGCCGTCTACTCTCTGCATAGTAGGGTTCGAAAGATTGTTTTATCAATGTTGTAATGAGTTTAAAACTAGTTCCCAATATTGACTTCAGATAGGTGGATGAAGATAATAACAAAGTCAAATCCTTCCTGCAATATATGGTGAGACACCATTTATCCTTTTGTGGAGATACCGTACAGTTACACTGTATTACAAAATCTAGGGGAAGCGTTGCTCGACCAGGGTACAGAGCTCACTACTTCTAGAGCCACAGTCCCTACTCGTTGCCAATAAGTTCAGCGAAATGCAGTCGCTTCATTTCCATAACTTTACTCAAGAATTATTATAAAACTTGGTTATTCTAATTTCTAATATATCTCATGTTCATACGTCTACTTGAAACTAAATTATATTAATATTTTGTCGGACAAATACTTCCCCACAATTTCTGGTAAAAAGTAAAGTAATTACGTATATATAAATATTCATAAATAAATAATTGGTGTCCCAAAACATAAGGGCCTGAGACCTGAGTGCAAGTCGTAAATGTGAGATAACGGTGTTATTTGCATATAACATGTCCGCAGGGCGCGCGGAGCGGCGCCGTGTCGCGCCCTATCTGATGCGCGTAATTATATGCCTCCAAATATCAGGTTTAAACGGTATTGTGTCATATATAAGCTGTTGTGTACGTGTTCATAGCTTCATTGGTCCAGAGGCGTACTTCAGCTGCGAATTGTGGAGTACAATCTTCGCCTCCTATATCGAGCAATATCAAAGTTGCACGATTTTTTCGATTTATTTTAAGTGGAACGTAAGTAAGATTATAGATATAAGACATATTATGTTTGATAAAATATAGGTTAAACTAGTTGCACCTTTTCTTTGTTAGTTCAGTTGGAATGATAATGTATGTCTTTATACACACATTATCCTCATCACATGTTTCAATTTGATTCTCTGGGACGACCAACTCTTTCACAATTTCGACAAGAGTCATTACTCAAAAGACTCTTTATTAATGTAAAGCGGCATGTCTTCATACCAACAAATCAAACCTTTAATTAAAATCTCTCATTTGTTCGTAAGCTTTTTGCTGTCGCGTGAGCTGCCTCGACGTAAGAAACTAAATATCTGGTAATGAACTAATTTCACATCACACGAATCAACCGATTCTCGCTCCGATGCGCCAACTTTCGACGCAACAAAAACCACGTGCGCGAACACGCTGCGCACGCGCACGCATCAGCTTTCTATACTGATTGTTTATTGAATATGTTTTGATTGGTGACAAAGATAATAACTTAATCTAATAACTCATGTAATAGTTGGCTAAATACCCCTATTTCGAATTCTCTCATGTGATCAGGCTAGCTACCACTATGTCGTCTACTTCTGCAGCCAAGTATGCAAGCATTGTTCTGATCCGAAGACACTCTAGTTGAGCATTATGAGATATAATATTTATAAAATATATTTTCTGTTCGTTATTTTATTACTTACTTTTTATAATTATAGTCCTTAGTTATGAATCAGATTTAAATTGTCGGTTATTACTGTGGTTAGCGGATGTCTGTAATGACATCGTTAGCGTGCATACTCCGTGCGCTTTGTTTATCTACCTCGAGTAATTCTAACAACATATTACAAGTAACTTTGATAAATGTTGTGATTTATAAAGGGGGGACTGTTGAGATGGAACAGAAACTGCAGCTAATGTAACCGTACCTACGCAGCTACAGTTTAACTTTCTTAGGATACAGAAGGGAAATAGGAGGCACATACATTTTTAATTTGAATTACTCATGTTATCATGGTAAATGACGGACACGTTACTAGTCACTATTACAAAAAAAGTCACACTGTTTTACACGCCTAAGGGCCTCTGCCTATTGAAGTGTAAAATAATGATATTCTTGTGAGAATACACTGAAATAGAATATCACGACTATATTCGTGTAAAAAATAGAATATCAATATTCAACTCTTGTAAAAAATAAAGAATCAGTTTTTCAATCTTATAATAAAGAGAACATTACTATTTTACCCTTGAAAAAAAGTAAGGCAGAAATAGATTCTGTGTCCGCTTTGTGCACTAGTTTATTAGACAGTGTCGAGGCGGTAGTCCGTAGAACACGACGAATTTGCACCTTCATGTTCCAATTGTCCCCTTAATCGGCAACCCCGACGAGGACAGTATGAAACATTTTCAGGATAAATATTGCTAGAGTGTACTTTTGCATTGTGTGCTTAACTAACAAGTGACTACAAAAAATGGTAAAAAGCTAGAATGGCTTATTTTGATGGATGTCATGGACAACATTTGTTCATTCATTAACATATTGCCATAATTCTTGCAACCGACAAGGGGTGCCGGTAAACATTGTAATACTTAGACAAACGTCTCTCATTCGTTGATCAGTTTGGCCTACATGTAATACGCATTTAGCCATACCAGGAAAAATAATAACAAAGACGCAAACCAATTATTAATCAATAGTACTCGGATGGTTGTCGATAAATCACAACCCACGAGCGTGTAGGTGCCGGCCCCGCAGCCTCGGAGCACGCCGGTAATAACGCGCTATGACAAGCTTCTTGTTTAGTACATGTTTTAGCATGTAGTTGTTTTAGATATGGGAACAAGTGGTGATGCTGGTCAGGGACTATTGTGAAGGTTGTGACCAAGTGCATCATGCAGATGCTTAGGGCGAGCAGTAAAAAAATCAATAAATACCTATGGAACTGACAATTTGAGTTAAATTCAGAGGCGAATAAAGCCAATTCTTTGTGAGTTGATTTCAGAGGCGAATAAAGCCTTTCTCTAATCACCTGATATTAAAATTGATAGACAACTTAACTTATTTATGTAATAACACATTTCATTATTAATGATCATACATTTCTAAACTACAATGAACCAGATGCAACATCGCTATGCTGTATAATTGCAGTGATAGGACACGGGAGCACCCACCGGGACTCGAACAATGGACCATTACGCATCGCCTTCCGATATTGGCTTTAATTGGGTCGCGCCTACACCAGGATATGTTGGCGTCTTACTGATTTGCAGATACTTATCACTGTCTAGGTGGGTTTGATCGGAGATCGGTTAGTGAATACATTAGTACGAGGATTTGTAAACATCGTCGACTTAGTTATGAATAATTTGTTAGATGTTTCGTTATGTACTTAGTTCAGACTAGGTGCAGCCAATGACGCAATCTATCCGCGAAGAGATAGGCAGAAAGACACCTAGACCGTCTTCAATTCGCAATTATAAACGTACCAAACGTTTTGTAATAGAAATCTTTTGTCAAAACCTGTGTCGGCAACAAATACTTATTTCGGATAAGTTAGGTGCGTTTGTTTAATTCAGTATTATAATTTTAAATTACAGTGGTGAAGGGTCCATATATTGCGATTCTTGCCGGCTTACCTTTCATAATTTATGTAAAATCTTATTAAAATACAACGATTTGCAAATCACTATTGTGCATGTTAGTACCTACATTTATGTTGTTTAGGGTTACCTTTCAGAAAATTTCACTCTTCACGGCTGTTAATTTACCTATCTGGATCAAACCAAGAACGTCACGGTTCGAAGTCCATGTACGCAGCCACTAGACTAATGAGATTGTATGATGTAGTTTAATACGTAGGCCGTGATGTTAGTGTTGCTCACCAGGCTGGCGGAGCGCTGCTGCTTGTTGAGGTCATGGTGCGAGCGCGCGCGGTCCTCGCCCGCGTCCGAGTACTGGCCCGACTTGCGGCTGCTGACAAATAAACTAATTAATATTCATTTGAAATACATATTATATTATACTATACGTATATAAACTCGTATATAAATCTTGTATCGCAGATGCAGGTGATCTAACATATTTAATTAGAAAGGTACCACGAATTCTTCAGCTAATTATAGGATTTAAGCTTTAAGGACATTACAGCATGTTAACATAGTATATTCAGTAAAGTGTAGTGATATGCGACTTTGAATTACGCGGTGATGTTGTTACTGTTAGGTGGGCGCAGAGCTAACCACCAGGCGAACAATGTTAGGTATATGAAATTGTTTAAAAAATATTACTTATATAGATTTTATGTCGAAGATCTTCGTGGTTTTTAATACTATGATACGGGACCACGCTTACTTAAATATTGAGGTATCGGTTACATAGGAATTTGATACAAATACTGTAATGTACACAAAAAAATGCCACCGAGGACCTTGAAACTGACTCGGTGAGTTATTTTGAACAAAGCGGCTCGTGTTACCGACACCCAAGTGCCACCAGCGGTAAAAGACTTTGTCAGAACTCGACACTTACCTCCAGAAACGACCTTGGTAGTTTATTAGAATTCATATACAAAAAATAATGATTTGTCATTTCGTTTCAAAACAACAAAGAATTAAGTGGATATTCGGTGATACTTCAATCGTTTAGTCTCTGTTTATGCTAGCAGTAGGTACTCGCCCTGATATGATGATTTCCTTATTTTATTAATTTCGACTTTAAGATAGGTTTGCCATTGATAGAGAGTAGAGATTAAGCAAGTTTGAGAACCTAATGCCATTAAAATACGTGTTTTTATCGAGGCTAGCTAGCAAGAGTTGTATTAAAGAGCGTGTGGGCAGGATAAACTCTGGGGCTATAAACAAGATGTCTTTCTACAATCGATGACATTAATAGAAAACGAAAAAATGTTTGGGAATGAGATGTTAGCGATGAGTCACGTGGTCGAAAGCGAACGAATAAATAAGAAAAAAACTGTAGATAGAATAGAAACGTGTGCAACGTGTTTGAAGCCTTTAGAATGTTTCGCTTTTAACACATTGTAACAAATATGTATAGATTTGATGAGACTTAGGACCGTATAAATAGATGCAATACAGTTTCACTCTTAAGTCTGATATCAGCTGACACGGTGTAAAATTAAAGGCACCATCTTAACATATGTGGAGTTCAGGGGTTTCCATTTCTTCATAAATTCACGTAAAATGAGTCTTATCTTTACAATAAGGATATAATATTGCCACAGATATATGCTATTTAAGAAACAGATATCAACAAAATCACAAATCTTATCACAAAATACCATCACATTAATTTAGTTAGCTGAATTTCGATTCTAATTGGACAACACAAACTCAGCTGATCACAGACGCTTAAATGACAGCCCAAGTTTAGTTTATTAAATAGTTCAATACTTTAAATGTCTACTTAAGATCCCACTCAAAGGTAATAACGGTTTGTTAATATGGCCCTTAAATGTGTCGAATTGATGCGCTCAGTAGCCCTATAGTACTTTGTTATACAGTTCTGGGTGCGGCGCGGCACACAGCCCTTTAAAAAGATCGGCTACAAAGAATACATGCATTTCGCATCGCTGTTGCATTTATCCCAATAAGGGCTGCACTAGCGTCGATTACAGGTCGACGGTAAGTCGCCAATGGTCGCCACCCACACGCGCTACCAGTATGGTAATCGAGCGAATCTGTCGCTTCGCATACCGAAACGCCACCCAAGTCGCTTAAAATACTGTCACTGTATAATCTGTGGGAATTTTAAATTTTCTCAATAGGATAGCTCAGTGAAGAGTATGATTTATGTCCAAAATATTATGGTGTATACATTAGAGGTGAAAGAATGTGGGTGAAATACGCGTATGTGTAGAGGTATATTGTTATGAAACAAGTCACACTTTAAATAAATAATCGAAATCGATTTAGCCTTTTGACAACTACCAAACTCTCTAAATTATGGTAACTTTCCTTAGTGCTGTCTGTACGATGCGATGCCAGCACCATATTTAAGAAATATGATTATAGAATTCCATTAATTTCCCATATGAGCAAATTACCAAGATGATATACACTACCTGTATGCCAAATCTCATCCGAAAAAATTGTTCAGGTATTACTTCTAACACACATCTAAACATCCATACATTTTCACAAACTTTTGCATTCATAATATTACCAAGATAAGACGGTAAGCAGCACAACGCAGTTTGGAATGGAATGGACTCCCGAGACGAAGGTTTAGAGCCCAAGGCTGAAGCACACATCTCTGACTTGTGTGTAAAGTAAAAAAATGTTATGTTAGATCATGTGAAGAGTATGTGAGGATTGTTACCTGGGCGCGAGCTTGCGGTGTGCGCGCCGCCCGCCGCTTATCATCGACAGCGTGCTCATCACCGCTGACATGGCGCACGCTCCTCCGGCCCATCAAACCTAACAACAAATAAAAGCACACTTCAAATATACGACGAAATATACTGTCTTCAAATATCAATATTATTCAGAGAAGAATTTTGTCTTATATATATTTAACGAGCAAGTGAGTTACTTAAAGAAGCAACACTGCTCATAAAAGAACGTGTTAATAAAGTCCAAAAATCCTAAAATAGAGAAAAATATTTATATTATATAATATTGCCAAAGCCAACGCAGTTTTTATCGCTTCTCTTGACTTTCTTTTAATTAATTAAGAACATTGTAAATTTACATATTTGCGAAATACCTACATCTATACATTTTAAATTTGTTCTTAATTTAAATTTTTTGCCATAATAAAAATGCAAATTTCTTATTAAATCGATATAAATGTCAAATAAAAACAGCGGTAGAATATAATGAATTGAATATAATAAAATGAATAATAAAATATATATAGCGATGTATACAAAGGTTTATAGTTTTAGTTTTAACACGGAACAATCGGAACATCAATAAACTCAAAGTGTTGAGATATTTATGGAACTGGTTTAGAGCTCGTCTTCTAAACGACGTTCGGTAGAATAAAGTAACATTGGTTTGGTATAAAATACGTCCAACATACAATAAGTTTACGCTTTTATCACGAGCTGGAAGAGTCACTTCAACATTGTATTCGTACTTGTGATATTATGAATTCTGTGACTGCTCATGATTAAATCCGTTTTTACCCGAAGGTACAAGGGATGCAAGGCACGGGCGCAGGAATCAAAACCTTGTAAAAATAAACTCTCCAAAAATAAATTACGCAATATCCACGTAAAAAATACAAAAAGCTAATAATGTTAAAATACAATTTACAAGCATCTATTCGTGTCTTCTTCCGTGTTAGTCTTTTCCATACATATTATAAAACAAAGTTTCCCTAAAGCTGTGTCTGTATGTGATTGATTTTCTTAAAATGTACTGATCGGATTTTTGTACGGTTTTTACGAAAAGATAGTGCAATTTTTGAGGAAAGTTAAGATGCTCTCTGACCTCTTATCCTAGAAATCCTGCGGGGTCGGGATTTACGCGGGAAAAACTTTGTGATACACTGATTTAATTCTAGAATAAAATTCTCCCTATACATGTTCCGACCAAAAACATATTTATTAACTCTTACATTTATAATATTGGAGAACAAGGTTTCATCTTCAAATACATATTTTTCAACTTATAATATTAACGGTAAATAAGTTGATGTGCGTTGTTTAGACCACTACATCGCATGTTATCTAAATTGTTAGCAAAATTAGGGCGGTATTAAACGTTTCCTTGAACCGCATTCCGGCTGAACTCGAGTGCGTCCCGGGGCTGGTGATTACGTCGCTGGCGGCTGTTATTACGCCGGCCGGCAATCACGACCACAATTACCGTACACAAGGTTTTGGCGGCCGTTGTTTTCCAATTGTAATCATAATTATGGCGTCGGATGTGAAACTAAAGTTATTATGAACGATTCAATTGTTTAGCTGAAAATATGATTAATTGTCGGACTCAATTTTAAATATGTATAGATCCGAGACTCTCGTGTTCTTTTGACAGTGTGTTTTATAGATAAAATACCCTGAACTTTGACACACATTCGCCGTAATAATGAACATTAACGTTTCAACTGATCACCTTTATCAAACAATTTGATCGATAGAAACAAAAGCACAATTAACTTAACTATTGTTTAGCAGTGATCAAAACTCATTACTGTTTAAAAAGGATCACACATAATTATATCATAATATTTTGTGTTCATTTTGTATTTGTTATTAAAGTCATGTGCAAACCGTTTTAATTAAGTTAAATAAATAAATAAACACTAATAGAAATCAAAAATGTATGGGAATGACACTCAAGCGATAGACTTATCGGTCAGGTACGTCATTGCCATATATTTTTAATTTTTTTTAGCGTTTCTGATTATAGAAAAACGTTTTGGTAAAGGCCTATATAACCACATGAATTATCGTGTACTCCTAACATAATAATTGTCAACATACTTTTTTAATCGTTTGTCAATTCCTTCGGACAGCTAACACCGCGCCTTTGTAATCGGCGGCGTCCATTACACTTCGGTAGTACGTTTAGCAGCCATTAACTGAACAGTTACTATTACAGGCTTAAATGGGTAATCTAAATATCAATTTGAATGGACGTTCATTACGCGAGCTAGCAGGGCTGCACTATTATGAAATGGAATGGGTCTTAATTAGTAGAAAATTGGTCGTTTTGCTTCGATTTACGATAAATTAAGAGAGTTAAATAATGCTAGAGGAATCATCAATATGTTTCTGACATTAATGTATATTCTAAAGACACGAACATCCATATAAACTGTTTGTTCAACATCTGAACTAAAATGGCAACCAAAACGTCACTGTTAAAACTAATTTATCTACTGGAACAACAAATAATTTTACTTATTTAACTAATATTTTTTATTCAAACCCAGGTTTGCACTTAGACTCGCGTTTTTATATTATGAACGCAACTCTGTACACAACCACAAGCGTCAATATTGACACCATACTAATTTTAGTATGGTGTCAAAATTGTCAGTTTGAATGGATGACAGTTCAATTAAGTTGAACACAGTGAATGTTCGTAACGCCAAATCTAGCTCTTGGTCTCTCGTGAATCGCCGGCGAGCCAAGACAGCTACATGACATTTGCGTGTGTCACGGGATTATAACCTTATATACTACATATATACTACATAATAAGGTTATTTTTCCGTCACACGCGTAGCTGTCAATGTTTGCCGGCAAACATTCAGCTACCTCACGGGCTAGTATTTAATACATATATATCGATATACGATATCGATGTACGTATATATAGATGGTTACCGACCGAGGTAAGTGTGAACTCGATCGGACACAAAACTGATCGTTTGAAATGCATAAGTTGGCAAATATGTATTGTGTATACAACAGTATCACCCAGGCCGAGATGACATACAGCTACCGTACATACATACCCGCACTGAGATAAAAATTTATATCGTTGACATCAAAAACAGCACCTACTTTACTATAAACATCAATAACCGGAACATCAACATTTATATCTATGCAAGAATCGAACTATCGTCTGGTCACTTTACAGACGTCTTCAAGATGCTCAACCCTAGAGGTCAGATGAAGTAATAAAGCAGTGGATGATATGCGGCATCAGCTTGAGATAACGGCACCTCGATTACAACCAATTACAGATGAACGCCGGGACAGTAGGTACATCCTCGCTCGGTATCAGGTTAATTCCGTACATTACATGTCTATTATGCTCGCGTTTATAGCTTTGTTTACTGTACTTTGTAAATTGTCTATGATTTTATTAACTAAGTATAGATGGTTTGCTCGCAGCTTCGTTTGTGTAAACTACCTCTTCCGGGATAAAATGTTGGCTGTGGAAGTATGAAGCGCTACCAATGTTATACCTTTCAGCTGTTTAGAAATTTAGGCCGGACGACCAAACAGATAAAAATAATAAAATACACGTAACGTTTACGATTTTACATAGATTTATATGATGTCTTGGTTTAAAAGAAATAAAGAATTTAATTAAGATTACACGCCCAAATATCCCACAAGTTTTCGCAATTATAATTAATATTCGAGATTTAAAGGGCGGTATATCGTAATCTCGCTCCGAGCACAGACTTTAACTACAACGATGACGCAACATCCGACTAACATGTTCATAGTATACAAATAAAATGATAGCAGACGTTAAACGGATCTGTCGTGCACAAAAACCTTGGTTTAGCCGCGTCATGTGCAAGATTGATGGCGGTCCGCCTCCGAGCCGCGCGTCCACCACATGCCTTAACTCGTGCCCGGCATTACACAGGGAGGCATAGTAGGACATGTGGGAAACGAAATGTTTATGTACAAAATGGCGTCGGACTTCAAAAAAAATTATAATTTTAAATAGTTTTTTACGATGATTTTAGGTGATGACAATTGTGTTGACTTGACCTTAAGCATACAAGGTTCTTTGAGATGATGACCTATTGCCAGGAGTCCATTACACAAAATTATAGGAAATTCAAAAGCCAATTTGGGTATCGCAAAAATGATTCTGCATTTTACTTACATGCATAATTAACTGTAAACCAATTTTTAGCACAAAATATCTACATTGGTACCGACATAGAGTTCTATTTTAACAACCTACTATCATATAAAAAGTTCGCATATACTCCAGTGGCGAAAGGTAAAATATTCCGAAAAGCAACTCTACACAGTATAAAGGTAATAATAGGCAGGAATGCGTTCTGCAAATCGTCCTAATAGTAGATTCTACATAAGGGAAGCCAGCAGGATTGGGTTATATAGACCCTTCGCCACTGATATACTCACTAACATTGCCAAGTTTCCTTACCGCTCCTCTTTGTATAACACAAGCAACTGTCTACTGCCGTAATATCTATTGAATAATGCGTGCGAGTATACGCAATAACGAAGGACGACGCTAAGCGTTTTGGCAGTTTGGTAATAATACGCTTAATGCCTATGTTATATGACGAGGACACAACACTTTTAGCAAGAATGAGGGGAGAAATTATGGCTAAACTGATGACGCGTTAAATGATGATGTTTTTCAGACCATGCTGGTGGTAGGATATATTTTATATCCGCACGGATACCGACCACCGTACATAACGTGTTAAAGCCCACGTAAGTGTGTCGTTTCCGGGATCAGCCTGCGTATATCCGGTTCCAACAGGCCGGCATAATTGTGTCGACTGCCGAGTGGTAATCATCCCTCGTCAACCGAAGCTCTATTAGACCTAACTTCAGTTACCATCAGGTGCGGTAGAGTCACTAGGTAGTGTTCGTTTAAAAAAGAAGACCATCAAAATCAAAACCACACGAGGTGCTTTTTATACACATTAAATCTGCACTTAATCAGTTTTTGGCTGTTCTTGTCGGGTTTTTATTTTTTATTACTTAAGTCATTAAACTTAGATGCTACACTTCGGTAATGATAAAACATAATATATTAGTAGAGAATAGAAAACCAATAATGTTTTATAAATAACTTTCTCCACAGAAACAAATAAATACAATTTTAATATTACGTCACAAGTTAAACACACGATTAATGATATTCCCGCGGAAATGTTAATGATGGCGTCGCTCGGCGCTCCATTATGTATATAATATGCAAAACCAAATATCGCTACGTTAAACAGATTTATTTGAAATGTTAATGCTCGCCCATAAATCAACGCATGAGTCTAATGTCCACAGCGATTAGCATGCGTTGCGGAACAAAACATCCGATGGACCATTACAGGGAGCATTTCGAAAGTTCGTTACGTCGGCCTTACGAAATTATTACAATAAATAATGAGTATAATATTCATCAATAAAATCCAACTTATATCATAAAATAAATATAATATATAACAATAAAAAAAATTAAATAACATAAGTATTTTCAATTATTAATCTACCGTGGCAACTCGATAGCAATTACATACAGTATTTTTAATTACGAAGCTCTACTAGGCAATACAGTACGTCTATAACCATACGATATTAGACGTAAAGTCGCATCATTCCCAGGTTTAACTCTAATTAAAATATTCGTTAAAACTTAAAGAAACGCCTTGAAATAGATAGCAGTTGTACCCAGTACCTGTCTAGGTAAATTCAAGCATTCGAGATCATCTGTCAGAATAAATCATCGTTAATATTTATTAGTTTTGTTTACTCTCGCTACATTGTATTCAATTGATGTATCGAGTGGTGAGTGAAAACGCGTGGTGAATTGCAATGACTCGCGCCGAATGTACGCAAAAACTGTGAATGTTGTGAAACATGTGCTGTTTTATAGACGCGAACCCGATACCTTACCTCATTTGGACACTTTTTGTATAAAGCACACGTATACTTGCGTTAAGAGTATTCTTACAAATCTGTCCTTTAAAGACAAATACTTATATCATTACAATTGCATCTTTGAAATACCGACAGAAGTCTTATGCTTCAGCTATATTCAATGTAGTATAGGGCCTTGTAGAGCGACTTAATTCAAACTTTTATGCTGTTGCTACCACACATATAATATGCACAGCGTATAAGAAATCATAATAGTATAAGTTCTGTATTATATACTGACTCACTGCTGGGCACGGGCCTCCTCTACTAACGAGAGGGATTAGGTCTTAGTCCACCAAGCTGGTCTAGTGCGATAGACTTCTCATACTCTCAAAATTCTTGGAGAATTTCTCAAGTATGCAGATTTCCTCACGATGTTTTATTTCACCATTAAAGCAAGCCATAATTCATAAAGTATAACTCATAATTTTTAGAATAATCAAAGGTGCCCTTGGGATTTGAACCAGCAGACATTTGTCCCGGCAGTCCGTTCCACTCTCAACTAGGCTATCGCCGCTCATAAGGAATCATGTGTAAGCAAATTGCGAATATAGTTATTGTTATTAAATCGAATAACATTTCAAGCCATTTAATATGAATGCTTCTAATCGTTTATGGTGTGGGTCAGTCACGAGAACGTTTAACACGGCAACATATAAATATAAAGCGTTGATTAAACACAATATGAATGCTGGGTGCTCCGTGGTCCCGCAGAACAGGCGTAAGTTATGCAGACATGCGCCTTGCATGCATGGTGATTTAACGCTATGGGAACATGTCATGGACTGTCTGGATACAGCGGTGAGCCAGTATGTCTTAAGTCTTTAATAATTTCCTAGTAATAATATAGAGCAAGTGTGTATACGGAATATAGGTCTTGTAGGAGAATCTTAGGGACAAAATAATAATAATAATATACTTAGATATCTATGTATATGAAATCCTTAGGTACCAATATCTTCATGTTATTTATTAATAGTTTCTATAAAACAAAAACATTACACGTCATAGTAACTATGAATATACGATTTGTTTTCTTATTTCATGCATTCTGATAGTTATATCGTAGTATTTAATATTTCTCCTCTATCCTATCTTCACGATAACATGTGACGTTATTCGCCGTGTGTAAAATTGTAGGGCGGGTCCGCCAAACCGGTCGCGTTCCCATCTCCGAGTCTTTAGCCATTTTAAACAATATAAAGACAGAGATAAATTCAGCTTATCTCCTACAGACACGATTAATTACTTAAAATATCCATGAATATTTAAAAAGTTAATAATAAAAAAAGTGTTTTTATAGTTCAGAAGTCGCAATGTAAAAAGCATGATGTTTTTTAATTCATATTTTTATGACATTCCTTTATATGGAACTTGTAGAGAAAATGAAAAAGGCTACTTTTTTGTTTTTCTCATTCATGAAATATTAAATGTGTTTTAATATTTTTTGGATTCCTGGATGATGTTACTTCTTTTTAAATGTTAGTGAAGTGTTTATTACTCTAAATACTTTTCCCCTCATAAGCACATATAAAAACAGGGCAGTAAGTCTAAGTGTCCGCCCAAGAGCCCCAATATTATCGTCCATTTGATCATCCGGTTCAGAATGTATATTCTCAGAAGGACTCTTGGAGACTGATTCATCTGGCACTAAAGCTACCTTGGAAGGACTCTTAGACTCTGGTTTATCAGATGTTACGCTATCCATATCTGCAACATTAGTGTAGTGTACTGGCTGGTACGTTTTTCTTAATATAATGTTTTGTTTCAAAGAAATGTCAGTTTGTAAATAAATGGATTCCGGAGTACAAACTCAGAATATTATTTCCATGTTTTCTGGAATTCTACAGTGGCGACGAGGAAAATTGAGAACATATTGTATGTAAGTTATCTCGGAGGAAGGGTATAGCGTGTTAAAATGTCGATTGGAAAGGTATCAAAATTCGACGTACAAAATGGTACGTGGTCAACATATATAGACCGACTGGAAATGTATTTCAAAGTAAATAATGTGAAAGAAGACATGAGGTTACCAACTTTAATTGCTGTAATGGGCGAAGAGGCCTATGAACTATTAGTCAACTTATCCAGTCCGAAAAAACCCTCAGAATCCGAGTACGAAAAAGTGGTGGAGCAGATGCGGAATCATCTGCAACCCACACCATCGCCTCTAGCGGAGCGCTATAAATTTAGGCAGAGGAGACAAGAAAGCCAAGAAACTGTTGCCGTTTACGTGGCGGAATTAAAAAATGTCACGTTATTGTGAATTTCGAGCAAATTTGAACGAAAATTTAAGAGATCAATTTGTCTGTGGGATTAAAAGCGAGGTGATTCGGCAGCGTCTATTTGCCGAAAACGGTATTCTGTCTTTTCCGGAAGCTGTGATGTTGGCGAGCTCATTAGAAGCGGCGGAGAGAGATGCGGCGGCTGTGATGGTTCTGAGTGCGGAAGTGACGGAATCACCGACGACTGCAGAGGGAAAAGTGCACTTACTCGCGTCGCATGAGCGTGCAAAGAAGGCTCGTGGCGGTCTTTTGTTCACGGAAATAGCGGATCGCGGACAGGGCACAGAGTCCGCAGCACAGGTTGTGGCCGATGCGGTTCTATAGATCATGGTAATGTAGACTGTAGGTACCGCGACTTCGTATGCGGAAGATGCGGAATTGTTGGTCACTTACGGCGAATGTGCCGATTTGTCGCGGCATCGAAGACTCGAGCAAGTGTAATACCAGCGGTGGCAAGATCTCAGGGTCGCACAGGAATACACCACGGCCAAGCCAATCAACGGGAAAATGCCGAAGAGCAGTCGGATGTAGAAGAGAACCTTCACCAGTTATGTTTAAATAATTATAAGGCGGTGAGTTTGCCCATATCCATTGATGGTTGTACTATACAAATGGAAGTAGACACGGGTTCAGCTGTGTCATGCATTAGTAAGAGCACATATGATGCGTATTTTAATCATCTAAAACTGAAGCCGCACAAGATAGTTTTTAATTTTTATAATGGTGTAAGTATAAAACCCATAGGGGTTATTAATCCGCTAGTACGTTACAGGGAACAAACTAAACGATTAGAGTTGTTTGTAGTAAAAGGAGGTACTACCTCACTCTTAGGAAGGCAGTGGTTAACTGAACTACATATCAAAATACCACTATTTACCAATATGAATGTAAACCATTGTAATGTTGATCGGACTCATTTTAATAAAGAAATAAACTTATTATTTGACAGATATAACAAGCTGTTTGATGGACGTTTGGGCCGATTCACTGGCTGTAAGGCGATGTTGAAATTACGGGAATCGGCGGTTCCGGTGTTCCATCGTGCGCGGCCACTGCCTTACGCACTGCGCGACCGTGTTGACGCAGAGTTAGACAGAATGCTGCGCGATGGAATAATCGAGCCAGTCGATTGTTCCGACTGGGCGTCTCCTCTGGTACCGGTAAATAAAGCGGATGGCTCTCTGAGAATCTGTGCGGATTATAAGGCTACTGTTAATCCTATGCTATATGTAGATAGGTTTCCGTTACCGAGAATTGATGACTTATTGGTGCGCCTAGGCGGGGCTAAATATTTTTCTAAGATAGATTTATCCCAGGCCTATAACCAGATAGAGTTAGATGAAACAAAAAATATACTGTGATAAATACTCATCGCGGCTTATTTCAGTATAATAGATTAGTTTATGGTCTAGCGTCTAGTGCGGGCATTTTTCAGCGCATAATGTGTGAATTAGTAAAGGGAATTCCTAATGTAGAGGTATTTTTAGACGATGTGATAATAGGAGGTAGCAATAAGGAGGAGCATTTGGCCGCTTTAGAAGCAGTGCTTGAGAGACTTTATATTAAAGGAATGAAATTGAAAACCGAAAAATGTGTTTTCTTAGTTGATGAAGTAAAGTATTTAGGATACGTTTTACACAAGGACGGCATTAAAACCGACCCAGCGAAATTGGAGGCGATTGATAAAATACCTAGACCGAGTAATGTTACGGAGTTGCGATCTTTTATAGGACTAATTAACTTTTACGCGAGATTCGTAAAGAATATGAGCACTATATTAGTACCGCTCTACGAATTATTCAAAAGGGCAAGGTTTGGGTTTGGTCGGCCGAATGTGAACGTTCTTTTAGTAAAATTAAGCAGTTAATGATGAGTACAGAGGTTTTAGCGCATTACGACCCAAATAAGCCTCTTATTCTGACTTGTGATGCGAGTGCGCGTGGAGTTGGAGCGGTGCTATCGCAACCGGCGGCAAGCGGAACGGGAGAGCGCCCGATAGCTTATGTATCGCGCACTCTTACCGACGCGGAAAAGAATTACTCTCAAATACATCGTGAAGCGTTGGCAATAATATTCGGGGTCAAAAAGTTTCACCAGTATTTGTATGGGCGTCATTTTCTCTTGAGAACGGACCATAAGCCGTTGGTATCGATCTTCGGCCCTCATAAAGGAATTCCAACGATGGTAGCTAGTCGTATGCAAAGGTGGGCTATCATTTTATCTGCTTATGATTTTGAAATAGAATATGTTAGGTCGGAGAGAAATGGTGCCGACGGGTTGTCGCGTTTACCGATAAATAGTAAGCAAGATGTCACTGTGCCGGAACAAACTTATTTGCATTTTGTTCAACAGGCTTTATTGTTAGATTATAAAGAGTTAAAACTACAGACTAGTAAGGATCCGGTTTTATCGAGGATATTGAGTTTTTTGCGCGATGGTTGGCCAAGAGACTGTGATATCGAAGAGTTTAGACCTTATTTTAATCGGAAAGATGAACTCTATGAAGAATTGAGTTGCGTGTTGTGGGGGCATAGATTATTGATTCCGGTGAAGTGTAGGGAAAAAGTTTTGAGGATGCTCCATGAGCCCCATATGGGTATAGTTAAATCCAAGGCTATGGCTCGTAGTTACGTATGGTGGCCCGGACTTGATGAAGAAATAGAGCGCATGTGTCGTAGTTGTGAGATATGTGCTGCTCAGGCGGATGCTCCGCCGCGGCAAACTCCGAGTATGTGGCCGTGGCCGAATCATCCATGGACCAGGCTGCATTTAGATTTCATGGGGCCCGTATTTGGGAAAACATACTTGATCGTAGTGGACGCTACATCTAAATGGACGGAACTTTTCCATATGAGTAATACAACAGGACCGAAGGTCATAGATAAGTTATGTGAACTTTTTAGCAGATGGGGCCTACCCAAGCAGATCGTTACGGATAATGGGCCCCAGTTTACGTGCAATGAGTTTGGTAGTTTCCTTAAATCTAATGGTATAGATCACGTTTTTCGGCGCCATATCATCCTTCCTCAAACGGTCTCGCGGAAAATGCAGTGCGATCCTTAAAGAGGGTTATTAAGAAAGCAGTGCAGGCTAAGGAAGAAGTTGATAAAGCACTTTATACTTATCTTTTACACTATAGAAATACTGCGCATTCGACTACGGGAGAAAGCCCTGCAATGTTAATGTTAGGTAGACGGTTACGGACGAAGTTAGACGTTTTAAGGCCAGACAGGGAGAATTTTGTAAGGAAAGCTCAGCAACGGCAAAGTGGAGCTAGAAAAGGGGTACACAGATCTTTCGATCAGAGTGAAGAGGTATGGTACCGTCAGTATTTGAGTGGAGACAAATGGGTCTCAGGCAAAATTCAGAGATGTTTAGGGAATACTGATTACGAGATTGTAGGCAGCCGGGGAGAGTTAGTTCACAGGCATATAGACCAAATTAAAAGGAAGTATCATAAAAATGAATACCAAATTAGGGAAGGGAGAACGCTAGTTTATCCCTAGCGATTCCAATGAAAAGGGTGTCTCAACTTCCTAATGCAGGATTAAGGTCAGCACTAGGTTCAGAGCCAGCCACTTTATCATCGGTGCAGGGGCAGAGAGTGTGCGATTCCGCAATTCATACTCCGGTCAGTAGACCGATCGCGACGCGGTCTCCGTTAGTGGAACTTCAGGGTAGTGCCACCCCGGTATCACCTGAATTTCAGGACGCCTTACCGTATGAGCCAACGACTCCACGTCCCAGGCAACGCCCTATTAGGCAGTGTAGATTAACAAACGTTCCTGATTATAGAATGTGAGGTATTATCATTTTAAGTTGTAGAGTTGAGTGTTTTGTTAATTTAGTTTGGAGGAGTGTAGTGTACTGGCTGGTACGTTTTTCTTAATATAATGTTTTGTTTCAAAGAAATGTCAGTTTGTAAATAAATGGATTCCGGGTACAAACTCAGAATATTATTTCCATGTTTTCTGGAATTCTACAGTAAATGACCAATTTTAACTTTTCCTTTACATGTCTAGTTGATGTGGCTATTGTTTATGGGTGTTCGTAAAAAATAAATAAATAATAAAATGCTTTATTTATCACATAGGCGAACATAGTTGCACTTATGATAAATCAAGTTACATGAGAATATTTAATTATTACTTAAATAAAGTAACTGATATAAACCATAGACAATTTATATTGAGCAGAAGCCCACCGACCTGGTCATCTCATCAGTAGTATAAAACTCCACGGACTCTGAGTGCAGCCCGCGCCGGGCGACGTGCGCAACGCCCTTGCCGCGTCCGACGCTCCTTCTAATTTATACGCGTTTTATTTTAACTTTCCCTTCACATTTAATCTATCTGCGTGAGAGTTTTAGTATTTTCTCCGTGCCCATGGGATTTTAGTCTTAGCTCATGTGAAGTTTTCTTTTAAGCTTTGTGTAATATTATGCAGTGGATCATTTATGCTGGACTGCCTCGGTGGCGTAGTTGTATTGCATGTCCGGTACAATAGCGCTCTGAGGTCCTTGGTTCGAATCCCGGGTCGGGCAAAGTGATATTTGGGTTTTTCTGCTCAGTATCATCCCGGAGTCTGGAATTTGTGCCCGATATGGCGATAGGCTCGCCCCCTATCACATCATGGGACGGAACATACTTGGCGAAAAGTGGGTGCCCTAGTTGCGCCTCTGCATACTCCTTCGGGGATAAATGCGTGATGTTATGTATGTATCATTTATGCTGAGCAATTAATACAAGAACATTTTTTGATGCGGGCACAGAATGTAACCACACTGCACTTAATAGTAAGTGGAGTCGTTCCAATAGATTGTCGACTAATGAGAGATGATTACCTCTCGACAGTCGATACAACTAGCTTTCTTGTAACTATTTACGACTGCCAATAGCAATAGCAATACATACCCAAACTTTACATTTTGTCAAGCTTTGAAATTAAACTAATTTTCGGATTCTATCGCGGTATTAGTGTTTTATTTTTTCCCGACGTTTCGAAGAATTTGCAGCCTTCATGGTCACGGGGGGGACTTCAATGTCTAACATTCGCGTAAACATAAGAAATCATTTTATCAAGCTCCCCATGCAGGAGTCCGCTAGTCGTTCGACGACATTAGATTTTGTCATATAATGCCCAGTAACTACTCTTTCTATCCCCGCACTTAACAAGAAGTCATCTATAAAAATACCATTACCAAAACAAGACCCTCCTTTTTCTTCGCCGTAGTTGAGTAAATAAAACGACATAGCATTCACATGTGTGCCAACACTAGAATTCCACGCATCGTAGTTACAAAGTACGACATATTTACTTTTATTTAACATTTCTCGTAATCAATCCAGGCTCATGTCGGTTAGATCTTAAATCTAGATCTAGATTAGATTGCCTAAGTATAAGAGAATCATTTATACCAGTATAGGTATTTATTCCATATCGTTTTTAAGCCTACTTCCCGTGGAATGAAGCTTACGTGAAACAAATATTTGCGGATCATATGACCACATAGAATTCCATGCTAGGATTAAATTTTAAATAATTTTATACGAATACGTAATAAACAAGATTCATCTTAGTTTGGGAAGCAGAACTGACCTTTATCGTTTCACAACCACGTACACTTCGCCGCAGAATCTCTCAAAAGATAGTGGACAGTAGTTCGAAAGTAAAAAGCGGTTATGTTAACTCGTAGATAAGGCGAGTGTTCTAATGTAGCTTGTTTTTACGGCCAAACAAGTTTACATACTCGCAGTGTCAAGAAAATCAATCTGCTGTCACTTCTCATTAGGTGAGAGTACGGCGCGGAAGTATCATAGATAAACAATTAAAAATGGAGTCAATGCGTGGTTATTATTTATTAGTTAAAGGAAGATATCGGAGCGGATAAAAAAAGCGGCTGCACGCTAAAAAGTGTGTGAAGTATCAATTAGTAATTATATTTTAGCAATAAGTCCACGGCAACCTAGTTCGGAATGAAACGGTCTGCCAAGACGGATATCCTCAAGTTCAAATGCCAACGCACACATTTGACTTTTCTAAGTAATGTGTATTATATTATTATTATATTATATTATTATTGTATTATTATTATTATTACCTAATGACTACCGTGCCTTAAAACAAGACATCGTGACAAAACCTATATACCTATATTCTAAAACGAATTTATAATGTAATATGTATGTGAAATCTGCCAGCCCGCATTAGACCATCATGATGGACTAAGGCCTAAAACTCTCTCAGTAGTAGACTGTATAAAACGCTACAATGGTACAAGTTTCTCTGTGAGACAGGTGCGCTCGTCTAGCTCATTCTGTTGCATACAAACACGCCTTCACAACTAAATGATTCGTTTTATACACTAATGCACAATTTTATACACTAAATGATTTCTATTCACCCGAAAGATGATCCGCTTGCTTTTATGAATATAATAAGCTGGACTATTAACAATTTCAATAACGGGAGACGTAATAGCGGTGATCTCCTGCTGCGAGTATCTTCCAAGATTGTGTAATTGCGTTACTATCGGATGCTGGGCAATCGTTTATGTGCTATTATATTGCGTAGCATGGAATCCGTTTGTTGTTTCATAAAATATTTAAGATTTTTATTCCTTTACAGTGTATACGATATGCATCCCGTATGTGGACGTATAACCATCTCGTATAATGCTGCTGCCAATATTGTTGTGGATTCTAAAGATGAGCAATTAAAGTGTGTTTTTGGAATTGAAAAAACGCTTGTGTGTATAATAATATTTAAGTTTACGCGCGGTGAGCAATACGCCCACACCTATAATATAGAATGGAATTAGACTTCGCACCAGACTTACTGGAACATAGCATAATGTAACTTGTGTTATATACCAGTGCCATTTTTTCACAGACATAACACATTCTAAAGCGAAGGTGACATTAATAGATATTTCATTTTGATATTTTGAATACATTTTATTAAGTAGATCGTTAAACGTTAGTGAAATTCTCCGTGTTCCCACATACGATGCGTGACTGACAGGTGCGCGCTCAGCCGACGCGCCGCGCCCTGAGGGCAGAGAGCATCATCCGCGGACCGCGACCCGCCCTCTTCAAACACCCATAATGATTCATTGAACTACGCTCAATACGAGTACATAAGGTTTCATTCCAGGTCTATAGACGCAACTAGTGCATGCGGTACGCTGAGATTCTGGTCGTATAAGTTTCTTTATGCAATAGAATTTGAAGCGGTCTTCACCGGTCGATTATGCGTCGAACTGTATATCTTTGGCTAGTCAATATTAAAGAGTAAGTACGTAAGAAAATAAAAGCTATACTACTTCTTCAGCCTTTATATTGAGTGCCTAGGGATACATCAATCCACATGAGACCAGCATTATTGGAAGATACCTGTAGGTACCTAAGTTAACTATATGAAAATGGCAGCATCGTTCTAACATCCAAATACTTATCAATATCGATAAAGACCTCACAACAAGAAAGCAGTTGGCCGGATAACGGTAACAGTCCACAATTTATCGTCTGCCGACCCCGCCTCCGCGGGATTAAGGTCGTGAAGATGTCGTGTCCGCGTTGGGAGGTATTTATTTTTACATTACTAGAGATTGATTATCGTCAGTTGGATGTCTAGTAACGCGAGACGCAGTAATTTATCGTTGATTATTTTTAATAGTAACTGATATTAATTATACACACGCTATATACGTTTACGTATATGTGGATACTACATAAATTCTTAAAGCTGATCTCGCACGCAAGAGTCATTTGGGTTGATATCACCGATATTTTCATGTCAGCCGTTAAGTGCCAGTTTGCAAAAACTTGTAATTCAATTTGAAAAACACTATAGCCAGAGTACTAAATATTATGATACTTAACATGTTGTGTCTCAGTATGATGAGCGCAGTACGAGTAAATTTTGTGATTCGAATTTCTGCATAGGTGCTTTTATTGTTTATTGACGATGATCCTTAACATTAGATTAGAGAAAAACCGTCTTTGGCTCTCATTCCCCTATAACACGGATGTGCGAATTAGCTAACGAATACAGTAGTAATGCTGATGTATTCTTTGATTCTATCCACCGCTTTCAGCGTAATATGCGAAACTGTATATCAAGTTAGATGTGAGACTACTGCCTCACATCTACTTTGTTATACACTTCTTAGTAGAAATATGTTAAGTAAGTTACATTAGATTTTTAAGCGTTCTTCCTGTGCCCAGGTCTCCTGGAATTACGTTGTATTTTCCGTTTTTACCTTAATTTATTTTTTATGTTTTGTATTTCTTGCATTCTGTGTTTGCTTGTAATTAGTTATACAACTTATCCTAACCGTGCGTGTAAGATTTATATTTTTTGTAAAATTGTTACAACCATAAGCAAACTCAAATAAATAAATAAATAAATAGATTAACCAGTAGCCATGATTTTGCTGTCTGTTCCGCCCACGCAGAATCCTTTCGGTAACAATGTCCCACAGAGAATTTTTCTGGGATAAAAATTACCCATATTTTAAATCATATATCTAAACAAATCTAATAGACAATCTAATAGACATGCGCAGTATCTACCTCTTCCTAAAACCGACGCTTAGTGACTCGTAAGTCAGAGCAATAAATAACTTGCCACACACCGTTTAGTTATTTTTCTAACTCCTTTAAAGGCTAACACTTGGAGCTTGTCCGTCCATATAAAAACCCCAGGACAACCACTTCTAAGTGCCGAAAGTGAAGTTATAATAACATGATTTGAACAAGCGTACATTACAATTACAATTAAATAATAAAAGACAGTATACCGGCTGAGAAATAACCGATAGAAATACACAATGCCGTAGTGGTGAGATGAACTATGGTATAACAATGTACCATTAACAAAAAGTAATAAGCAGTGCTAATCACCAACCATGACGAAATCTTCATTCCATAATAAAACTATCTATAATAAAAAACGTATATTAAGAATTCATAAAAAAATACCGGGCAAATATGCATTTTTTTATCCTCTGATTAAAGAGCCATATAACCTGATCCAATAACATTGATCATTTACGCGTCACATCAAACTTACTCAACGGAAAAACGATAGCCCGAAATTATTCTTCGCCCCAACATTTACCAAACAACGGAAGCGACACAATACATTTAAATTAGAGTACCAACCGGTTGTCGTAACCCCGCGCTCGACAATAATATATAGACTCATTAATCTAACGTGCAAGCAACAGTACCGGGGGCAAAGAACATTAATAAACTCATTTGGAAAGTTGTCAAATAATATTTTGGAAGTTTTGCATTTGAATAGATTAGTAAGGGTTGGTGTAACCGTTACATATTCTTTACGTTTTGGTATTTATATCTGAATGAGGCGATGGGCTAGTTGTTTGCTTGATGGTAAACGACTTATCGGTAAATGGTAACTATAATATAGTTCTGCGCTCTTTATAATTTTAACTCAACTTTTATTACACCCGGTAATTACTGCACTGTATTGTACTACATGTTCTTTATACTGGAACATAACAGTTCTTACACATAATGCTTAGACGACAAACTGTTTTAATGTAAACTTAGGTGTCGCATCGACACTGGCAACTAGCTTCTGAGCAACACTACTGTGAAATTTACAGTTGCTACTTGCTATAGTGACTTACAATTTGTAGTATAGTTGTCGTAGCATTTCTCAACAACCAGCTGACGGCGTCTGCGGGATGCCTTAGAGAAGATATAAAAATATTGCAATAAATAAGAATAATATTTGTCAACATAAATAGGAATTATAACGTAGTTTACATTCGTAAGGGATAGAGGCGGAAACGCGCCGCAATGTTGATCAATAATTTAGCAGCCTTCGTTAGCGCCGAGTTATGTACGGGTTATCGCATGCGCATGCAGCGGATATCGCTTAATACTATACTATATACTCTGAAATTTACACTGAAATATGTATCCGGGATTAAAAAAGGATTAGTCTTTTCGTATGATTCAGAACATAACATATGACATTTCATACATACATACATATTCACATACATACCGCAGACTACAAACTTATGGGTTTGATTCTAAAGCCTGGCAACCAAAGACCGGTGTGATTTATGAAAACGCTGTTGAGTTGTTGAAAAAAAATCAGTCAAAAGTATATGCACTAGCTCTTGCTCCTCTCCTTACCTCTTTGAGTAAATAGCAAGATCTTATGAGAACTTTAATAAATTTGTGTATTTCCACCTTTTTGTTCAAATAAGTGAAATTCAAACCTCATTTATCAATACTGTTCCGCTGCGTAAAACGAAAGTGGCAAATTGGTATCTATCGAGCCTCATCTATCTCTATTTAGGCTTAAAGCTTGCACCTGCGTCTACCATCATTCGCTCTACTGATTCTATGAAGCACATTTCACCAACTTGCCAGACTGCAATTACTGAGCCGTAAAACAGCAAATAAGTGCTATTACACACATTAATTGATTCGTTGTTTTGAAGAAAAAAGCAGCTTGTTTTAGCGGTTTTATATATATGTAAATTTCAATAATAATAGCTATGTAATAAATACAATAATATAAAAAATGACATAAATTATTTAGTAGATTACTTTTTGACAAATCAAATAATATGAAATGCGTAACGTTTTGATTTACTTCCCCGCGCACTCATTTTATGGGTGTCGAGCCCATTTCCTATTGAACGAGGGAAAATCAAAAAGAATCGGGTGGAATTCTCTACAACCGTTACGTTATTTTACGATCTCCAATATTGTATGTCTCTCGGCCACAATCGCATCAGATTATTGCTTCATACAAATAATGCGT